>NW_028262336.1:66075833-66378863 GCF_047370975.1 Nipponia nippon | reverse complement strand
GGGTTTTCCTCTCCCTCCGTTGGGGCTTGCGGGAGTTGCCCTGCACTCGGGATTTCTGGCATTAAAAATAATAACAAAGAGGGAAGAGAGGCAAAATCATGATTAACCGCGTGCATATTGCGTTATAGACTGATTTTCAAAGGGCGTTTCTTTAATTTGCAGGGCTGATAACTTTAAAACGGCAGACAGGAGGGGAAGGTGGGAAGAAAAGAAACCGCAGTGCAAACCAGCAGGATCGGAATAAATAGTAAACTGTGGCCCCAACGGGGTATTTTTTGAGCTGGTGGATGATATTAAAATACGGCTCCTAAGCGAGTAACAAAAAAGATGGGGGGAGGAGGGATGGAGCGGGGAGGGAAAAAAAGGAGGAGGGGGGAGAGAAAGTTCCTGTGCACTTTGTTCAAGGTTCTGCACCTCTCTAAGCAGCTGTCACATCCGTACATTATGGTACATTGAATCTGAATGAGGCTCTCCACATCAAAACCTTGCATCCATTATGATATCATCTCCTGCTCTAAGCTGTAATGCTTATTAATTCTGCACCCATACTCTCCAAGCTTCAGCAAATGTATTCCATCAGCCTAGCATTTAATTTAATTAGTACAGCTGGGCTCTCATTCTCCTTTCTGTGTCAGAGGTATTGTCAGCACGTTCTGCTATAACACAATTACTGATTGCTTTTAGATAGGCAGAAATATGATTAGGGTATTGGGTGACTGTATCATAAGCCTTATTAGATTCATTTGAAATCTGGAGATAAATAGGAAACTTTTATTTGCAGTGTAATGAGATTATGCTTATTAGGCCAAGGCCTCACAACCTTTTGCAAAGAACATAGTGTATCTGTAGGATTATACTCTGGAACCACACCTTTTGCTCATAGCATCCAAGCAATTTCTCAGCAGCTTTGAGATTTAACTGTTGTAGCCCTGTACACATTTTAGAATTGTTTTCTGGCTCAGTGGCTTTCTCCTCTGATAGACGGCACACACCTTCCACCGTGTGTTTTATCCTGCTTAAAGCCAGAAATCTGGGGAAGATGTTTTGTTCAACAGGGGAAAGATGTTTGGGTGACCGGCAGCCATGTGTGGATGAGTAAACATGCTGATACATTGGACAGAAGAGTTGTTGCCAATGCCAGTCTTTTTATTTAAACTTTTTTTCCCCTCAGTAGAAAGCTGCAAAAGTGTTTCAGGATCAGCAGTTTTCAGAAGCTAAAAAACATTGCTGTTCACATACTTCCAAGGTTGAATCTTGAGATGGAAATAATGAGTTAATTTTCTTGGGTAAAAAATGCTGGAAAGGCTGCACGTTTCATGTCACTTCCAGAGAGAGTGCATTTATATCTTAATGTATACATCACAACCTTTTGTGTTATACTGTCCTGACAAAACACATAAGAGAAGCACAATTTATGTTTTTAAAAGTTCATTTATTATAGAATTTTGATCTGGTAATTTCCCTGTAACAATCAAAGGTACAAACAAGCTATCACTGACTTGACAAGTTATAGAAAGGAGTCCATCAGTTTTAACACTGGTGTCAAATTTAGGTTTCATTCTGTTTCTGTGTAAGTTTTGCCACAAACTCCAGTGGGAGCAAGATTAGGCTTTTACTGGATCATTTTCCTTTGTGAGTGGTATTAGCCAGCATGGAAGCATTTCGTAACTGAGTGTGGCAAGACCCTGAACCTAGTTTTGTATTCCTTGTTGCATCACTTGCTCTACGGTTAAGGTAGAAGAATTTGTTAGGGTGTTGGTATATCCGGCTAAGGATTGGGCTCGGGGAGGAAAATGTGCATCGGTACTATCACGGTATTTTATTTTGCATTTGCCTAGCGTTGAAAGCGTGTCTGCAAGGGCTGGCTTGTCTCTGTCATTAGCAAGCTCCAGGTTGCATAGTTTATCTCAAACATTTGTGATATTTTAAAATTGGTATGGGAATAAGCTTTGACGAGGTCATGTGAAAGTTCTTAAAGATGACATTTCTCTATTTCTCATCTAGTTATAAGGGAGTGTCCAGAGAGTAAGACTGTTGCCACAGCCCAGTGGAGTCCTTTGCCAAAGTGGACTGAGCTTTGGGGTTCCTAGCCCTGCCTCCGCTCGTACTTCTGCAGGCGCGTCGTTGTGCCGTTCTGCGTGATTCTAGAACTGGGGAATCTCATGCTGTAGCTATGCTTTTTACTTTCCTGGAGAGGAAAACGCATCAGTTTGCAATGGCTACTGACTTGCCTCAGGAGCCGCAGTATGTATGCCTAAGCAACAACAGCAAAAAGTTATGCTACAGGAATACTTCTATAATCGGGAGACCTCAGTGTTTTGGAAAAAGAGGGGCATCGCTCTCTGCATTGTAGGTACAGGCAAGCTCGGGCACAAAAGAGTGAATCAGCTCAAGTTACATATCTAGGAGCAGCTGCCTTGCTAGTGCTGAGCCTACTAAAAAGTCAAATGTTGAAAATCTGGTGTTTGTACTCTACATAAGAAACTCTTTTATTGTTGTATAGCTTTATAAAGAGAGATGCCACTTTAAATCAGGTGTATTTTGGAAAGGAGGTGATTTCTTAGATAGTTTTAGAGGAGAGAATATCTAGCTTCTTTCTGCCAACCAAAAAAAGATGAACAGCAGCCCTGTTTTATACTGGCTCCAAAAGCGGCAGAGATGACAAATGCCACAATTTTCCAGTATGTTGCTTCATCAAGAAAATATTTTAAAGTGTGGTATAATTGCTGTATGTGAGAATGAACTGGTGGCCCTGTTCATTTGTCCCCTGTCACCATCATCCTGATTTGCAGTGAGCAACAGGGTTATTCACATGCTTAGATTACACACATGCTTCGGTGCTCTGCTGGATCAAGGCCTAATTGACACCCTAATTGACAGGCTCAGTTGAGAGACTGAAGACTAAATTGGGCTTGGAAGCTGAAATGTGATGTATGTTTTTACCCTCAGAGGTGGTTTGTCCAGGCTGTGCTTGAGATGTGTTACCAAATAATGTTGTTCCACCTTCTGCTGTAGCTTTTGTTGCCTTTCTTTTGTGGCTAGATAGAGGACTTCAGCTGCTGGGCAAAAAAACAAATAAATATGTTAGTCCGAACTAATGACATGTTGAATGCTAAATTGAAACAAACAGTTTTATCTTTGGTCTTTCTAAAAGAACAAGTTTGTTAAAAGAAATACTAACAGCCATTTATTCAAAACCAGTTGATTAAATGAAAGTGTAACTAATTGTTAGATGTTTGTTTCATGTAGACTCAAAGGTGGAATCACAACAGAAGTAATTAGGGTAATTATTAAGGTCTGTATTTAATTCAAACCCTCAGCGAATATTGCATATTCATTCAAGTGAGCTATATTTCCTATTTAAAAGATAGCAGTTTCTCAAAGCTTTCATTTACAGGTATGTTTTTGGTAGTGTCATTTTATATGGTATCATGTCATCTTGCTCTCTTTCTACTGTGACAGTGTTTGTTATTCATAATGATGGCAATCAAAGGGGAAATGTTACTGGTAATTTCTGTGTGCACTTCTAACCCCCAAATATTTGTAACAGTCATTTACCTAAGGCATTTGAGAATTTGAAGATAGGGACATTAGGATGAATTTGCCTTGATCTTTCTACAGAATGTACTGTGTGCATTAAGATACTTAAGCTAGGCATTTTTATATACTCCTGAAGAAAATGCAGTGAGATATTATTTATAGAGTAACTGAAAAATTGAGGCAGTACTTGTACCCTTTTACTGACAATGAAGAAAAATCCACATCGTTTTCCACATATGATTTTCTTTTTAAGACTGGTCTTTATAAAATGAAAAGAAATTCTACAGAAGATATTTGGGAGCGTTTACTGTGGAGAGGTTCTCAAAGGGTTGTTTCAAACAGTGGACTGAAGATGAATTTGTATCAGAGCATTTCAGGGGAAAAAAAAAAGGGCAAAAACTGCTTCATGGACCCAGTTCTTACATGTTACTAATCATGCAGGACACAGAGTGGCAGGATGCCTTCCAATATTTGTTGCTGGCAGATGACACACAGCATCTTTACAGGGCAATTGGACTGGTGTGGTCTTCTCCTGGATGGATTTAATGCTTGGATTTAAATCCAGATTCTTGTCTCTGTAAAGCCAGGTGTTTCTCTTGAATTCCTAAAATTAGAAACTGTGTTGATCACACAGAAAACAATGTTGCTTGCTAAATTAGTGAGTACCGTTTTTTCCCCTTGTGTTTCGATCCTGCCGTAACACTCAAACAGTATGCGCCGAGTGTGTGTATTTGATAGAAACAAACACAAATAGGATCAAAGTTATCTCAGCCAGATTCCTTAGACCATACCACTCAAATGATAAGCTACTGGAATATTGTTAGTGCCATTGTTTAAATAGATACATAACACACTAGGATTAAAAATAGCAATGACAACAGATTTGTATTGCCCTTTTCTAGTACTGTAAAAATGCAGTAGTGATGATAGTAATACCTAATTAACCTAATTTACTTGTACAACACTAGAAGCATACGGCCCTAGTTTGGAGCCAGCTGTAATGGTCTGATGATGGTCTGCCTTTCTAAGGTACAAACAATTGGTGCACCATGGAGCTGACCAACCAACTAAATGAGGGGAGAAAAGTTGATACAATCATAAAAAAAGGAGTGAACAGGGGTTATAGGTGGTAGCATTACAATTAGCATAATTACAGCTCCGCAGTTAAAGTCGTATGTGAATATTCGTTGTAGTTCACATTTTACCCCCTTGGACATAATTTTTTTTTTTGGCACCAAATGAGATACGCCTTCTTGTCTGTGGCCATTTATGTGCACATTGTTAAATGAGAAATAATGCAGGCTCAACCACTAGGGACTATGGAGGTAGCATGGGTGTCTGCTAGAAGACAGAAAACAAGCGGTTGCTCACTGATGAAACCTTTTGGCCACAATGACTGCACAAGCATTGTGCTCATGTGTTAGGACTCAGCATTTTGTTGTTTGTCCACATTCCCAGAAGCATAGCTAATTAGAGAAAAAATAAAGCTTCCTGTCTGTCCCCCCTCCAGCTGAGTTGGATAAGCCTTGCTCTCTCTGCAGTACTCTTCCGTCCTCCTAGCCATGTCCTTCCTCTTTCAAGCTACAGGAGAGCCAGGTAGGACTGGCTGTGCTGAAGTCGATAGAAGTTTTCCATCTAGACCCTGTTTCTTCCATCCCTCCTTCTGAAAAGAGTGCACCTTTTCCACATTTAAAATCACAGATGGCTTTATGAAAAGGTGCTGTGAGAAGTTGCAATGCAGCAGAACTGAATCCCCGCATCACCATTTTGCAGTAGGACCAGGATCTTTATCGTGCAGCTGTGGAGTGTGCATTCCAGTAGTGCCTTACTTTACAAATGTATATAAAACGGATTTCGGGAGAAGGGACTCACCTGCCTTATAAGAAAGCCAGACTTGGCCTTCTATGCCCTATCATGGCACTGAATTGATATACTGTGTCACAGAGGTTTTACAGAGTTATCTATTACATTCATTTCTAATGGTAAAGGAGTTATTTGGTCAGGTCCATAATATAAAATGCCTTTGCCTTCAGGCACTTTTGACATGCATACACTTTAGAGTGGGCAGAGAAAACATGAAAACTTGCTTTGAGAAGGATGAAATTTTGTAAAGTTACTGTTAACGCTTACTTGGCTTTGGTTTCCATTATGCACCAGCTCACACTCAGATGAAAGAACACATGAAGACTTCCCCCCCACCCCCAAGATCCTTGTCTAATTATTAGCTTCTCCACAGTGTTTTTGTTGGGATGGACTGTGCCGTTAATATTCCTATAAGCCCTCTGCAGGTTATGGCTTCGCATATTTGTACCCCTACCGATAGACTTTTTTCTTGTCCAATACATCCTATGCAGCAGCAACCTGAAAAATTACGTTGTTAGAGGTCATAGGATGTGTTATACGCGTGTTTTCTGCTCCCTCTCTCCACCTCCATTTTAAAATGTATTCATTTTTTTCTGTTGTCTGCCATGAATTTTTATGCTTACAGAACAGTATGGGGGGTGATGACGAACACTTCTCTTCCTTGCTACCTTCCTGTGTGCTATATGGAAAACAAACAGGAGGGTTAAGATGGTATTTCTCACTTCCCAGCAGCCGAGTCCTAGATTCCATTGCCGAGACTGAATATAACAGGGTACGTGATGAGTGTTTATTTCTTAGCATGCAGAGCTGCAATAACACATGACACCTTGATTAAGAAATGCCACTAAATGCCAGGAGAGTTAGATTTTATTCCAATCTCTAACTTTTATTTTCCATTTAACCTGGATGAGAGTTCTGAAATGTGACTGTTGGTTTGTTTAGAAATCTTACCAATGCTTGAATGAGTCTGCTGGGATGAGTGTTCTGGTGAGTTCTGTTGCCAAGCTATCTGAGTGTAGCTGCTGCTTATGTTAGCCAATGTTCATAAACCAATTCCCTAAACAAAATATACTTTATTAAAGAAAAGATGGTTTTGTTGGTATAAATGTGTCTATGTGTAGAAACAAAATCCTATTCCAATAAAATATTTTAGTGTCTACTGTGTACCATAAAAACGTATGGTAGCATCCATCTTCTGAAAATGGATAGTCTCTGTACGATGACCCAACGCGAGCTCCTGTGAACCTGGAGATCTCGCTTTGGAAAGTGTCAGATATCTCAGATTCCTACCACTAAACCAATCTCTGTTTCATCAGCCTGTTCTGAGACTAAATGAATTGTTTTTAACATAGCATGCAAGTATTTCATTGTAAGACTCTCTATGTTAGTATTGGTCAAAATTTCCCCAAATTTACGGTTTTCAAAAATTTGCAATTAAAATTCCATTTTTATTACAAACCTTTTAAAACTTATAATGACAAATACAATGTTTTTGGCACACGTACTGTTTGGAGCATTTTTATAATTGAAAAAATGGAACACGCTGGCATTTTTCAAAATATGAAGATAATACTTAGAAAATTTTCTGTGGCATATCTTTAACGTTTTTTATAATAATAATAATTATTATTATTGTTTAAGGTAGCTCATATTGTTTACCTATATTGTAGCCAATTTTTTAAAAACTTGATAGATGAAAATCAGATTAGAGATAAAAGGTTGGAAGCTACAGGAAGTCAAATGGTGAGAATAATGATCAACATGACGTATAGAGATGTATGTGCGTAGGGCAGTATGGAACAGAGAAACACATACAGTAGAAACGTAAAGGTTTGTCAGTGAGAAGAAGAAAATCACACAGAGGTGGGAAAGAATGGAGTGGAAGCAAAAAGGGACAAAAAGGGTATTTTGAAAAATGGTTGGGCAATAAAGGTATGATTGGGAGCTGAAGGGATAGAAGAAGGATACAGATCAGAAAACACTGTGCCTAGTGCGTGGCAAACAAGAAGAAAGAAACGGGAATCCAAATTTCATAGCTTCATTCTCAACCATGTTACATTCTATTATATCGTCGTAACTCAGTCGTCTTCATGTCAGTCAACAGCGCCAGGAAACTTATTCACTGGAGCATCTGCTGCTTGTCTAGGAAGGGGAAGTGTTGGACTTTTTGCATCCCTTGGGGTCTTTTGACACATCTGTAATGCAGGGAACTGAAAAAGAGTTCTCACTGACATTTGCTTCCGTAGCTATCCCTGGTCATTGTGAAGAAGAAACCCCAAAAGTCTGAGTTCTCCTGTGACTTCCCATTGAGACCAGACCTGAATCCTGCTTAGAGGAAGATGGGACAAGGAAGGGCCGTTAAACCTGAGAATGAATTAGGCCATGTCTGTATTATCAGACTCTGAAGTGTTCTCAGGTTCTTGGGTTTCATCTGCGTGGTGGCCATGTCCTGACTCCATCCTGAAGGACAACCAGGCATGCACCAAACTTTATCTTTACCCTCTGCATCCAGGTTTCCATTCAACTGGATGACAGTGGCCTTGTCTGGTTGGTAGGGGGCTGTGACTCCAGGGCTTATGTCAATAAGTATGTAAAATACAACCTTAGCAAAGAAAAAAAAGTCAGATCCTTACAACCTTAGGAATTGCTTTTTTGAGAAAGGAATGCTAAGCATTGGTGATTTCTAATAGTTGTATGATGTCTCTTAGGACATACTGCTGGTTTCACTGCCATCAGACAATGAATTCAGCTTCTTACATGGATCTAAATGTCAACTAGTAGTATAGCAGCAAGAGTTTGTGCATTTTTCAAGTTGATATGGACAAGATCCCAGTTTAATTAATTTATCTCAGTATCCTGTGACAAAAATTACAGTAGGATGCCTGGTTTTCCCTGCTTCAAATATGATTTATACAGCAGGCCATAGCAGGGTCTAGTGGTAAACAAAATGTAGTATTGACATTTTTTAAGTATTTTTGGTAGGACTTCTTTGGTGGGGGAAAAAAAAAGGAGACTTTCTCTTAATTCAGACAGGATATATGTCATGCTGGCAGCTTCAGGATATGAGTGTCAGTATGGTATACGTCAAGATCCTCTTCGTCCTCGTGTCTGCTCTGTGTTGAGTGTGCAGTTCTTGAACAGAGCCAGTAATAGTGCTGCGTACGTTGGCTGGAGGTTGAGGATAAAGGGTTTCTCTTCTATCCACAAAGCATCATCAGCGTGGAGATAGTGTTCCAGGTGAATGTGCACCCAAAGAAATCCTGAACTCTAAATCATTTAGCACAGTAAAGATTTTTGCAACTAAACTTCAAATGCTGGTAAAGCCTAAGTGAGAGTGTAGAACTCTTACTTCCATTACAAAAGTAGGACTAAAATAATGAATAAAATGAATACGTTGAAAAAAAAGTGGTATTGAATCACTAAGATGACTTTTCCCATTTAAAGAACCTTTTTGCTAGTGAACAATTACCAAAATTATACATATTCTTTGGCATCTTATTCAATAACAACGTTGGAGGCACCCAATGCTAATCAGATCTGTCCATTGCTACCTTTTCAAAAGATAGCATGCATTCACATTCCATGGGATACTGGATCAAACATAATGCTGTGCAATTAACAATGAATAAAATGCTCCCATTACAATTCCCATGCAGCCTTAAATGCTTAGCAGTATTTTCTAAGGTAAGCAGAGACTCCTGGGACTGTGTACTGAGACCTTCTGAATAACACCAGCCACACAACTTCCTACAAATGTGTGTGTGTATATGTATATATATATATACACACACACACACACATATATCTTATGAAGTTACCCAATTTTGAATTTAAAACTCCAGGCTAACTGTTTCCTAAAGTGAAGTAGCACATATAGCATGATCACTGGGTCATATAGTGAATCTGTAACTCAATTATTGATGATAATAATGATAGTAAATATTATGGTTTATTAGGTGTGCAGGCCTAACAGAAACAACACCACTCAGCCTCTACTCATGTTTGCCATTTTCAGTCCCCCAAAAGAGAAAACGTGAATTAAAACTGATGAGAAATGCATTCATTGGGGTATACGTCACACAGCTGCAATACGGATAATTGGAAGCTTAAGCCCTAATCCTGCAAACACTTAAGCGGTGCTTAACTTCAGTGCATGCAGGTTGACTCAAATGCAATTACTCATTTTTTTAAAAGTGCACTTGCTAAAGCATATGATAGAGACAGAAATGAGGCTTTATTTAGCAACAAACTGCTGAAACTCTTTGCAAGGAAACAGACGTGTAGAATTGCAGTTGCCTCCTACAACATTTTCACATAGCGCATGAGCATCTGTACACAGTATTCACTTCTCCAATATTCTTCAAGGGTGTGGAAATTATTACTGGGGTAATATATTTGTGCTCAGAAGAGAACAGTATAAATAGAAAAATAGAAAGCACATAGCAAATAGCAGTGTGTTTAAGCTAATCTGTATGCGTGCACCTGTAGTATAGCGATTTGCCAGTGAAGAATGTGTTGGATGGATGTAGCTATCAGTGTTTGTGCCTGTCATGAATTCACTCACCCTCAGCAAGCTCTGAGTTTTTTAATGTTATGGTATTATTTAATTTTATTCTTTTAATCTGAAAGAGCGGCCTGAGATCAGTAAGGGGATGGTTTTATCTTAGTCATCACCCCTTTCTTCATAAACATGCAGATGTTCAGCCTTCTAGTAACTCCAGTGATGATTTTTTGATGCATGAGGACAATGGAGTGAAGTAGTTTCACCTTAAACACTATTAAAACTGGTAGTCTGGTTATATTAATATCAGAAGGGCATATTGTTGCCTGTGCCTTTTTAGAAGTTGGGAAAACGTCACCATAGAGTTTGGAGTGAGGTGGTTTTTTTCTCCTTTTACTCTCTAGTGACAGAGTGTAACATTGACAGGAATGTTGCTGGGCTTTTTTATAAAGATGTATTTGAAGATATTTTTCTTAGCTCAACTCTGATCAACAGAATTGGCAGTTTCAAATATCCTCTTTTTTCCTAGTGGGAAGCTCTTAACCAACATTGCTTCTTCCAGGAAAACACAGATACAATTTTTTTAAGCATTTATCCTCCAGGTATGTAAAAGGTTTTCAGCAGTTTTTGTATGTAATGTCTGTAGAACATTTTAGTGGTTGAAAATTGTTCTGAATCAGTGAACTTGTGGCTATCTCTGATAGAAAGCACAAATTTGATATCCTTTTGAAATATGAGGGAAATTATCTTGGGTGTGTTTTCTTTATTGCTGTACCTGGGATACCAGAGGAAATGAGTATGTCAGGGTTAAGACTTGGATGCAGAGGAAGCTTGTTGATGGAGAGGTGCGTAGGCAGGAAAAGCAGTTTCGCCCAGCTTGTACCTCCAGACCTGGAGGTGTTTCTCTGGTTCTGCATCTGGATGCGCCTTCTGGCTGTATCTCACTCGCTGGGGTAGGTGAGAAGGTGTCATGTTTGATGTGGGGTCACATATTTCTCCTGTTGATCTCAGATGGCAAAGTGCGACATTGACGCTAATGTTACTGTTGGGGTTTTTTTTTAAACCCGTATTTAGAGAAGATTTGTCTTGGCTCATATCAGTAGCTCATCCCCGTCACATCCTGGTTTTCACTGGAAGGAAGGACAGATATGCAGCTGGCTGGAAATCGCTGCATGGTCTGGCCAGGCCTCTATCTGGATGACTTGAGGGCACCAGAACTGTATGGTATGGTGTGGAGCACACGTCCCAACAGCTAAACAAAGCCTGTGAGTGCACAAGTGAGACACTGCTCCTTTTTTGTGTGTGGAGTCTCCACAGGGTGAGAGTTTCACACACCTTGAAAAGAAAAAGCTTGGAGCACGCCCATAGAATGTACTAGACAAAGGCATCTCATTCATTATATACTGCCATCTACTTGGGATTCAGGCTACTAAGACCGTTTCTGAGGTACACACTAACTAGGGCAAAATACTGGCCTTTGTAGAGTAAGCAGTGTGAAAAAGCGGTCGCCATTCTTATCCTTTTGAAATTAAAATGATCAGGACTCTTGTCCTTCGCACTGGCTTCAGCAGGTCTGTTGTGCACTATGAAAATACCTTCTTCAGACTTAGGCGGGGTTTTGCCATATCCCTTCCTGCTCCCAAACCATTCAAGAGGACAGTTAAGAGCTCCGTGAACCATTTCCAGACCCGGGAGCTTTTCAGTATATGTAGGGAGCTTTGTGGTCTGAAATAGAGGCAGTGCTTGACTTTGCAGTGTCATCTGCTAGGTGGTGTTTGAGGGTAGGCAGGCAAAGGTGCAGCGTCAGGAGCTCTCCTCATCGGTGAGAAGTCTACAGGGCAGAGCTGGCAGGCACAGGTTCCCTCTGCTGCCAGTGGACAGAAACAGGCACACTTGTAGCACAAGCTATCCAAATGGGTTTAAACATCCAGTCAGGTTTTGAATATCTCCAAGGATGGAGACTCCACAACCTCTCTGGGCTATCCACCAAGGATGAGCTGAACTGTCCCCTTAGAAGTACCTGTTCCCTCCGGTGAGTATAAAGGAAACCTAGATGATAATTCAGATGGAGGCATCTGATTTAGGTGTAATAAAGCCTGCCCCTGTTGATCACTTAAACGAAGATTTAGGCAGCGTAGAGATGGCCTGAATTTGGCTCTCTTTCATCATATTCCTTTTCCTTGCCTTTACCTGTCCTTTATTCAGAGGTAATTTTAAGAATGTGTATAATACACTGCATTACTTTCCAGCCATATGATGCAATATCAAAAATTGAATTAACCATTCCAGGCTAACCATTTTTACTCAAAACACGGAATAATTTTTTTAAAGTTGAAAATGGGTAACCTGCTTTTTCTTCTTTGCTACTCCATTGTTCTATACCACGGTAACAGGTTAATTATTTATGTCTAACTGCTGTTCCTTTTGAGGGAGACATTTTCCAGGCAACAAAAATATGTGTTTATTGTGTAGCATATGCACTATAAGTTCAATATCATGCATATGGTGCCAGCCCAGCTGCACAGGGCACAGGACTTTTTCCCAGATGGTAGTAGCTCTCAGCAGAAGAGTCATGACAGAAAAGAGGGTGCGGCTAGGAGTTAGAGGAATGGTAGCCCCAGTATGCTGTCCTCTGCTGCATGGAATGGCTGGGTTTGTCCCCTTCTAGTGCACAGAGAAGATAAAAGTCTTCCTAGTGCAAGAGCTAAAAGATGGTTTTCTTCCGTATGGTGTGGGCCTGTGTTTTGCCAAGTTGGAGTTGTCGGGTTACTTTCTTTCACTTGTCTGAGTCTGGCAGAAGTGCTTGCATTAAATGTTCTTCTAAAATGCAAGCATAAAGAGTTAATGTGAAGTACTGTTATGTACATACCCTTATTAATATACATATAGTTATGACATAGGATTATGCATGTCAAAAATTGCTTAGGCATTTAATGTAGTAGTAATATAAAGTGAAAGGCCCATAAATAGCTGGTGTTAGTGTACCTGGAAATCTGGTGCAGAGTTCCTCTATGACAGTATATGTACAGGTATCCTTTGTTCAGCTTGTTTGTCTAAGATTGACATCTTTGTAAATATTGCATAGAGTAGTTTGAATTACTTGCTGTTTGGGTTTGTTTCTGTTGCATTACAAGTAGCTTCATGCTCCTTAAATGATCTTGGCATAGTTTCATGTGAGCTAAGATCTAATAGCTTTTGTCTTTTAGTTAGGGGCATAACTGTAGAATTTCTATCATGACAGTTCTGCAAGTTAATGAAATAGATTTGTATCCAAATGGCTAGTAAAGGTTTTCTGAAAACTTCTAGGAATGTGTGATCAAAATGTTTGACACTGGTGTTACTAGAATGTGTGTGTGTTTGTATGTATATACATACGTATGTATATACATATGCACATACATGGTATATCAACACATAGATATATGTTTGTGAATATTCATGCATATAGTGACTTGCTGATCTAAAAAATGTTCAAGATGACTTGAATATAGGGATTTTTGAATCCTGGAATTGTATCTTGTAGTGAACAGGAAATATGATCACTCCTAATGGGAATTCTTTCCTTGATGAAATTGTATGTGAAGGAGTATATCTAATACTTTTTCAGGTCAAGGCAGACAAAGGTAGTACTGTTATAATTACTTTACTTTGTTTTCACTGAAAAGGGACACAAAAGGAGCAAGGATACTTGCCAAACTAATATTGGGAGTCTGTAGAAATTAAATCTGATTCAACCATGAGTGCATTATATATTTACCTGATGAGGGAAGGAAATTTTCACACTTGTTGCTCAAGTAGATACGTGAGTTTGGGATTTGTTTTCTTCCTTTTTTTCTGTTTTTTACCTAGATTTTAATTTAGATGAAGAGGAATGGGAGTGTCTTTGTGGTGTCTGTGTAGTGTATTGATTTCAATGTTGTACTTTAAAGGGCTAATTTACCATGTGTATCTTATCTATATGAGTATGTCCTTCATGTCCAGTCTAATAAATGTTAAGTTCCTGGGTTTTTTTAGTGGGACCGGGGTGAATCAATTGTTTTTTATCCCCAGGGCATTCTTCTCTGCATCACAGAGTTGCCCTTTTACCTGTTCAGTGTAATTTAACCTGAGTCAGGAAATCAGTTGAATCTATGTCTGGAAAACAAGCAAATCTGAGAAATAAATGCTCCCCCCATCCCTGGCGGTTTAAGTTTTTCCAGCACAGTCATATTATCCAGTGTAATAAAGCTCCAAAAAGCAAAGTAAATAAGAGGATTCATTCTGTCTTCAGTCCTCAGGGACTGACTAGATTCTTTAAACCAGTTTGGTGAATGTCTGTCCAATGAAGTTGCCTTTTTTTCCTATCTATCTGTGTTTGATAGTTCTCCAAATCTTATTTTGGTCTCCAGTTACACAAACCTTGATTAATTTGGGGTATGGAAAACAGTAGGGTAAATCCTGAGTTCTTCACTCTCCCGTGACCACACTCTTAAGCCTCAAAGTGCAGCATGGCCAACAAGCAGGCTGGTATCTCTGAACTTCTAGTTTCAGCCAAATACAGAGGAACCTTTGACTCTTATTCTTCATAAACAACATGGTTTTAGTATATGCCAGAAGTCTTTAGAAAAAATGTACTTGACAAGGTGATACTGGCCTTATATCTAGACAAAACAGCTGCAAATCCCGATTGCTTTCCTTTTGACTTCAACCTAGTTGTGGTTACTCTTCCAAATTACCCATGCACAATGAAGCATGTATAAGCAAATGTGTCATCTTAAACTTTGAAAATCTTAACCATTGCTCATTTGTGGGGTTGGGAATGAGGAAGGGTTAACTATGGATTTCTTTGAATTTCAGTGAGGTTTGACATTCAAGTTTATGCTGATATTTGTAGCAGTAACAACAATAGCAATTAGAGTTCAACAGATTTTGTCCATAGGTGCCACATTTGCATTTCAAGGGTAGTGCATGGTGAATGCATTTTATATAGTCAGTCCTCAATGAAAACAGCAGTGGTGGTGGCAGTATTAAAGTGGCTAGTAAGGATGCCTCTGCCCAGGCCACCACATAGCAACCACTATGTTTCTAAGGACAAATAGCTCTTGCCTGCCCTAAGCAACTGGATGAGAACATCAAAACATGCCTTGTGAGAGACCTCTAATACCCATTAGTGTTAGCAACTGTTACCTCAATCATGAATGACACAGCCCTAATTATTAAGGTAATTAGAAGTTATAACACTGGCAATATTAAAGGGAGAACTTCTAAAGCCCATTAACAATGTTACTTTAAGTGATCTGGCTGTGAACTGTTCAAATCTCTAATTACATTATACGTCTGTCTTAAAGGGTGATGTAATTAAGTGATGGGAGAGGGAATGAATATATAGTGACTACTGTGCTATACTTTGTAAGTACTATTTTCACAGAAACCAGCCTCAGTAATATCATTATGTCATTTAGGGGTGGGTTTTTTTGCTCAACTGTATACCACATGTAGCTAAAAAATACTTATCCTCAGAATATATAAAAATGATATATCATGGTTTAGTATAATGATATTATCAAAATTAGGTTGGATTGGCTACGTTATTCATGCATGACAAAGCCATCAGTGACATATTCATGCCACTTCAAACAGCACTACACTTTCACGCCACCCTTTACCAGCATAAGTGGGTAGATACCAGTAGCCTGTGTGTCCTACATGGAGGAAAGCTATGTTAAATATTTTAAAAGAAAATACATAAAATGTTACAAAAATGAGTCAAATTTGTCAAAAGTTAACAACAGTTATGCTTGACTAAGAGAACAGACTTCTGCAGTTCAGCTTTTAGGTGTTCACATTATGAATTTTTATTGAGGACTGCAGAACAGAGGAAGCTTAGCACCAGCCCCTTCTTTTCAGATTGGAAAGAAAGGTGGAAGAAAATGGGGATGCAGTGAAAAACAGAGTTGGATGGATGGAGGACACTGTAATTATCCAGTGGTCTTTGGTGAGTTATCAAACTTGCTTTTCATGAAGTACAAAAAGTAGAAGGGAGCAGGTTATCACTTTCCCATATTCAGTAAAATGTTGATTATCTCAGCAAAGAGGAACAAAATAAAGTCATTCCCTCTTTCCAGTTCTTTTTATTCAGAAATTGGCTATTTTTTTCTAAGCATGAAACCTTCAAGTTCTAAAAGACAGTGGGATCCAGGTGCTGGAGTTTGATTTTGTGGTTCTTTTGCATCAGCCTTTGCCAAAACCTCACCATTTGTATGTGTATGCAGCCAGAGTAGCGAGGTTTGTTTTCCAATTAGGTGGCTGCATTTAAAAAATATTTCTGCTAGATTCAGTGGAAGTAGAAAAGGTCCATATGCAACAAAGCAAATTAAAATCTAAACTCTTTTCTGCTCATCTTTTCACATTCCATGTCCCATCATGAGCTTGATACTCTATTTTTCATATTTTTAGAGGTGATTAGTGGATGGACCTTATACCTTTCCTCCAAATTCTATGGGGTGGCTGAAGTGAGGAGAATTTGTACTGCATACTCAGGGAAGCATTGCAAGGTCTGTCCCTTGCTTTGGTGTGTGGGGTCATTGACCCACATTCAGCCCTGTGCGAATGGTCCCCTGCTTGCAAAGGCACATAGAATCACAGAATCATAGAACAGTTTGGGTTGGAAGGGACATTTAAAGGTCATCTAGTCCAACCCCCTGCCATGGGCAGGGACATCTTTCATCAGGTCAGGTTGCTCAAAGCCCCATCCAGCCTGGCCTTGAACACTTCCAGGGATGGGGCATCCACAACTTCTCTGGGCAACCTGTTCCAGTGCCTCACCACCCTCATTGTAAGCAATTTTTTCCTTATGTCCAATCTAAACCTACCCTCTTTCAGTTTAAAACAGTTGCCCCTTGTCCTGTCGCTTCAGGCTGTGGTAAAAAGTCTCTCTCAGTCTTTCTTATAAGCCCCCTTTATATATTGAAAGGACGCAATAAGGTCTCCCTGGAGCCTTCTCTGGGCTGAACAACACCAACTCTCAGCCTTCATAGGAGAGGTGTTCCAGCCCGCTGACTGTTTTCATGGCCCTCCTCTGGACCCACTCCAACAGGTCCATGTCTTTCTTGTACTGGGGGCCCCAGAGCTGGACGCAGCACTCCAGGTGGGGTCCCACCAGAGCAGAGCAGAGGGGGACAATCACCTCCCTCAACCTGCTGGCCACGCTGCTTTTGATGCAGCCCAGGATATGACTGGCTTTCTGGGCTGCAAGTGCACATCGATGGCTCATGTCCAATTTTTCATCTGATGCCATCATTTACTTCAGAGCTCCTGTCTGTATAAGCATTACTTGAGAATAAGACCTTCCTGTTCCTACACTGTCAGTTTTCGAAGCAAGGCAAGTTCCTTGATGAACACCCAGCTATATCTTTCAGTACACACCATGGTGTGCCCCAGGTTCTTAAATGTTCGAACATATCTACAGGCCACTGTCAACAGCCATTGCATATGCCATTGCTGAGTGGAAACGCCACATCCCCCAGTATGAAACTGGTTCTTGCCAGAGCACACAGCCAGACCGAGAGCCAGGCAGTACTGCTCAATGCATTAACGTAGGTACAATTTTGATCTCTTACACCCTGGCTTTCGAGCTGAGGAGAGGCCTAAAATTTGGAGACACAGAACTGGAAAGAATTTGTTGGAGATTACAGCTGGGACAGGCCATCACTGAGTGAGGGAAGTTCCTTCATCACCTTTTCTCTTCCAGTGTGGGTCTTCCACATGCTCCACTAAGTTGTGGCTGATGACTGATCGGTTTGGGGATGAGCAGAGGGATCACAGGCTGCTTCTCTTTGTCCAGTTTGTGTGCAATGTGGGAGCTGAGTGGGGGGCATGCTAGCTGAGGAAGTTCTTCCCTGTGAATCCAGGTGCTGAGGTCAGCTGCACTCCTGGGTAAGAAAGACATTAGTTGTTTTTGTAAAAACAACTTAGATGGAGTGAAAAACTGCTAACTCTTGCTGCTGAACAGTAGATCTCTTATATCTGTCCAAATAGTGTTGCTGGGTGCACATATTCCATCAATGCAAGCCACAAATGCTGTACATGAATACCTGATGAGAGAGAAGGACTTAAGAAATCATTGATACTGAGCTGGAAATGCGAGAGAAGGGAAAGGGAACCAAGGAGAAAGGTCAAAAGACGTAAAAAAGAGTTAAACATGGGTTAGCAGTGGAAGAACGAAGTCCAGAGATGAAAAGGAGAGAATGGTCAGCCTGCAGTTTTGTAGATCTTTCTAGTGCTTTTCATTACAGAAGCTCTTCCCTTGCTGTACGGTTGATTTGTTAATCAAGACAGGCAGTGTGTCACCAGAGCTCTGTTCTGAGAGGAGCATGGCATTAGCAGAAACCGGTCCTGATATTTGTTTGAAGGACAGTGATCCTGAAGAGTCTGACAAGTGCCAGTCAATCTGCCCAAAAAAATTACAACCAGTGATATATGTGATGTGTGTATGTGATTGGGGGGGTTCTTTTTCTGGGTGCCAGTAATCGGCAAGTTAAATTTGTAGCTAAACTTATAATTGAAGGAGCTGGACATGCCACTTCATTTCCCCTTTTTCTTGACCTTGTACAAAAGCAGATTTTAAAACCATTTTAACAAAAGAAAAGAAGATACTTTCTTTTGTCGAAGCAGAAAAAAAAAGGGGACACAGTTTTGCTGTTTAAAAAAAAGGCCACTGCTAGGCCATGCATGGAAAATCTGTAGCTTAATGGGGATCGGGTTCCTCAGAAAACTGACAATGTGAAAATGAAGAATTAAAGTGAACTTTTAAGCTAATCTTAGCTTTCACTCTTGCTCTAGCAAAAGAGCTGATATGCAGAGGCCCTGGTTGGAAATTATCCCTTGTCAGGAAAGCACTCAAGCACTTGCTTGAATGTATTCCTGAATGGGGATATAGACTATACACAAGGATAAACTGTACGTTCAGAAATGGTATTTATAACATTGCTCTTGATTGCCACTTTATGAAATCACTGGTGTTGCCAGGGTGCAGAAAAAGATAGAATACGATCCAGTGAGCTTGTTTCTCCTTACTGCCTCAAAGCAAGAAACGTTTACGGTTGTATTACATGGTAGGTCCTGCTTCACATGCTAACGGTTTTCTCAAAGCTTTGGAACAGGCATTTGAGAACATGTGATCGAAAACCAGTTCCACAATTTGGGAATGCTGTTTAAGTCAGCTCTCTGTCAGGGTAAAAAGTCATCAGTGCATCCATTCCTGGCTTAGTCCCTGTAAGGTGACATATTAATGCAGGTCGTCACTTGAACTAATACCTCCCTGTTGTCGAGGTGCTTGATGCTGAGCTCCCTTGGCCAGACAATTTTTGGCAGAAGTATGGGTCAAAGGTTAAAGGCTGGGCACGTGTTCATCCCCCCAGATCTGAGAGCTGAGTATGAGACATACAACTTCATCCTGCAAAGAAAGAAATATTCTCCTCTCAGACACAAAGAACAATTTGAAAGCAGAGAGTTATATTCCTAACATAGCAAAAAGAAAGAAGCAGAGTAAGAAGGAAATTTATCTTCTTTGGGGACTTTAACAAGTAATCAATACCTCAGTCGGGATCTAGCTAGAGCTGGGTGTAGAGCCCAGTCAACAGCAAGAGCAAGGCAAGTCAAAGTCAGGCAATAGAAAAGTAAAGATATACAAGGCAAGCATCTAGGCAAGAACGGGGATCAGAAGCCAAGCCAAAGGACAGGAAACTGGATACGGTTGTACCAAGCCGAAGGGCAAAACAAGAGGAAGGTCAGAGGCAAAGGTCAGAAAGCCAGGGCATTACAATGCAAAGCAGAGCATGGGAAGGGGAGCAAGACACGAGAGGAGCCAAAGGCAGAACGAGCAGTTAGGGTGTGATTATTCCTTTGACACCCGGGGCAAAGGACCGGCCAAGGTCAGCTGGTTGTGTTTATCCGGTCTTTAGGGGGCGGCAAAGGCTGAAAAAGAGGGGCCTGGCAGGTCCCGCTCGCCGTAGCTGCAGTTGAAAGGTTGAATCAGGAAATTGGTCCTCTCTGCTTCCCAGTACTCAGTCAAACAGAAGACTTAAAACACTTCACCCTGCAAGCAGACATTTTTAAACAACTGTTCTGAGACAAGCAAGAAAAGGGCTGAAAAAAACACTCTGTGCCTATGTGCCTGATTTGCTCAGCTGCACGTGTGGAGATGTGGATGTTGAAATAAGCAGGGTCCTGACCTTGGTCCCCAGATGTCACAGAACATTGCACTCAGAGACATTTGTGTCACTAGTAACTATATCCTAAGTATTTCTATGGAAATACACTACAACAGTAGGTATAAAAGAGAGAAAATGGGGTGAGATACCTCGCTGTGGTTGGTTTGAGGGTTATAAAAGTAAGTTTTTAAGGTTACAGGAAAGGAGATACCTTCAGCAGATGGTATAATGATGCATAGGAAGGCATATATTCATGAAGTCTATTCAAATTTTTCCATATTTTAGAATATGTTTTGAAAGAAAAGTCACGCCAAGAAGTTACATTACAGCAATATTGTGATGATGCTTAAATTGTATTTAAATTGATGCTTAAAGTCTGGAAATGATATGGTGATGGAATTTTTTCTAGGGAAAGGGACAGCTAGGCTCCCAGATCACACTAAAAGTCAAAGGCAGTCAGGCCTTTCATTCTCAGTTGTGTCTTTGTCTTTCCTGATCCTGAGGGGCTGATCCTGAGAGGGGCTCCACATGACCTTACAATTTAAGTTTTTCCTTACCTTCCATATACGTTAGAGTACAGTCCTTAATTTCATGATTGCCTACCTGTTCTCAAATCCCACAACATGAACAATATTGTTTCTATGAACACCTTTAATAATAGATTGAAATGCGTGAGCATTCTCTTCTCTCTTGTGCATAGAAGTGGAGAGAAATATGAACATTACAACTGATGTGTTTTTTTTTAATTGGGGCTTCTTGAAGATGCTCAGAACATTGTATTACAAGGGGTTCAAAATGCTCTACTAAAATGAAATATGCGCAACACAGGTGGTGTTGATCATGTGACTAATCAAGAGTTGTGTAATAAACTGAACTAATACCTCTCTTTGGTTTGGAGAACAGAGGGGGAAGGTGGCAGATGGGTGAAGTTCCACCACAAAGGTGATAGGTAATGCAGCACTGCTGTTCATCAAATCCCATGGTAGGAGAAGTAGAAGTTACTCAGTAAAAATAATAGGAGTCTGGTTTAAAACAAAGAAGAGACAGTTCTTTTTGCCCACTGGATAGTGTTCTTCCAGAACTTGCTGCCACAAGAGGTTGTGGAGGCAGACCCTAAGAAGGTCTTCAAAACAAGAGTCAGAAAAATTCATGGACAGCAAATCCATAAAGAGGTATAAAAGGACTAGACAGGGAGATGCCCTCTAAACCCCCTAGTATAACTATTTGTGTGGTAGGGGAGTGCAAAAGAAATGGACTGCAAATAATGACTAGGCTCACATGCTGTCCCTGAATGACACCTCCTTTTGCCATTGAGATGAAATACTGGGCTAGATGGACAACTGGTACAACCCAGTAGCTTCTCATGTTCCCATGCATTTCACTGCTTGTTTGTTTGGGTGACCTCACCAACGTGCTATCTGCTAATCCATTCCTTTTGAAGCAGCTTCAGCAGCTCTTTTCCACCATACACTAAGGATTTCTCTGCTCACTGGCCACAGGGTATCTATCTCTTGTCGTGAAACAGTTGATTGGACGTAGGATGAGGTGGCTATTTGACTAAGCTAATCTGGGAAGACGGAGTGTACATCAAGACTAAATCCTGCTCTGTACAAATTAAGTGTGACCAGCTTGTCAGAGAGATAAAGAGATGGAGAGAAAAAGACCATTTAGACTCAACCTTGGGATAACTACATGATTTTATTCTGTCACTAAGGGTCTTCATTATCCTTTGTAACTATGTGGTCAAGTCTGGATTTTGTAAAAAAAAAAAAAAAAATTATTTGTTTCTGCATTAGCCAGTCTTGTGGTAAGGGTAATGTACAGACTAACTGGTACATAACAGTGCATAACATTCCTAGAGGCGAGGTGGTTACAAAAGCTGAGATGCTGGAGCATTTCTGAAGTTCCCAGCAATGGGGGACCATGTGGTTGCACAGGCTGGCTTGAGCACTGGTGCTGCCAGTGTCTGTGTAAAAGAGGCACCTTCCTGCAAACATGTTTAGACAAATAAACTCCCTTAGCAATAGTAGGATAGAGGAACAGTGACTTAGTGGGATTTCGAACAGCAGCATGCAAAACCAGTGCAAAGATCTGAATTCTTAATGTTGTACTTAACTGACTGCTTTGTTCCAGTTCAAATTTTCTCCATATCATCACTTTGGTCATACATTCCTGGTTGGGAATTATTGGTCATACATTCCTGGTTGGGAATTATTTGACATAGGTTAACTACAAGAATACAGTTACAGGTCTTCTGTAAGTTGAACAAAGTCTGTAGGAGTGAGCAGGGAATGCAACTCACTGCAGATGGTGCTTGAGTGGGAATCTGGGACTCTTAATCCTCATTTTTCTACTGGTCTGGCAAGTCCTGCTTGTTTTCTTCAGACAAGACGAGGGAGATCATAAGACAGAAAGTGTGACTAGATGTTGCCATTTATTCTTTGGAGTTTTCCTGAGGCCCTTTTCTAATTCAGAATTCAAGTTCCTGTGTTCAGGTACATGGTTCTTGCGCCATGTTTCTGTCTCCTGATAAGAAGAGGGAAGGATTTAGGAAGAGGTGAACTTCTGCGTACTGAGAACTCACTTCTAGTGAATATTCTGCAATACATATTTAAATAGTCCTGTTTGTTTGGTGAATATTCTTACCAATGAACTTAATTATTTGAGCATTTTTAGAAGAAAAAGTATATAAGCCTAAAAACATATCAAAGAGAAGATCACTTAAAACATGAATATTTGTGGGCATCTTCTTTAGATATGGTGTTTCGTTTTCATTATTATCCCATTCCTGGCAAGCATACAAAGTTTGGGACTGCAAACTTTGAAATGAGGAAAGCTTTCTGTTAAAGCAATGTCTGTAGGACAGAGCCCATGGTCTGGTGTACTTTCCAGGCATGTGTGCGCTGATGGACCAGTCTGCACAGTGTATTGTGGCCAGTTTCATCTAGTGAGTCAGAATCTTTTATTTATGTAATGCTGACTCCCATTTTTTGATTTATGTGACTCCAGCTCCCATTTTTTTATTAAACAGGGTTCTGTGATATCCAGCACAATATAACCTGTTTCTTAGAGCCACAGTAAAAGCAACTTGAACCACTTCATGTAGATGTTGTCCTTGTATGTTTTATTTTATTAGAATTTTAGATAAGTTTAATATTAAACATTTATCAGAAGACTATTCAGTTTACATAAAAAGTATATCCTCTTTCTAAGACCTCCATTCACCTGAAGAGTTCTGATAACATGTATAAACCACTCAAGTTCCATTTTTGTTTGGTTATTGCAATATCAGATCCTCAGTTGAACCAAAACTGCTTCTGCATTATCCCACATTAAATTTTTAAGCTTCCAGCTTAATATTGTTCCTTCTTACTATTCATCAAGTAGACAACTGAAAAAGTGTTCCCGTTTGTATTGTGATTTATGTGCACTTTAAATACTTCAATCCATTTTCTCTTAAAGTTTCCTGAAATACTAAGTTGAAAGCCAATTGAAATTCACTCACTGAAGGCACTGTGTTGAACTGCCTCAGCTTTCTCTCTAAACCATGTGTTGCTTTGCTTTTAAATCACTGCACTAAACTTTGTTAGGGCTCGTCTGTGAGTGCTACACACAATAAATTGGCAAAGCCCAGAAAAGTAAGGAAGGCAAATTCGGATCATCTGGTGGAGCTCAGCAATTTCTCTTCTTGCTCGGAGATCACCTTACCGTTCCCCTTGCTACCGTGCATTACATCTGGTAGCCCTGGCTCTGGCCTTCTGTCACTCTTTTTGCACACACTCCCTTACCATGTCAGGTTCTTTGTTGTTTTTTTTTTTTTTTTGCCTATAATTAGTAGTTGCAGACATTTTCTGTAGTCATTGGTTGTGCTGCGAAAGTGTAATTTGGTGAAGGGGCATTTGCACAAAGGAGAAAATGGAAGGCTGATTTCAGTAGTAGGGGGCCGAGTGATTATGAGGCAGAAAGAGTTTATGTCAGTTCCCAAGCAGCGTAAGGTCTACTGAAAAAAAAAAAAAAAAAAAGACTTTTATTCCAGAATAGTGTCTGTGCAGGAACACCGAGAGTTACACAAGCAGTAGCTGCTGCAGCATTATAATTATACTGCCATAGTTCTGCCAGTTAATTTCCTCACATGGACAAACCCTCAATTTTTTACTTGCAAGGTCTCACCAAGAATTCTTATTCTGGATTACCTTCACGAATTCCTGGCCTCTTTTTAAAAAATGTATTGCTTTTTAAAACTTCAATTGTTAGAAGATCTGTGAAGTCTCTCCCGGACATCACAATGTCTTTGAAGCACTGTGCAGATTTTATAATGTCCAGGAAATACTCTCTGGGTTGCATTTTGTCATTGAAATGCTGTGCAGACATTGTAAACCCTCGAGATGGATGGATGGACCTGACAGCATTAATAAGAATAATAACAACAAGTCCCCTTTGCAAAAATTACTGTAGCTGCTAATTGCTCTTTAGGCGTTAGGCCCATTAAAGTTGCAGAGTAACGGGTATGCAACAGCAAAGTGAAGGTGTAAGTTACGAGTGGGAGTCTGAAGGCTGAAACGATGCTTGGATAGACAGACTGGCAGTTCCTCGGAAAAAAACAACTTTATGACCTGTGTAAGGAGCATTGCTTTAATGCCTTCCTCAGCCCAAAGCCAGGGAAGGGAACGAGTGGGATCGGACCACATTACCACTTTCTTATCTACACAGAGGTCTGCTGTTCTTCCAGGTAGAGCAGCAATACGTGCTCCACCCATGAAGGGGTAAGCTGTCTCTCATGCAAACCACTGTCTAAGAGACTGGCAATATTGATGTAGTTACCCAAATAAGTAAGTTTGACTTAGGTAGTGGTAGACTATGACTGCAATTACTGGAAGAGGACACCTTTCTAGGAGCGTATGCAAACTTTTTAATGAATCTCTGCATTCATTTATGCTGTACAGCTGGGGCATCCTCATCTCCTTGTTACTGCTAGACTTTTTGTTCACTTGAATATTTAAATAGTGTGAGTGTATTATTCTATTAGTGTAAGAAATACAGAACATGACCTTGCTAAAAGCATACTTAATTTGAAATATATAATTAACTATGGAAGAAAATTGTTAAAAACCTGGACCCAAAAGGGAAAGCCAGGAAGTTCTATAGTCAACATCCTAAATAAACTAGAGTAAATGCCCATATAACCCTGTCAGTACAACTGTACAAGGTTTTTTCACACTATTCTCAGGAGAGTTCACAAGCAACAAAGTGCCTCTCTTTTTTCTGCTTTACTGAATTTCGTTACATTCCAAGGACAAATGTGCATTTGCTCCAGCATAAAGCTCTGATGTGTTCTCCTGTTACATTAGGACCCTATTTTCAAATGGGAACAGCCTTTACATTGGAGACAACCAGCCTGAGAGCCTTCAGGGATCTTCACTGTAAGACAGCGAGTTCTCAGGCTCTTTCAGGCACCTCGCCTACCCGCTAATCATGTGTCGCTGCAAATGGAAGCCATATTTGGGATTTTAGATTTATTTTTCAGAAATACTTAGCTTTATAAAAAAGACTCTCACTGCTTCAGCCAGCCCCCTTGGTAAGCAAAGATTCGTTGTATTAGTGACCACTTACCCTATCCTGATCCACTAGTTATTTCTGTGTACCTGGGCACAGCAGAAAAATGAGCTGCTACTGTGAAGTTGTGTCTCCTTATGTTTATGAATAGGATCATATGCATGGTGTCAGCTATACAAAGTAATGAACCTGATGATAAATTAAAAGGTCACTTCCAGTGCTGTTACTACTAAGAGAATCAAAAGGTACGCCCAGAACCACGCTGGCTTCAATCCATGATCCCCAAAGAAGGGCTGAGGACACACCGGTCTGTAAGAAAAACAATCTGATTCAATAACATTGCTTTTATTAGGCTGAAATAAGCTCTGTAAGGTACACTGACTTTGAAGTCTGTTTTGCCCATCTTAGTTAAAAGTTTTTTGCACCGTATCTCCTTTGTTGGGTGAACAGAGGGTATATCCCCAACTGTTTTCTCTGATTATTCTGGGTAAAATTCAGAACAATTTAGGTTATTTTGTGATTTGTCTGTCACAAAATAGAAGCTGGGAATTTGGCAGAGGGAAATATAGTTTTCCATTATAAATTTGTAGATAACTGCAGTTGCTCACTGCCTTGGAGAAGCAGACCACAGAACATCCTGGAGTTGTTCCCTGTTTGATCAACATCCACTCTATTTAAAATTGCCAGTCTTGGACAACCTGTCACAGTCCCTTGGTAAATAGGATATCCTCATCTGCTTCGCCTCATTGAAAGAAGGAGATAAAAAAGGACTTAGTTTTGTGTTTTGCAGACCTGCTAAAAGTACTGGTTTTTTCTATCTTTAACAGTAGTGTTGGGAGGGAGGCTGGTTTTCTTTCTTATGGTTTTACCAGGGGGAGAGGAGACAGGGTTGCATAAATAGCACAAATAGGAAACTACTTATTTTTTAAGTTCTGGTTTCAGACCCACAACTCATTGATTCAGTAGGAGTTGTAATGCCAGAGCTAAAGCTCGAGTTTGACAGTTTGCATTTATTTTACTTGCAGTCAGTGTTCCAGATAAAGACTTCTGGGAAGACAAAAAAATCCCACAGTGTGGTGTAAAGCTGACAAAACAAGAGAAAATGAGAGGAGAATAATATCAGAGCTCATAGGCCTCCCGTTCTAACAGCTCTGCTCCTAACGCTTTCTTCCTTCATTTAAGCTTCCAGTAAAGTCTCCCTGTGTTTACCTCTAATTTAAGAAACTGTCCCTTAATCCCATCCGTTCCTATTCTCTGTCATCCTCTTGTTACTTCCTTCCTCTTATCTTTTAAAAGCTTGCTCACTCGCTCTCCACCCCCACCCTGGCTTATTTCTTCCATATTAATAATAATCTTAGTACTGAGCACTTATATCGCTCTCTACATGTTCAAAGTGCTGTACAAACCTTAGCTAATTAATCCTCACAACACACTACCCTCCCTCTGTAAGATAGGTAAGTATTATTATCTCAGTTTTACAGATGGGGAAATTGTCGCAATGACTCAGTGGCAGAGACACAAGCACGGTAACCTTGTTCTTGCAACCTCTATTTTGAAAATACCTTCTCCAACCCTGCTTGCCTCTATAAATACCTTCCCATCTCCTTTGTCTCCTAAATCGTCAAGACAAATCCACTGCCTACTCCTGCTGCCACAGCTCCCTTAATTGTTGCCATCTCTCTCGCTCCCTCAAACACCTCCTGCAGGAGCTTTGCCAATGTATTGCTCCTCTGGCTCTTTGAATACCTTCCTCTTGCATCTGCAGTTTTCATCTCACTTCCACCAGGCAAGATTAAAGTAACCCCTTGCGGGGTAACCCTCGTGGCTCTTCTTTCATTCTCCTTGCCTGGGTTTCTGTCCCTGGATCGCATCAAATTCAAGGCGTAGGTGCCTGACACAAGGCTGCGCATTAGGGATCTGGATCAAGATGGCCTGAATTCCCTTCGCGTCATTTCCTAGTAGCCTGGCATTTCTGAAGGCGTCCTGTACCAGCAGGAAAACAGCAGGTGTAGGTTTGTTGGTAGAATTTATGCCCTCTCTATACATGCAGCTCTGAATCGGGCCACGGTGCTCCTGCTCAGGACCGTGTGTTGGTGCAGGTGCAATCCACTGCTTTGCATTTTCTGTTGGTGAGCTGCTACTTGCCCCACAGGCTGGGGCACTGCTTGGTCATTGAAGATGCCGACCTGTCCCACCTGACAGCTTTGTGTGCCCTGAACCACCTTCCTAGGATCTGGCATTTTAATGCTTAAATAATTTTCTTAAAGTAGATGCCCTGAATGTGGCCCTGAGAGCAAGTGGATTGACAAAGGATATTCTTAAATTTAGGAATGAAGTGTCCCAGTTATAAGTAAGCACATCTAGGATTGACCTGCCTCTGTCGTTCCCTGATGTGACGCTTCCTTGTTCCTGTACGTTGTAAATGGGTGATCCTTGCTGTCATGTCCCTGTGATCACAGAATATGTGAGTCACTTGAAACACTGGATCCAACTGCTAATTACTGAGATACTGTCATTGATTTGCTCTCTCCAGAGTGGTGCTCTTGGTCTTATCTCACCAATGAGTAATGACAGATTCTGACAGCGTGGCTAACTGAGGATCTTGCTTAGCTGCAACCATAAGTTTTGTCAGTCTCTTCTTTCAGACCAATTAATTAGACATGATTATATGAATTTGCTTTTTAAAAGACTCTGCCATAATGTCGTGCCCTGTCAGGAACAGTCTCTTTAATGGATCAGTGCTCATTTTGTCATTTTCTGTTCTGTCATATGACACAGTATCATACCTCTGCAGGTGAGCTATCAGTCTCTATGATGCTGTACTGAGGATTTTTTTTAAGATGCCTGCAAAGACTTGTTTTGATGAGACTCCACAGCAAGTTCTTACTCATGCTTATACTAATGAGAAGCTAACCACAACGAACTGAACACAAAGGCACATCTTTCTTTTCATCTTGTATATGCATCAGTGTCACAGAGGCCAGAGACTTGGACGAAGATGTTGCTGGCTTCTTGCAGCTAAGTTTTGCTGACCTATACCCACTTGTACTGCTGCCTTTTTCATTATTCTATGCCAGTTTAGTTTATACATGTGCTATCAGTCCATTACTTTGTCATGCATTGGGTCCTCGCCTTTTGTGAAGGGTGAGCAAGGGAACTGGCCTACCGCAGCACCGTTCTTCAGGAGTCTCATCTCGGTGTCAAATGTAATTTACTCAGTGTTTGGCTTGATGCCCACAGTTGAGGTGGTGGGACCAATGTGCACCTGGATGGCCTGCTTCTGCGTTTGTTCAGGTTTAACGAGGTCTCTGTTAAGCCAGGTTTCTGGGGCACAAAATGTGGCGTCACTGAATTATTCTGTGTAACAGTTTATTCTCAAAAACCCATGAAACTTTGGATACCCCCTTCCTACGTTGTTCCCTCCTCCTTCTGGCATAAAATGAACGCTAGAGGGTGTAACCCACAAACCTCTCAGCTCTCCCGGGGCTATTCACTGTGGTTAGGATTGGCATCGCTTTTGGACACGAGTGGTCGTATCAGTTCATCACCTGTACACTTTTGTGGGTGCTTGCCCTGGTGCTCTGCTTCCTCCTCAGCAGCAGCACGCTCTGCACAGAGACCTCCGTGCCTCACTGTACCTCGCAGGCCAAGTGACCTTGAATACTAGCTCTAACTTCATCTCTCGTCCTCTTTCCCCCACCCCAGCCTATATTCTGTCTCTAACTCTTCTCAATAAAAATGGAAACCAGCTACGTGGGCTAACAAATAGCCAGGTTGTTTGCTTGAGGGGTGGGGGGCTGTTTTTCCTAAGGCCCACAGGTTATTCATTGGCCTTAGAGCCTCTTAAACCTGCAGCTGGAAGTCTCTGCATTATTTCCTGAGAGCTGGGGCAATCGTTTGTGGCTCTGGGAGGTTGTTCTGCCCAGTGGTGAGTGCAAAGATCCTTGGTCTTTTCTAAGCCTGCTTCTGACCTCAACATTCAGTATATTCATTGTGCTCTTTGACTACTCTGTGGAAAACCTTAATATGAAAAGAGCAATCAGGAATCAAACGAACTCAGCACAAGGCACGGGGAGAGAGAGCGCTACAAGCGTTTGAACGCCGGCTCTGGCACCAGCCCCCGTGCCTTCAGCCACTTCAGTTGATTTTTTTTTTTTTGCCTTTCTTTCCTACCTACCAGAGAATAATGAACAGGGCTGTGGCATTAGCCCGTATGTATGTGCTTACTCATACCTATTTGCCGTGAGTATAGTTACTGCTGTCTGCTAGAGTGGATCCAGGGCCTTCTAGACGCTCATTCAGCTAGGCGGCTGTCAAAACCTGTTGGAAAACAATGGCTGGGTGAAACCTGTTCATTGCTGGTTTTTTTCAATTGTGTTTTCACAGGGAATTATATGCGGTGTTTCACTGAAAAGCTTTGTTCTCTAAAGCAGAGTTTTGATGGGGAATTTTTATCATCTCTAAAATTTTTCCCTTTTCCCATTTCCAATGGGTATTTTCCTCTTTTGAAAGTCCTTTCTTATTTCAATTTTCTAAATTCAAATGCTATTTATTTTTCCTATGAAAAGTGTCAGTTCAAGCAAAACCCACATTTAAGGGAATCTTCTTTAAATTTCAAACATTTCTACGCTCCTTTCTAGTTATCTCTTTAAAGTGATATCAAGTTCTATCATCAGGCCCCCACATAAACAGTTTCAGCAGGAAGAACTGGCTCTTTAAAAATATTTCATTATGTTTTTGAAGATGCTTCAAGAATAATCTTGCTGACTCCACCAAAGCCCACAGCTTCCTTTTGGAGCAGGCCTTGAATGAGGGTACCACGCAGCCACTGGTGTCTTGCTGAAGGTCCAAGGTGCTACTTCAGGGAAGTATACCGGCAGGTGCTTCATGTTAAAGTTAGGTCTGTCAGAGTTAAGATGGAGGCTTTAAGCTGTCTAGCTCATGTGCCGACAGCAGCACTGGCTGCAAGTGCTCAGGACTGTGCTTTTCACTTGGATGATTGCAAACCCTGTTACTAGATCTTCTTTGCTCTCGGGGCCAGTTTGTTGTGTTTGTGTGTGCTGCAGTCAGACTTCTGCCTTCCTGTAATCATGCTCTCGACACCCACTGTCCCGCTTCGGCAGCTGAGCGTCCAGGCCAGCTGAACTGCCAGCTGCCCGGTGCGGCAGTCCTGACACGCAGCACTTGCTCCCAGAGCGATGCTCGGAGCGTTCCTCGGCACGATTTCCTCACACGTAGTGTGGCCACAGCCATGAAGACCCATCAGATTTTTTCCAAGCCATGTTCATTATTAAGTACTTCGTTGGATCAGAGCTAGATGTTTAATAAAATCCAATATGAAATGACAAGGAGAATCACATGGTTTCAGGGCTACTGTAGACTACCTGCATTCAAGGAATACTGACAGTAACTGCATCTCTTTATTCCATCCGTATTCTGCCAGGGTGTCTAAAAGTGCCACGTGTGTTCCTGGTGTTTATACTGATTTCTCATCCCCAGTATTTACCTCGCGAAGTACTGAATATTTCATTCAAAAAAAGTTGCAGTGGTAGAGGATTTTGGGCTTTGCCAGCTTCTTGTATAGCAGAAATAATTTCTTACGTAATAGAAAGTCTCTACAATTTTTTAAGAGTAGAATTTCCCAAAAAAATTATCTGCTATGACCGAAACATTAACATTTCATTTAGAGAATTTGTTAGCCTGAGTAAGCTGCCTTTCAGTCTACAAATTCATGTTTAAATAGCAAACAAAGGAAAAAAAACAGTCTAAAGAGGTCAGTGCTTTGTATCTAATATGCTTTTGCAGTTTACTTTTCTTCTGGTAAGCAGATGCTTTGAAAACTGTTCAGCTGCAGTTCAGACAAAGGTCAATATCAGACCAGTCAATATATCACACAAAGCTTGAAATCAATATCCTACGAAAGGAGGCTCAGCACCTTCTGCCTAAAAAAGTGTCTAAAATAGAACTTACTTCTCAGACTCAAGCTGTCCTGCGGGATTTCCTTCTTCATGTTCCCGCTGGAGGAGCCCATCACGATATTGCAGTAATTGTTAATCTTTTAACCGCCTATCCATGTACTGAATTTTGTGATTTAAGTGAGCATATTGATAACCAGCCTTTGCTTTTTTGCACATAAATGTTAGGGTGCCAGGCTTATATTTTCCACATAAAAGATCAGCAACTTTATTACCCGCAAAAGGTGGTTATTAGGGTCTAAGACTAGAATTCATCATAGTAAGTATGGTTATTTACTTTATACATTTATGCAGTATATCAGCCACAGCTTTGACGGTGCTCTGCAATTTTTTTTTCACACGAAGGCATTCAAATCCAAGAAATATATTCATACCTGCTGTCAACAAGTGCAACTCCCTTGGAAAGCTCTGAGCCAATTTCAGCAGTGACGTGAACGGCAGCATAAATTTTAGGTCTAAATTGGTCAGAAAATATGTGAAAGTGGGCATAATTTACATGCTGAGGACTGAAAGAGGAAAAGTAGCTAGCAAAAAAGAGTGCAATTAAGGGGAGGGGGGGGGAATAGAGGATCTACTGGCATGAGTGTAGTGCATCGAGTTTGGTTCTGAATTCAGACAACTACAAGCAAATGTAAATGTTACACTTAATGCAACTAGCTATTTATAGTGGAGTGAACACACTTTCTCTACCTGTTATACTCATTGCTATGCTAAAGGATGGACTAGAGTATGTCATGCCTAGGTTGGCAGACATACCTGTATGTATGTGCAGAATATATATTTCCCAGTTCCCCAGTGGGTTCTACAGGATGATCGCAAATACACGAACTCTTTGTGGAAGGGAAATCTTCAGAAATGAAAAAAAAAAAGTTATCTTGATCACCTTGAATATGTTTCGGGGGTCTTTTTCTTAAAGCAGCCTTTCCTGTCTTCCAGGCCACTGTGGTAGAACATGGAAGGTGAGGAGTATTTGTCACAGAAGCATCACTTCTTTGGTACCTGCTGAAAGGAAATGGCTAAGAACTGTGTAATGAAATGAAGGCAGTATTCAGGCTGCCAGCGGGAACTGCTCAGCTTGGGTGCTGCCGTGCTTCCAGGCAGCCCTTGGCCCAGCAGGTTGATTCAGTGCATCTGAGGTAGACATCTCAATTCCAAATGCAATGGATGGGGAAAGGTGGTCATCTCTGAAATCATTCAAAGTGGCTAGGACCCTATCTCTCTCCACTGTCTGAGCAGGTCACTGAAACTCCCACCTACCAATCACCTGGGAAACCTCTCAGTTTAGATCTGAACAAGTGTTGAACCTCAGTCACCTTCATCCACTTGAAATCCAGAGCACTGAGTCCTCTCTTGAGAGCAAGCAGCTAATGATGGAGGAGGAAGAGGCAGCAGCCACTTCAGAATAACTTCATTGTTTGAACACTCTTACAAGAAGTGGGAAACATGGATTTTAAGCCTTTGTCAGACTGAAGGGGTTTGAACTGCAATTCCCTTTTCCTCGGAGCTTATCCTACCCATCGAGCTAGAGAAGTTCTTCATTCTGCTCACTATAGGAGGCCACGGAGCAGAGAGAGAATAGGTAAGAGGGAGCTTGATTTTGCAGCCCATTGGTGAGGGCAGGCATGAGAGAGTCCTGAGGCTTGGTCCCAGCTGTCACTGCTGTTTAAGTATTCTTTGCTGTTAATTTTTAATACAGGCACTCATACAGTCAAGCAGCCATGGTTGACAGACTGCAGAGGCTGTAGTGTTTAATTCTGCCTGAATTTGTATTAAGCACCAAAAATGTGTGAACCAGATACTGCCCTGAGCCCTGAACTTATCACACACAATGCTAAGCATCTAGCTGAGACTGTAGCAGCATAGTTGCCTAATTAGGAGCAGAATTGTTCAAGGCCTTCTGCAAAGGTAATTGAGAGAGAAAGGAAACCTTCGGAGCAAAAGTGAGCCCATTCTTCCTCTGAATCACATTCTGGAAGTGCCTGTTCTTCTCTGTTGATTACGAAGAGAGCCTAGGATGACAATGTTCCCCAAATAAGCCTCTCAGTTGAATTTAGCATGCCCAAATCACAGGAATATCATTTCTTTTTCCAGTTGTTTTGCAGTTTATTGCTGTTAGTTTCCTTTACATCTACCTCAGAGTGGTGTGGATCTCTGGAGAAGGATACAGCAGAATCATCTAGATTCAACCTAAGTGCATACTGCTACTTAGAACCAGCCTTTTAAGGTGACATGTAGGAGGTTTTTAACCTTCCTTTTGCCCCAAGGAGCTTGTGCACAGCAAAGCCCTCACTCTTTCATGAAACCAGTGTACCAAGAACAGATCCCATTGGAAAGATACACTGCATAATCAGTCTTGAAATGTAGTGTCAGTTAGCTAATCTATCTGCTTTTATATCATTAAATGCATCTCGTCCATCAAAGTGTTGTGCAATTTCAAAGTGTAAAATGCATTCATCATGCTCTTTTTTTCAACCTGAGAACATTTTCATTATTCCAAACAGTGGCTCTCCTAAAATGTGAGAAGTCCTGGAAAGGTAGCGACAAGGTACGCAACACTGCTGGACTGCCAGTGTAGCTTGTGGAGTAGTGTTTAGTGGAGAACCGCAGAAATCCCCTTTGAGGTTCTGTCTTATTTGCTTTCAATATTTTATGACCAAAAAGAAGCAAACTTCATATTATTAATGTGCTTATTTAAGAAAGGTTGCCAGTACGAGAGAGGAAGAAACTCATTGCTGTGACAGTATAAACTGGCATAGTACCATTTAGCCAAATACATAGAGGAAAGCTGCCCTCAACTGCAGTTATTTCAAAGGTGTATCTGTATTACAGACTGGGCCCTGTGGATAATTCTGGACCATAAGGTCTTCCTGTGGCATCTTCCTATATGCTTCCAAAAGCCCTTGTTTCTGGCTGGGGTTATCAAACTATTACTATTGTAATAGTAATAACAGCAAAACCAAAATTAGGCCACTATAGATGATTTTCATTTTTTCTGAGATGTGCCTTTTAGGAGCTTGGAGTGGAGGAACAACATTTTGTAACTGTAATCCAGAATATATACAACTAGACACTGTCCCAAACAGAAGACTTTACTAAATCATACAGATATCTTCAGTCCTCACCGCTGGTGTAAGTGGTCTGTTCTTCCACCAGTGGAGCTGAAAGGAAACTCTGACTATGTAGGGGTATTTTTCTTTTTCCTAAATAACAGAGCAAATAACAATTGTAGGGGAAATGGTGGTTGATGGTGAAGACCATACTAAATTGGGATTAGCCAGCTTCAGCAAACACAGTGAGAAGGCTTGCCATTTTTGTTTGGGAGAGGCTTCAGTAATAATGTCACAGAAATGGCTCATCAACCTTTATATCTCTCTGGGCAGTGTTTTTCACCTTTCTCATTCAAAGCTCTGTTAACCTGTTAGCGAGAACCGAATAAAGGTCATGTAACTTGAGTTCTCTGATGGTCTCCACGTATTCATCACCATCTTTCGTGACCATAATGATCCTACCATCTGGAGTAAGCTGTGCGTAACCTAGCTATGAAAGAGGTGTTATCAGTGGCCCAGGGAAACTTCTGGAGGAGCTGGTTGTCACACAGCTACTGTCTCCCTTCAGGCAGTCTGCCATATACAGACAATTTTACTGCAGTCTGAACACAAAATTTGAGGCTTTTTTCATCTCTTACACCTTTGGGATTTAGGAGTTGTGCTTTCAACAAGTTTTCCTAGGATGATATATAGCTCTGTAACATTCAGATGAGATGACTGATGGTGTATCTTCCCAAAACCATTCACAGGGCTTGAAAGTGAACCATTCTTTTTGCTGATCAGTTCAAGAGCCACGGCAGTGGTGTTTACCTGCTCGTTTCACTGTACCAGTTGACTTTACTCCAAAAACAAGTAGCACTGATTGGAGAGGAAAGTACTAGGGAAGAAGCAAGGATGTGCTTATTTAATCTATAACACAGATTCCTCTTGTTATGGATAAAGAAAACACAGACTCTCTCTTTGAGTTTCCTTAAACCTCCTCCCTCTTCTATGTTACCTTTAAAACCCTTCAAAACTATGATGGTAAAAAACTCCTGCACTATCTAATTTCAATGTGAGTTTGAACAATTACTCACATTAATAACTTCAGGTTAAATCTACCAGCCTTGCCAGAAAGCTCAAATAGAGAAGCAGCAAAGGCACCAGCTGAACGCTATTCTAAATGGGAAACTTCCCCCAAGGGCACAGCTTTCCCCTCATTTGATATCTTTTCCATGCTGGTAGGGATGATTTTACTTATGGATTCTGGCAGCTTCCCTTCTCATCATTTTGTTGTGCCAGTGTGTTATGGGAATGTTTAATTTCATTTAGCAGTTCTCGTTTCCTGTTACAAATTTTCAGAGTATTTCACCAGCATTAGGTAGTAATTATCACATCACCTTCTGTCTGGAGAGCTGAAAAGATTACATTTTAACTGATAGGATCAAGTCAGGAAGAGACTCTTTCTCTCTCTAAAACTAGCTATTCCAAAAAAGTATACTGAAGTTACCAATAATTTAATTATCTGTGTGCTAATTCAGTCTGTGGTTTCATCTTTATTATTATTGCTGTTACTGATGTTATTAATCACTAGGGTTGCTTTCTGCTGCTTTCTTTACTGTACTTAGGTGTCATTACCTCTTGCATCTCTATGAATAAGCTTTGCTCTCCCAATCCCATAAAACTCAGTGTCTCTGCCTACGCTACTCTAAGCTGTCCTGGGATACCTGTAAGCATACAGCATGGGGCCTCCTGCCAGCTTTCCATCCATGCGGCTGCTCCACGCGTAGCCCGGGGACGCCAGCGGGGCCGTGCCTGGCCGGCTGCGCTCGGGCAGGAGGGCAGCACCAAGAGCTTGCTCCGCTGCGCCGAAGGCTGCGCTTGCAGGTTCAGGAATCAGAGCACGGCTAGGGTTATGCCGGCAGCCTCAGGATCCCCGTGAAGGCAGTAAAATCCTAAAGCCACTGATGTGCTCGTTGGTGTCGCCATTTAATCCAGAGTCCTTCTGCTGATGTAGAAGTCGGGATGGCTTCCACACAGCGGTTCCGAAGGCAGAGGTCTGTACTCAGGCAGGATCTGCCACGTGATCCTTCCTATGCGGAAATTCTGGCTTATTATAATCTATGGACTTTTTTCAGGTGCGAAGTCACTCCCACACCTCTTCTGTCACAGTCTGTTCTCTCCGTATGGATGTGCGCGACAAACAATGTCCCGTTGTTTTGTGACTCCACCGTGCTTCAGTAATGCAGATTATAGGTTCTCCTCCAATGCCTGGCAACCTGGTTTTTGTTTTTAGGCCTCCTGTAATGGTGCAGAGACATTTACAGGAATTTCATCTTTATCTACGTACCAGTGTTTATTTAGATCCTTTATTTTATACTGTTATTTTTATACAACCAACCCTATGATCTGATCCATATCGCTTGCATCTTAGTCATTGTATGAGCTTTAGAGAGTTACTTTTGTATTCCTCAATCTATCTGTAACTGTTATAGCTTTTATCCTTGAGTGTTACCAATTCTAAAAAGTGCAGTTACCTTCGAATCTCCAACAGATGTCTTAATAGGACCTCAGTGCTTCTCAGCACGTGTTTCTTCCCACTCCTGGTTTAAGTAAACACACATAATAATTAGTTTTCCAAGCCAGTAATCTGGCTTCATTTCGGTTAGGCAAAAATCTGCCCTTGCTGTACAGGTGTTCTCTTTTAAAGAGGAGCCCAAATACTTTACAAATATAGTTATGTTCTTTTTCTGCCACTTTCCCCCCTAAAGTGGGGACCCTGACACCTCCTGTCCTTGCCATCCTATCCAAAGAACTGTCAGGGAAGACTACCTGGAGGCCTGCAGCATCAGTGTTTGATAATATGACCACAGCTCCTAGATTTCTGCCTTTCTCTCTCTCATTAGTATCAATCTATACCTAAGAGCACAAGACACCTGCTCTGTCTACAAATCTAGACATTAAATGAGATCTGTGAGCTGCATAGCATAAGTAACAGAGGTACTGATTTTTCTACGTGACTGAAATCACTATTGCAAAAACTCATTTGTACCAGGACACTTTCTTGGAAAGTCCTCTTTGAGACAGAAGGCACGTTTGCTTTCTTCTACCTGTCCAGTGAAGTGGGCTTGTTTCATGTGTACGTTTATGGTCCTCTTTCACTATGAAAGAAAGGGGATCTTTAGGATCAGCAAATTGAGAGCCCTCGTTTTGCACACACTGCCTCATGTAGCACCCGTGTTGACCTTTTACAAAGTCAAGGCTGCCAGACCACGTGGGAATGGTGAAGATTCAGTAGATTAAACAGTAAATTTGACGTATCAAGAAGAGATACAAACCAGTCATTTTTACACGGAAGGCTTTTTTAAAGGTTCTTTGGCCCAAACAGAGTGTCCAATCAATTCAAATTTCTTAGACTTGATTGGAAGAATTTCAATGCCCATATCAAGAGCTCAATATTTCCCAGCCTGGTTAAATTTGCAACAGTATTCTAACCATTCTGTGGCATTAGATCATGCAACAGCATTAGTGTATGATAAAGGTAACAGATTAACTGAGTTAGACAATAAATGAGCTAGATGAAAAATGGTTCAAGAGCTGGGCTTCAAGCTTCCCAAAAGTCTCCTAGATATCTTCTACCATGACATATAGTTAAGATATCATAATACAAATGAGACATAGCCCAAAACTGAATCTATTCCATGTACTTAAGTAGAAGCAAAGAAGGGGGAACTTTACTTATATAAACTGACATGACTGTCAGCATACAGAAGTATGACATTCATAAGCATTTGTTCACTGCAGAAAATAAAAAAATAAGAAGTATTCATGCCCCAAAATAGCTCTGGAGAATATATTGATAGAAAAAAAAAAAGTAAGAGTTGGGTTTTACTGCATGCTGGAGATCAAAGTCTCATGAATGTTTGTGGTTTGATGGGGTGCTTTCTGTAATTGATATGCCATTACAGAGCATTAGGGATTTACATTAGCAAGAAGTATGCAGAAAGGAAAGAGGTACTGAAGGGAGGAGGATGAGGTATGTCGTTCAGCTGAAGAGAGACCGAGCCTTTTATTTTGTTCTTGCAAAAGAGCCTTTTTAAATTTATGATCACAGAATAAATACATTAATATATATATAAACACTTCCACTTTCAGCTACCTGTTTGCTGATGGCCATATCCCAGGAAAACAGGCTGGTCCCCAGAATTGAATTGTGAGTGCAAAATGTGAACATTTCAAATGTCCGAGTAGCTGAATATCATAGTGGAAAAATATTTTGGTAATAATGCAGATTACAAAGCACAGCATTACAGTGCATTCCCCAAATCAAACGGAGAAGTGCAATAAAACCAGCAGGACATGTACACTTCTAAATAAACACCTACAAAACCTAACTTAAAACCAGCTGAAGGTGTTTGGGAGTCTGTGAAGCAGATATCTCTTCAAGGAAGTCTATCACCAGCCCTAGCTACAGGTAATGGCTTCATCTGGCTGTATATTTTTGAGTCAACAATAAAAGCAAATCTAAGGCTTCTTAGAGCTAAAGATGTGTGGTCCTGCTCTGTTTGCTTCATGCATCACTAAGCAATGTAAGAGCATATTGGTCCCTGAGGATTTCTCCTTTCAAGACTACTTTGATGTATACTGCCAGTTTAGTAGTTCATACAGCAGGTTTGATCTAGGTGCAAGTCGCATGACTTCAGCCTTCTTAAAGTTAAGTGTGTAATCCTGGTTAGGCACCTTCAATAGTCAGTGAGGAGAACCAACTATCTGCAAATGGTGGTTCATCCCACCTCATATAGTGTCCTGGTTTCGGCTGGGATAGTGTTCATATAGGTGACTCTCTAGTCTCACTGTTTGGAGAAGACTATCTCATGCTGTCAATTAGAGAGACTCTCTGGATGACAGGTTTAGATTAGAGACCATTGATGGGTGTCAGTGCATGAGCGCTGCCTACGACATAAGATGTGAGTGAGGTGTTTCTGAGCACTTGCCATTCCCAGCAGGTGATTCAGAGTAATCTCTTAGACCAGCAGGTCATTGGGCCATAGTCTGCCTTCACCTTTACAAGTGGCTGGGCTGCTCTCAGGGTGCTTTGACTGGCAGAAGAAATGGACCCAAACAAGGAAAGGAACTTGGTCTTCTTGGATATTGTATTTGAAGCTTTGGTTTCTATTTCTCCTCTCAGCAAAGTCAAGAGATGGAAGAAATCTTCCGAAGAGTTAAGCAATACACTAGTGGCAGCAGCAAGCACTGCTGCAACTTAAAAAGGACAGGGAAGTCTGAACAATTTTCAGTTGAAAATTTATTATGTACGTGCTGCAGGGAAAGAGAAAGTGTATTCTACCAGTGTGGTTGAGGTTTTGGTATTAGCCACTAGAAGAATTTTACTTTAGCCCTAAGAACTGAGTATTATTCTGGCATACACAGGGTTGTTAGTTTTTGTTTCTAATCACAATTGATAACTGAATTAAAAGGGGGGGGCAAAATTTCGGGGGGGGGGGGGGAGAAAACTAATTTTTAATTGTATTTACAAGACAAAATTACCAACCCTACTTGAACACCAGTAGCCTTTCCCACCTGACTCGAGACATCCCTTGCTTCCTCCAAATACCTTGTAAGCCTTGTCCACAATGGGAAGAGATATTGCACTCAGTTTGGAGAAATAGTCAGCTGATAGATGTATTAATTTTAAAGTAAACATAAGGAAATTAGTTATTCTTTAATAGCCTTGGCAAGAGCAAACTGAGTAGGAGAAGGATGCAGATCATGAAACAAGAGTCCTCTTTCTAACTTTGGGACCACAGTGTATACCCTGTATATATCCTACAAAACCAAGGACTGGCGCAATTGCTAAGTTTATGTAGTGTCACTGGATGCTCTTGAAGTTCCCCGCTAACGACCTGGTGTGGCAGCAGCTGGCAGGTGTCGAAGGCTGTTACTCCTTGCTCTTCCCTTCTTCCATCTACACTGCTGCTGGTTTTCCAGCATCAGAGATTCCTTTGGTGGGATTTACGTCATCTAATTTTAGATGTCCACATCTGATCTTGTTACCTCCAGGTCTCTTCATATCCAGTGAAGAAAAATAGGCGTAGTTCTAGAGAACTATGGTTTAGACACATATTTTAGGAAGAAATCAGTCATGCTCCTGAAAAAAACTCTTTCTTTCCACTGACTTTACAGAGAGTTCAGATCATCAGCTCAGATGATACAGACCTTGAGAACACAGACTTTTGGCAAGGTGCATCCTGCTCAGTTTGTCTGTATATATTTTCAATCACAGAACCATCTGCAACTCAGTTCTGATTATCTGAAAATAAGAAAATTGTATGTCATTTTTCAGCTTCTTCAATGCAGGTCATCCAAATGGACGTTCTTTGGCAGCTATTTCACTTCCCAGCATTGCTTGCAGGGCTACTGTTAAATTAAGCTCAGCTGCTTCCTTTTCTCTTCATTGACCTTCTAGCAATTATCCTGTTCTCTTTATTACACCTTATTTTAATGTCAACAGTTTTATGCTAGAGCTCAATCATTTGGACGCTCGAATGACTTCACAGAAGACTAAGAATGAGAAAAACGTCCTTTTAATATATTTAGATGGAAATTATAGTAGATAATTAACTTTAAAACACATTTGTATAAGTGAGATTTACTGAGTCCATACAGCCAAACCAAACACAATTAAAGTTATTCCATTCATTACTTGGACTGTGTTTTTTATTTTCTGTGTTCTCTAAGATGTGCCATTAATTCTTATAAGATAACTTCTCAGCTTTTATTTCCAAGCCAGGCTAGCAGAAAAAAAGACGTTCAGTGTGAAGGACTCTGAGTTCCTAAGAATTCTCCATGTACACCCATATCTGTAGGAAATACCTGGTTTCACTAAGAGATGCAGAGCTTAACACATAAACTGTCTTGGGGAGTGGAGAGAGAGGGAAGAAGTAGAGATGGAGGTTAAGAATGGCCATATTTTGGATAAGACTCTTTTCTCTGTGCTAGATATCAAGCATCCCAGATTAGCCACTTCTGGCTGCTTGGAAGACTCACAAACTTTTTGTTATCGCAGGGACTTCAGAGAAGTACAGTGAAAAGAGCCTTATCATTTATTTCAGTGTCTTTACTCTAAATAAATATCATTAAAATAATTAACAAGCACAGTAGTCCCCATAATTAATCTAATATCCTTGCATGCATCTGTATTTTTTCTGGTATTTGTTGGACATAGATGGAATTAAGGGGAATCTGTATAAATTTCTGCATGGAGTTTGCCTGAAATAAAGTACCCAAGCAGAAATGCATAAAGACCAAAAAAAAGGTCTAAAAAACTTCTCAGGCACTAATAGTATATGACACTATCTCTAGTACTGGTTTTCAACTTCTCCTCAAGGGAACATTAACTTAATTCTAGATGTATTCTAATATACTCCACATCATCCACTCATACAGTTGTTTTCTCCCATTGGACTCCTTTGCATCCAGCAGGAGCTCTGTGGAAGAAAGGACTGGTGAATCAGGACCATAAAATCCAGTTTAGGATTTGGGAGATATCTTTTTTTCGGATATGTCTATCTCAGGTCCTGTCCACAAACATTTGTTTGGGCTTAAGTTGTGTTTCCCTCTGCCACCAGACAGACCTGCCACCAGCTATCCGTGGCCATTTTCTTTTGAAAACCTATGTACCCATCTCACTGAAATCCATACATTCCATCATCCAATCAAATACTACAATAAACAGAAATATGTATCCTTCCTTTAAAAAGACGTTATTAAAATGCACAGAAAGCTACACAATAGGTGTTCTAGACTTTTGTAATAAAATATATTCCAGGAGAGATAAAATACAGCATATTTAGTTTTTTGTGGGGCTTGGGGTTTTTTTTAGAGAGAGCAACTAAGCTGAGATAGTAAAACTCTCAAAATCTTGTGTAATCACTTAGAATTTTTTTTTTTGCTGTAACATATGTTCATTTCTACTCTAAGTTTTCAAAACATTTAAAAATTACATTTATGTAAATTTTTATTTGTCCAAGCAAATGTACAGAAGTTCTCTGCCAATAATGCTCATGCCCCTGCTGTGCAACTGGCAAGTTGCTTTTCACGTATGAAGAAACAGTTAAACATCTTCAACTATACATCTTAATGTGGTAAAGCACACACTTAAAGCACTGCCCTTTTACATGGACACCAAACAAAATATTCTTTACACGTTAAGACTCCAATAAGGAAGCAGGAGTGAGATGCCAGCTCTGTAGCTGGTATCTTATAACCCTGATGAAAACAGCAGGGCTGTGTGGAGAAAAAAAAAAAACCAACAAACATAATAACAAATAATACCAGTAGGTACGCAGGGTAGAAATTGATTGTCTGTGACTCCAAAACTCTTAACTGATGAGAGTTTAATTTGTATTTTTGCATGCAGATAGGTGAGTAGCTTGTTAGCCACCATGATTAATAGAACTGGAGAGCTTGTTGCTTTGTGGCAAACAGCAGTCCAATGCAGCAGCACCAGTGGCAGGGAGAAGGAGAGGTACCACAGCCCTTGCTGTACCTGGGGACCCAGCACTGTGGACAGGCGGGCTGCAGGCTCAACAGCTGCCCTCCTGTCCCCTCTCATTGATCCACCTCTGGTGGACACCTGGCCAGCACAGCCCATTGCACAGAAAGAGTTAGCTGCAGACAGCCGTTCGGAGAATTCCCAGATCTTTGATTTACTGTGATCAATTGCATGATTAGGCTGGATGTTGTGGAGAGCGGTGATTATCTAATGGGGGCACTATGATCTCTGTTACAAAGAAACTCTGCTGGGGAGGAAAAACTCACGTGAGACATCAATATGCATTTATACAAAATACCTCGGGACATCTGCGCAACCAACAGGCTGTAAGTTAATAGAGCTTTTCCTCTGTTAAGTCAGTGGAAGGACACACGCTTGCATTACATCTGTGTCAGAAAGTGAATCTTGGTGTTAGCGGTGTTCTTTCAGCTAATGCATTTAGCCACACTAAGGTACGAACTTAATCACTGAGCTATTTGGGAGGTATCAAGCACAGACATTAAATGGGATTATGCAACAGCCGTCTGCTCTTGCTAATTAAAATGTGGAAAACAGCCAGTATCAAATTATTTTGTTTAGACAATTCGTGGCTGCTTTAGGTAGTTCAGCATGTACTGCAGCGGTTTCACTATTTGGTAGGACTTTGAAGATTTCACAGTGACCCATGTCATTCTAATATATGGACTTTAAGTACAGCCAATGTCATTGTGCCCAAAAAGAAACTTAAAAATTTTTTATTGAATTAGGGTTTTTAATAAATAATTGTCATTTTATTTATGTATTTTGGAAAAAATATTCTAAGGCCTGCATTCTATAAATTATGTTCACCAATAGCTTCAGCTACCAGTTTCATCTACATTTCAACTAAATTATGTGCCATCAGTGCTTTTAGAAAACTCATCTTTAGTTTAAAAAAAAACATATTTGAGCTACATTTTTGCTTTTAAATGAGTCCTATACGTTTTGCTTTCTAACAGTCCCTTATTCCAACAAAATTTGCTGTTGCAAGACTGAGTTGTAGGAATGAGTTGTACTGATGTGCTTACCATATGTCCAGAAAAACAGTCATTCAAACCTGTAGCCTCTTCCCTGTGACCCACCAGCTTGCCCCAGGGAGGGAGCTGTAGTCTGGATGTACTGTTCGGGCAGTTCGTGTCCTGTAACCTTCTTTCCCAAGGGACCCAGCACAACCCCCGCCCCAACAACATGACCAAAAGTGCATCCCTTGCATCTACAACATGGTATGGGGTCCACCTTCCTTTATGTTTTTTTTGTTGAACATTCCCCCGCCACCTTGGGTGAGTGCGGCCGTATCCCTTGTTGTAGGGTGCGCACGCTCAGCAGCACACCCAACAGCCACAAGTCTGGATGGTTTAGATCAGGGAACCCGCTGGCATACGTGCCACAGCTCTTTGCCAATGCGTCCAATGAAAAACTGAACACTGGGACAGGATGGTGTGTGTCTTGGTCTACCTCCATCATGGAGCTAGTTACAGGTCTGGGCTGTCTCTCCAGAGCAAAGGGCTGGGAGAGCACACCTATGTCCTACAGTGTGATACAGCTCATGTGGCCCACTGGAGCCAAAAGGTTGGGCACCACTTTATTACTGCTTGAAAGCTCAGTATGTGCCATCTCTCAGAGCCTTGTCAGATAAGTAAGACCCCAAAAGAACCCTGGTGCAAAACCACATGTGACCATGGGTAGGGTTATGGTGACTACTGTAGTGACTTCGGTGGCCAGCGTAGGAGATCTGGCAGATCTGTTCTTCTCACGGTCGTTTTGTTGCGCCCCAAGTTCCTTGTTCCTCTGAAGAAACCATGCATTGCATTTAGTTTTCTCTCAGGTATACCGCCCTGTGTCCACCTCGGCATTCAACCAAGGTGGCTGGTGTATTCATTAGACACATCGCTGAAATGATCAGCAGGAGCACAGCTTAAAAAATTACATCTATATTGCCACTGTTATGATTTAGGGTCAATGCCTGCTACAGAGGAAGGGAACTCCGGCCCCTGCTAGATTTATATCTGCCGTACCATGGTTTTGCATCCTCTTCACATTTGGACTGTTATCATTAGCAACCCAAGTATCAAAAACTTTTAAAATTAAATCTTGGATTTCACTGCACAGGTCTGTGGCAGAGCCAATTCGGTGACAAATCTGCAGCCCCTGCAAAGGAGTAAAAGGAAGCTGGAGTTCTTCAAACTTCAGACTTAGAAAAAAAGATGGTTTGAATAACCCTTCTAACAAAACAAGCCGGGTTTTAACCAACATGGATTCAGTAGAGAGTCTTAAAATCAATGAGCAGAAAGCTTTAATAACTTCCCCAACCACTGTTTTCCTCCTTGCATGAAAATGACTCATTAAAAGGACACATCAAATTGCTCTCCATGTCTGTGAAAGCGAACACCAACACAATTGGAGAATTTGCTAAACTGTTACATTGAATGCGATATATAACAAGAGGGCTAGGAAGCTGCTGCATTAACATGTGGGAGATGTTAAGAGAAAAACACAAATGTCGATGTAAGAATGGGGAGGAAATTTGAAATTGCAATTATGCTGTGGATTTTTTTAAACAAATGTTGCAGTTTGTAAAACAGAAAGAAGCCTAGTTTGGTAGTTCGTGCTCCCAATTTTCAATATAATTTTAATGTAAGTATACGGAATGTTTGGTTTCATGCTTTAGGTTTGTTTAGGTTTTATTGTAGTATTTCTGCCCTCCGTCCTACACAGAGCACTCATGACATTCATCTATCTCAGCTGTTGTGGGAAACAGAACCACATTTTTAGGCCCACATATTGATACGAAGTGAGGCTTTATGTTTATATTCAGTGATTATAGACTGTCAAATATAGAGATTTCATAGCGAAGAAGTCTTTTAAATGGAGTGTCATATTAATCACAGAAAATAACTTCTGCCCATCCTTCTGTAGGCAAATCCCTAAAAGAGCCAGGAGTGAGAAAACTGGGCTGTAAAAAGAAGAAAAAAAAACCTGCCTCACTCTCGCAAAATCACAGACTCCCAATATCACAATGGTCCTTTTTGGCTGGAAAGGGAAGTCCCGCCGCGCCTGGGTTTGGGGCATGGGTAGGAGCATGACAAGCACATCCAGGAATACCATTACTTGACAGCCCAGTGCTATCAGAGAATGCGCATCAAACTGCGTGCACGGTGCCTCTCTGTCCTTTAAAAAACTGCCATCTAAATCAGCTAGCAGTGGGTCAGGCTGACGTTTCACTTTCTCAAGCCCGAAATACGTTTCCCCTTCAAGCATGCAGAACTGATACAAAATACAGCACTATGTTTTTGAAAGAGCCACAAAGTACTCGTATTGCTCCACAAACTAAAGGGATGAGCATCCTCTAGGGTCCGCTCCACAGGCTGCAGAGGGAGACTTCTCCAGTCCTCCTCCTTGCCGCCTACCCTCTTGGGGACTTTTGTTTCAGGCTTTTGGTCAGGGAAAGGTGGGTGAGCTCCCAAGGACCTGAAGATAGCTGGGATCAATAGGAAGTTGTGCAAGGGTCTCTCCTCTTGAGAGCATTGAAAGAGCATATTTATGGACATTATTTCACACTCCATTAGAAAGATGTAAACCTTGTGAAACTCAGTGCAGTTATTCCTTATTAATATGTCTAGCTGAAGGCAGCATTTGAATCAATGTTTTAGCAGAAAAGGCTGTTTACTCTGATAATTAAGGAGAGTCAAACAGTTAGCCTATCAATAAGAGCTGTGCCCGTCAATTCAATAGATCTCATTTTCATAAGGAATTCAGGTGGAAGACTCTGCATGCTATTCGGTTTCAGAAAAGAATCTAGTAATACTGCATTTAAAAAAAAAAAAAATTGTTTGAAGCAAATATTTCATTAATTTGACCTATCTGTGATAACATTTTTCATGACACAGTAATACCAGTGAATTTTACTACTTGCCGAGGGAGGCGTGTTGCTATCAGAACGCGTCCTGAATGTGTTCAGCTAGTTCAGCTCAAAGGAAACAATGGAGCTTATAGACATGGTAGGCTACCATTCAAATTGGCAAGATTCCCGTTACAAATATTCCTTCCTTTGAATATCTCTTGCCATCCAAGTCCTACATGATGCATATAATTTAAGCGTTCTCCTTAATGAATCACAAATGAAGAGCAATGTCTACAAGGGAATTTCAGGGGAGGTGGGGGTCGTACCCTGCGTTACACTCGGCGAGCATCTCCAGGGGAGGCAGTGGGAGCAGAGGCCCTGATCCAGAGACTCTTGGTGGGAATATGGCCACAGCAAGCTTTGGATCTAGCCCGGAGAGTACACAGCACCTCTCCAGAGGTGTTCAGCTGCTAGCAGGGTAAAGCCTCAGCTAAGCGTATATAAAACTAGTGGCCTTTATACACTTTTTGACATTTAAGGGTAGTCCTGCAGAGCTTGACAAGCTGAGCTTTGCCTGATTAAAGAGCATGGGATGGGACCCTAAATTACTGAAAATAAAATGTGTATTGTTATATATTGCTACTATATGTTTTCTACAGTTTGTATATGAGAAAGTATGATTAAAAGTCGATGAGAGACTGTTTATAAATTTTGATTGCTTCATAATTTTAACTCTGAGCAACATTTTTATCATAATTATAGGCTTTCTTAAAGCATTTATGCAGATTGTTTTATTCAAAAGGGGTTTATTCCATATAAACTCCACTCTTTTATCTCTCCATAAAATCAGTGTGTGAATTCCCAGCAACCACAACTCCACTAGGCAGTCATCACATTAGTAGCAGAGATATTTTCAAACAAGGCAACATTCCTCAGATCTTCTGAACATTATTTCCTGCTTTCCCATCCCACTGAGTGTCGTGGTGGTAAATAGTAATAATAATCCTTAGCACATTTGTTACCTCTTTATCTCTCTGTAAAAGTATTAGCAAGTTTATACTCATAATTCCTCTGTGATGTTCCTGTATATTATGGTAGCCAGTGTATCTATGGTTCAGTGGAGGCTTGGGGAGGTTAAGTCAGATATCTCAAATCTTCAGCTCGAGGAGACTAAAATCCAGGGATTTAGATGCAGAGCTTCACTTCATTTCAGTGAGAATTTTCTGTCTAAATATTCTGGATCCCTACAAATATTGAAGTCTAAAGGCCTTACCCAAGGACCTCAGGCTGTTCTTAATCATTGTTAACATTCAGCTGATTGCGTGGTGTGAACTGCTTTTGTGGTCTGCAGCAGGGAATGAGTCCATGGCTCCCAGTTCAGATTGGTTCATGTCCATGTCGCCTATAAGGAGAGGGCTCCAGAGCAAACCGTCTTCTGTCCTTCCTCCAGGTTTCCTCACGAAGGATATGAGACATCCATCCCAGCCAAAAGCCCAGGATTTCTCCAGTGGGGACAATCAGGGCATCAGGACACTTGGATGAATCTTGAGGCAACAAATTGACAGCACAGCTGGACCTAATGTAACAGAAAAGCAATTTAACCCACTGGCTGAATCAGTGGCAGTCCTGATAATAACAACTGAGGAGCCCAGCAAAAGTGAATCATCTTCACTGGAAGAGGAGCTGAAAGGGTCAAATAGTTTCATAGCAGTCACTGTCTCAGCAAGCTATGCCTCTGTATGGTCTTCTCATCCCAATGACCCGAGAAGACGCTTCTCCAGCACTGGAACATCTATAGAGTTAATAGAACAAAATATATACCCTCTATTTGCGTATACAGCTAGGGCATCAAATGGACAATGTGCTGTCACCTCCCCCAGGAAATACAAATATATAATGTTAAATGTATATAAAATATGTGCAAACATTTGTGCCATCGCGGTAAAAGTTAGACCTTTTGGTACGTGTGCTTGGATGCCCAGAAATAAGCTGACTTCTTAAAGTCGTAACATGTTCTAGTGGGCTCAGGACAGTGATGACAGAGAGTCTAAATGCTTCATTCATCAATGAGGAGTGTTAGTTTTCCTCAGCCTCTTTGATCAGCCACCAGGCCTGATGCTAAGCCACGCTCCATTTTACAGCACTACCTTCAAGTTTAATGATTTCCTCAAACGACTGGATCACGTTGCAGTGGGATGACCTGATCCCCACCCTGTCCTTTCTACTCACAAGCCACTTGAAAAACTGATTTGCACCGCAGTCTTGGAATGTATATTCTGCACTTGAACGGTTCAGACTTCAGACCCTATTCAAAGGGGAGGCAAATCTAAGACCTAAAAAACCCCACTAAGAAAACAATTCAATGACTATCTGCTGCTCTAAAACGAAATTAGAGAATCAACACAAGCAGTGTAAATACTGAGTTCTGTGCAGCAATGCAATTAGATTTCACCTGTTGATTTTCATAGCTTGCAGCCTTCATGTTACAGGTCTTGTAGCTTCCCTCTGATTTCCCTCCAGCGTGGATCAGGTATAATTCCACTGCAGTCACAGGAACCAAGCCCATGGAAGACACGATTTTAGCGATCCTTGTGTTTCCTATCTACAGCACAAGCCCCATACAGTCCTTAAACAGTAAAATCGTAGTCATCTTTATTTCCATTTCCCATGTCATTTTGCAGTCATTTTCCAGCTCTATCATCTGAATTTGTGCCGTAATATTTCCACCCTGAAAACATACTAATATCAACGCTTGAAGTATGGGAATAAATACAAGTTGAGTGCCTGGATTTCTGATGACACTGCAGCTAGAGAGGGTGCAGATCTGTATTTCAGAGCAATTTTAGGACAGTCAGGTTGTCACTGGACTTAATTTCAGGACTTAATAAACTGCCACATTTGAGAAAAACTATTTATCTATGTCAATTATGTTTTTACTTCTGAGGTTCAGAACTCTTTCATGGCAGTATGCTGTAAAAGGGACAGCTGTGTCTGTGTTGGAAAGCAATAACATACTCGTACAAGTATACTGGTAAAAAAAGCAGTCACATTAGAAGTAACAGAATGTCCATTGTTGGGTGGCAAGAGGCGTTTTTTATTATCTCTCAAGGATATCAATAAATATCTTTTCCAGATTTGTTGGTCAGTTTCTTGTTTGAAAATGAGGGTCATGGTTTTGCCATAGCCTTTCTTTGCAGGCAAATGGGCTGGATAATAGCTACAGGCATTTTTCTGCGTGAGGGAATTGAATAAAGACTGTCCCCGGCTCCGCTCGAGAGCCAGGGACCGGCCGCAGAGCCCGCCTGTGTATTTTAACAACCTGCTGCACACCAAAGTTGCAGCTACGATTGACTTACAACAACTCGGAGGCAGCTGTTCCAGCATAAAACCTGATTCCTTCTTCGCCGATTTTACCCGGCGCTAGGCTGTAGTTGGCGTTGTCAAGGCATGGAAGAAAGCTGACCCCGGGGCTGCTGCCTGTGACCGGCGGCGTCCCCAGTAACCCCAGCCTGCAGCGCTCTAGGCACCGCTGCGCTTTTCTTTACCTTTTGTTGTTGTTGTCGTTTTTCCCGAATCTGGGGTTTCTGATCCGAAAGAGGCGGCACCTTCCAGGTCAGTGCTAAAGCAGCGTGCCTGCTGTGCTGACCCAAGAGCCCCGGCAAGGGCTGGGGGGGGGCCCTGAGCCCCTCTCCGAGAGCCCGGGGGTGCTGCCTGCGGCCCCGCCGCCCAGGCGGCGGGGGGAACCTCCCAGCCGCCCCCGGCGGGGGGCTGCGGGCTCGCCCTGCTCCCCGGGGCTTCTGGACACCTGAGGCAGGGTTAGCGGGCGTCCCAGGCATTCGTTGTCGTTCCGCAAAAGTACGGGTTGAAAGCCCCCCGCGAAACGGCAAGCAAACAAAAACCCGCGAGGAGGAAAACAAGCAGCAGAGATTTGGGGGGTGGCGGGGGGAGAGTTCAGATCAAATGGGACTTCAAGACAGCAGACAGCAGTAACTGCGTGTGATCAATAATCATTCCTCTGCATTCCTCTACTCATTTAGCATCAGCTAGGACCGTGCAAATATTGCCACTGAGTACTCGACAAGGAAATCAGCTGAGCGTGTGTTTAAACGACGGTTAATTATTAATACGAACAATTCTTTTCAATTAAATGGTCCATTTAATCCCCTCATGTCGACTTGTTTAGGAAGCTACATGTTCAGCTTCCAAAACGATAATGTGGGTGCAGACTTATTCTAGGGAATTTGATATCATCCATATAATATCATTCGTGCAATGAATTATCATCTTTTCTCTTCTTGCTTCGTTCTAGCCAGCTGAGGCAACGAACAATTCTTGGTATAAATATTTATGGCGGTTTTTAAATGTTCAAAGGCAATTTGTCAGAGGGGGTCCCTCGAAGCACAGGGGAAAATCGCACCTCGGGGAAGAGAAGAGTCTTGGAAAAGTGAGTTCAAAAAGAAAAGCAGCTCGTATTTCGAATAGTAACTTCAGAAGGAATTAACCGTGACTAATATTTTTTCCTGCTACCGCTCCTACCCTCGCTGGCCGTGTCACCCCCCTCGGCAGCGGCTCTGGCCGCCTCCTTGCCCGGCCCTTGCCTCACCCTGCGCCGGCTGCGGCTCTGCAGCTGCCGGCTCGCCGCCGCCGTGCTCCCGGCCCCCGCCGCCCTCTCCTAAGCCGAGCCCCTCGGGTCCCGCTGCAGGGAACAGTCCCTGCAAACTCGGACACTGACAATCCCTTCTTGCCTTCCTTCCTTCCTCCTTTCCTTTCCTTCCTTTGCTTCCTTCTTTCCTTTCTTCCTTTGCTTCCTTCCTTCCTTTCCTTCCTTCCCTGCCTTCCTTCCTTCCTCCCTTCTTTCCTTTCCTTCCTTCCTTCCTTCCTTCCTTCCTTCTTTCCTTCCTTCTTTCCTTCCTTCCTTCCTTCCTCCCTCCCTCCCTTCCTTCCTTCCTTCCTTCCTTCCTTTCCTTCCTTCCCTCCCTCCCATCCTTCCTTCCTTCCTCCTTTCCTTTCCTTCCTTTCCTTCCTTCCTTGCTTGCTTGCTTGCTTGCTTGCTTCCTTCCTTCCTTCCTTCCTTCCTTCCTCCCTCCCTCCCTTCCATTCTGCCTTCCTTCCTTCCTTCCTTCCTTTCCTTCCTTCCCTCCCTCCCATCCTTCCTTCCTTCCTCCTTTCCTTTCCTTCCTTTCCTTCCTTCCTTGCTTGCTTGCTTCCTTCCTTCCTTCCTTCCTTCTCCCTTCCTTCCCTCCCTTCCTTCCTTCCTCCTTTCCTTTCCTTCCTTCCTTCCTTCCTTCCTTCCTTCCTTCCTTTCCTTCCTTCCTTCCTTCCTTCCTTCCTTCCTTCCTTCCTTCCTTCCTTCCTTCCTTCCTTCCTTCCTTCCTTCCTTCCTTTCCTTCTTTCCTTTCCTTCCTTCCTTCCTTCCTTCCTTCCTTCCTTCCTTCCTTCCTTCCTTCCTTCCTTCCAGCACTTCAGATTTGGAAGAGCGACAGCGAGTTGAGGAAATGAAGAGCCCCGGTTTTTTTCAGTATATACGGCAATCAGCCCCTTTTCAATGAGCCATCATATTTGTCCTTAATTTCGACTTTCCCAAGCACTGTTCTGATATTCCACTGTTTGAAATGTAGGAAGATTTAGCATAATTTGGAGGTCAGATTTCTAAATAAGCCTGCTTTAAATAACAAGCCCACACGGGAGATTGTCAGTATCTCTATTTTGTATACAGTTTACACACTGGCACCGCTTTTTAAAACCTTATATGTGGGTTAAAACTCAATTTTACAACCCCCATTTATATGAGATGTAGGTTTGACATCTGTTTGCCAGAGTGTTTTGCACTTAGCCTAACACCCACTATTAAATGACAAAATTGTGGCAGGCTGTCAAAGCCAGCTGACTGACAGCTGCTCTACTTTACAAAAAAGCCCCATTCAAATATTTGCAGGGTTTGAAGCTTTCTGTAACGCTGTCGCCATTCTCCCCGTTATTTAGCATGTAAAATATAAGTCAAAGTTTTAAAGCTGCTTTCCAAAATGTTGCCATTTTTCCATATAAAAGAGCGAGCGGTGGTTGCTGGCGGGGATCCAGCGCCAAACGCATTGGATGGGTATTTCGCTGGGTCCCCGCGTTCCTCCTATCTGCACAAACCCGATAAAACTGTCATTTAGCAGCGTTTCTTAATATTGCAGCTAATTAGAGCCGGCGTGTTATTGAAGTGAGAGCAAAAATCCACTTAAAAGAGAGGGGAGAGAAAAAAAAAAAAAGAAGGGGGACACACACACCCACACACACACGCACCCCCCCCCCCCCCCGTAAAATGTTTCTGCGCAGGCAGAGGAGCGCACCCGGGCGCGGCGCGCAGCGAGACCCCCGGGAACGGGACGGGCTCCGGGGAGGGGGCACCGGGGGCACCCCCGCACCCCCCCGGCCGTGCCCCCTCCTGCCCCCACCCCCGGGGGTCCCTCCGGGTTATTCGCCAGCCCAGGGCAGCTCCGGAGGGGACGGCGCCGATGGAGGACGAGCGCTGCGCCTCGGCCGAGGTCGCTCCCGCTCCCAGCCCCGCTGGTGAGGGCGCAGGGTTTCATTCGGGTCGTTAACACCCGCCCGGCCCTTCCCCTCTTCCCCCTCCAAGCGCGAACACAAGTCTGTAAATGGCAACGGTGGTCTAAACTTAAAAGCCAATTGCTTTTTCTTCCAAGATGTCTAATGATTGTATGTGACTGAGCAACGCAAAATAGCTGGCGAGGTAACAACCTCTGCATGTTAAGAAGTCTTTGCAGCAATCGCTGCGGTTTATTTGAACCTCGGGTGCTTTCCGCAGCCTTTGCGAGACGAGCAGGGCTCTAGCTGTCAAGCGAATCGGAGGTGAATGTTGGGGGGGTATTTCTTAATTTTTTTTTTTTAATGAGGACTAGGTCCGTCCCCCCCTAAAAGAAGAAGCTCTGCGACGATCGGAAGGCGCCCCAGTGCCCGTTCCGAGCGCCCTGGCCCCGGCGGGGCTGGTGGTCCCCCCGCAGGGGAAAGAAAGGCAGCCACGACCCGCCCGGCCGCCAGCGCCGGCGCCGGCAGCCGGCAGCAAGCGTCCCCTTCTGCCCCCTCCTCCCTCCCCGCCGCACACCTCCCTGCCTGCCCCCGGCACCCAGGGGCAGGCAGGCGCCCTCCCGCAGCCGGAGCGGAGCAGAAAACGGGTTACTCTTCAGCTTTACCTGGAAATCTTTAGCTGATTTGTGTCCATTTTAATAACCTCTATCGACTGCCTTTCCTAGAGCGGCTGTCATGTTGATGGAAAGGGACTGGAAAAGAGTATTAAGGGGAGGGGAAGAAAAAAAAACGCAGGAAGAAAACTAGCGGCGCTATCTGGGAGAGGGGAGGTGATGGCAGTGAGCGGTACAGGGCGGAGAAGGTGCGGACCCTCCGCAGCGATCCCGGGCGGAGGGGGGGAGGCTGACAAAGCCCGGCTCCATCCCGGGGAGAGCGAGGGGAGGCAGGGAGCGAGGGGGAGCCGGGGGCGGGCGGGTGGGTGTCTGAGCCTCCCTGGGCAACCCAAGTTTATTGTCAACAAAGGCGGGTCTGGCCGGGCTGGGAGCCTCCGCGGACCCGAGCTGCCGGGGACCGGCGGGGCGCGGCGCGGGGGGCGGCAGCGGCGTCCCGGGGCGGCCGGGGAGAGGGCCGGGGAGAGGGCCGGGCGGCGGCGGGGGGGCCGCGGCGGCCTCCGCGGCGCACAGGTGCGGGCAGCGGCACCTGGGGGTGGCCCTTGCCTTGCCGGAGGCATCTCCCCCGGAGAGAGGGGCAGGGGAGAGTGGCCCAGCGGGAGCGGGGAGGGAGGAAGGCAAGGTTAGAGCAGAAAGTGCGTGTGAGAGAGGGAAAGGGGAAGAGAAAGAGGAGGAAGGCTCCGGGCTCCACCTCCCCGCTCGGCGCGGCGCTCCAGCTGCTCTCAAACCAACTGCTCAATTCTATTCACTGCCGCGACGGAACAAAAAAGTGGCTATTTATTAGAATACTTGTTTGGTATTGTTCGGTGCCACACAAAAGGCGTTTCATTATGTTGGGGTGGGGAGAAAAGCCCCTCTCCTTTTTTTTTTCCCCTTTCCTTTTTTTTTTTTTTCTTTTCTCTCCAGAGCGAAACAATAACTTGAAATTGTCTTTAAAGTCTTTTCTATCAATAAGAAATTTCATTTTCTTCTCTCTCTCCCGCTCTCCCTCTCTCCCCCTCTCCCGTGCAGGGTGTGTGTGTGTGTGTGTGTGTGTGCGTGCGTGTGTGTGTGTGTGCGAGGGAGAGAGAGAGAGAGCGAGCGAGAGAGCGAGCGGGGCTGGCGAGTGTGCGTGTGCCGCCGGGCACTCGTGGCTCGGGCACAGCCGCCTGGGAGCTGCGGCTGGGCGAGGGGCGAGGAGGAGCGCTCGCCGGCCCCGCCGCCCTCGGCCGGGTCGCGCTGCCCTGCGCCCGCCCGGGCACGGTCGGAGGAAGGTGTGAGCTAGGCTAGAGGAGAGGAAAAAACAACCAAATAATACTCATACCAATAATAATAAGGCTGCCCCTTGAGCTGATATGTTGGGAGGAGGCTGGAGCTGGAAGAGCAACTGTAAGTGTGCCTCTAACTTTTGAGGGGGTCTTCACCCCGTCTTGGGAAGGGAGGAGGGGAAGCCGGCGAGGGGAGGGCTTCCGAGTTACTTCTGCCGCAAGGAGGGAAGAGCCGCCCGCAGTCACTGGGTTATCGGCTGTGACACGGGTGGGGGGGCCGGGGGGACACAGTGTTTCGGGCTGCCCCCCTCCGCCTGCCCGGGGAAGACGCCTCGCGGGGTTTCGAGGCGGGGGAGGGAAGCGGCGGCCGGGCCGGGGCTGCGGGCGGGCCGGGGCGGGGAGGGCGCCGGGGGCGGCGGCGCTCTCGCCCCGGTTCCACGTTCAAAAATTAACATGTCGGTGCGCGGGTGCCATTTAGTGAAAGGTGTTTTGGGCAAAGAATCAATTTCGCTGTGACTGACCGGCGGGCTTGGCTGTATTACTACTGCCAAAAAAGGGAAATCAATAGGCAGAGCAGCCCTCCGCTATTACAACTAATGCCTGCTTAATCTCTGCCCCTCGGAGCGAGCATTCACATGGGCTCTTAGCATTGCTAATGCGGCCGGGCTGAGCCCGGCTCCATCTTCCCAGGGAACGGGGGATCCCCGGATCCGGTCCCCGGTGAAGGTGACAGCTGCCGGGACCTTCCGACGGGGCGGCTCTCCCGGCCTCTTCCAGGTCGAGTCCCGGCGAAAAGAAACTCCCGGGGGTTAGGGCTACCTGGGGCTGTCCCACCCGGGGTCTTACCCTCCCTCCCCAGCTCCAGGGTGGCTGTACAGCTTTCCCCTGTTGCCGTAAAGTACCGGGATGCTTAAAAGGTGAAACTGGCTTTTTCCTTTCTTATTTGCCGGTGGGGTTTGGGGTCGATCAACAGGCAATGGAGCAAGGCTGTGCATCTATCGATCAGGGAGGGGACGGGTTTTGGCTGAATCTCTTTTCAGAAACAGGTGTTTAAACATGATAGCGGCTCCAGTCAATTAACCCATTAAAAACCCGTTTTATCGCATTGATTCCCGCAGGCTGCCATAAAAGGTTGTGGTTTGAAAGCCTCTTTGTTAAGGGGGGGGTGTGTGTGTATATGGATGGATGGATGGATGGATGGATGGATGGATGGATGGACGGACGGACGCGGGGGGGGTGGGGGTGCAAATTGTCCCCAAATGTACGATATCGAGCAGGCGAGTAAGATGCCAAATTACCGTTTCTTGTTTGCCTTCCCACCCAGCCAGGCTGCCCCGGCTTCTCAGCCCCGGCTGCTCCCGGGCCCGGCTCCGCGGAGGGGCAGAGCGGCGGCTGCGGGCCCCAGGGGCCGCCGCCACCCCCTGCCCGCCGCCGGCCGCCCGCCTGCGCAGCCCCCTGGTAAACGTTGAGACTTCCCCCTCGGGAAAGGGGGCTCCCGTGGCGGGGGGGGACGGGACGGACACACGGACACCTGCCCGGGGAGGAGGGGTCGGGCCGGGGGTGGGGGCTGCCGCCCTGCAGCGGCGGCGGGCCGGGGGCGCAGCTGAACGGTAGCCCTAGAAAGTTGCAAACGCTGTTTTTCCCTAAACAGGGCAGTCTGTTAGCGGCCTGTCGTCCCGTCCCGTCCCCCCCAACACCTTTATCAGGTTTGCCAGTGATAGCGCTATAAAATATTTATTTGCTAAAGGCGTCAGTAGCCCTCTTATTATCCCGCCTTACGGTGACTACCAGGGAATCCGGCTAAGGGTGATGTGAAGCATCAGTCAGTGACCTGGTGAAAAACAGATCTGTGAAAATCACCCCTTTTCCACAAGGCAAATAATCACCGGATCCCGGCTGCGGCCAAGTTGCCGGTATCTCCGGCTGGTGGGAGGGAAGCGGGTTTTTCCTCCTGGCCTCGCTGGGGTTCCTTGTCCGCCCGCCCATGGCCGGGGGCTGCACTGGATGGACCAAGAGGACCACGTCTTTCCCCTGGGCACCTTCAATTTCCAGACTAGCGGTCTGAGCTTATTTAGATGTTTGTAGTTTTCCCCTTGTTTGCTGTTTTCTGAAGTAAGGGCTGGATGCGACTGAAAAGGTTTGAAATCGTGTCAACGTGATGTTTTAATCTCATTGAAAAGTGTATTAAAGGAGAAGATGTAATTTGTGTGGGATGTTTCGATGAAAGGAGAGATTGGAGTGGATGATACTTTTGCTCTCCTGTGAACCTCATGTCATGTTTATATTGAAGCCTGCGAAGCTAATCTAATTTGCAGTAACGGGATGGCCTGCAAGAAAGGAGCTTCCATACGGTTTCATTTCTTTCTTTCCTCGTTTATTTTTTACACAAATTCATCCTGACTTGCCCTGAATGATGCCTCCGCAATTCGGGGGTAACTGGCCAGGATGCAAACCAGAAATATCTCCTTTATGGGGTTCTAATCCCCACTTCTCCCAGCGGCGCGCCACAGACATCAAGGGCCAGGTTGCCCTGCTGCAAATGGGATCCCACACTTCGGCTTGTGAAGCTCTTTTTTTTCGTGGCTGACATTTCAAAAGCGCAATTTTAAAGACTAACTTCGTAATAGCTCCCGCCTCACGCCAGTCCGACGAGCGCTCCGTCCCCCCCAGCTCTTCTTTCTCCTTTACAAGTTTGCCGTTGCAAAACTATGCTTTCAAAATATTTTCCTTATGGTAGAAAGTAAATTGCCGGGTAGACATTTGGTTGTCTACAGGGGCTCTCGATTAACATCTCTGGAAAAAAAAAAAAAAGGTCTGGCCGTCCCTTTGGATGGAAAACCCAAACCCTAGAAAAAAAAAAGGCAGTGCAAACCCTCGTCTCCCGCGAGATGTTTTTGCTGGCCGGTTAGGACATATTCCCGGCGTGTGCCTTAGTAATAATAATAATAATAATAATAATAATAATAATAATAAATATAAAAATCTGAACAGACTTGAAAATTACAACTTTTGTGTAATGTAAAAAGGTGTATTCAGCCTGTTAATTACAGGGGGTTGTGTCATTGGAATGTTATCAATGACCCGTTTAATTTTCCTGTAATTACTGACAAAATAAGACCAGGGTAGATCACAATACAGAATATTCCTCTTTCGCAGCAATATTGTGCTGGAAGTCGAGCTAATACGTAACATCAACGAACGTTTTAGAAAATGCTCCTGCTGGCAAAACTTCGTTATGAGCCAATTCTGCTTGCTCGACCGACCCGTCACTCCCACCGGGCTGAAGGATCGGGCCCGCTCCCGGGCGAGGGGGCAGTCGGTATGTCCTGCGAGGGGAGGGGGAGGACGGACATCTCTCCTTAGGCGGGGGCTGACCGTCCTCGCCGCTCCTCCTGCAGTGTCGGCCCCGGGAGCCGGGCTGGGAGGCGACACCCCCCGCCCCCCCCGGGCCCCCCGCCAGCCGGGACCCGCCGTCGCCTTGGGGCGGCCGCCGGCTGCAGCGGAGATCAAACGTGCGGGAGATCGATACTGCTTCTTTTAGGCGCAACGAAAATATAAAGCCCATTCTTAAAGCCAGTAAAAACTAGAAAGGAAGGAGCAAAAACAAAAAGGCTGGGATATACAAACTCTTCGGAAAGGGGCGATTTATCGATACTGGGGAGGGGGGGTGATGCGAATTCCTTTAGAAAAATGGCTCCAGCCGTCCTTTTATCTGACACAATAAATAAATAGGTGGAAGTACCCACACGGAGCAGCCGGCTGCCCTCCGGACGCTTTGATTTTCCCCGGGGCAGGCGGCCCTGAGCGCACCCCCGCCCTCCGCGCCGCGCCCCCGCCCCAGCGCCCGCTCCCCGCGGGGAGGGCGGCTGCCGGCAGCCGAGCCCCGCCGCCGGCCCGGGGTGCGGAGGGGCACCTGCCTGCTCTCGCTGGGACTTCGGAAACCTTGCGGCCCCGTCTCCTGCCCACCCTCGGTGTTTCCCCGCCGTGTCCCCCGCCTTTGCCCCGCGGCACCCCCGCAGCCGCCCGGGCTGCCCTTTCCCCGCGTGTTTCCAGCGCGGCGGTGGGCGACCCGTCGGCTGAGGGGGAAATACAGGGAAAAGGGCCTTGGAGGCGAGCCGCTCCCCCGACCCGCTCCGGGGAGCCGCAGCGAGGTCCCGCAGCGGGGCGCCGCTCGGGTCGCGCTGGTGTCGCGACAGGCCGGGCTGGCCGGGAGCGGCGGCCGGGAGCGGGGCGCGCCGGGGCGGCGGCAGGGCAGCCCTTACCCTCCTCACGCTTCCCGTTGGTTGCCACGGCTCTCCTGGGCGAAGGGGGGAGACATTTCTCGTCAGGGAATTTTAGCCCTTTCCTCCCCCCCCCTTCCTTTTTCCCCCCTTCCCTTTCATTCATAAACCTGGTGGCTATAGACGCAGCTTGAATATTGACGTCTCTTCCCCCAACTGCTCCTCCGTTAACCCAATTACAGAATTCATCAAGAACTGTGGTGAATTATCTCTTTCCATACAGTATCAGCATTAGCCTAATTAAAAGCTATAATGTCTGATATAATGATTAAATCGTTAGCTCTGCTGTAGGGAAGCAATATTTTGTTTTCCCTTCAATTAGAAGCTGATTGAGGTTTTCAGAGCAGGTCAGCTGTGAAATTTGAATTATATGTGTGAGTACCGTTCACAGGGTGAGCCCCTACTCGAAAGCTCCAGAGATTCTCCAAACGCTTTTACCCAGCAAGCTGGGAAAAGACAACAAAACACACAGAGAGCCTGTAGCTGATTTGGGACCAGGGCTGCAGGATCCTCGGGAACTGTTGTTAGTGCCGGAAAAGAAAGCGGGACTTTATTCAGGCGCCCTTTTTCCTCCATCCTATCCCGGCTGGGTAGCAGTTTGTCTTCAAAACCGTGATCCCCGGGCGCCAAGTCACCGAGGCAGGCAGGGGCTTCCCCTCCCTCCCTCGCCGGCCCTCCCTGCTCCCTCCCGGGTGCTCGCTCTGGCCCAGGTAACGACGGCCCGGGAGCGAGGGAGCGGTTTGCACTTCGCGCTGGCCAGCGGGTTTTGCAGTAAAGTGCCAGAGGAGCCGCAAACGATCCCCCCCCCCCCCCCCCACGCGTTTCAGACGGGGCTGGCGAGGGATCAGCCAGCATCTCCCCCGAGCATCTCCCCACCGCGTCTCCCCGGCGCGGGCTGCCGCTCGCCGGCCCCGGCCCGGGGCGAGGGCGAGGGAGGCGCGGCGGCAGCCAGCAGACGGCGATAGCCGCCTTGCTCCGGGGCGCCCGGCTCGGCCCCGCCGCCCGCTCCTCGCCCTCGGGGCCGGGCGCGGCGGGGGCACGGCGGGCGCAGCGCCGGCCGGGCCGGCGGCGGGCGACCCCCGCCCCGAGGGGGCGGCCCTCCCGCCACAGCCGGTAGCCGGGGGGAGGGCACCTGCCCCCTCCGCGGGCCCGGAGGGCGGCCAGGGCTGCTGCCGCCGGACCTTTAGCCCTCCCCGGGCCCGGCTCCCTCCCCGCTTCCTTGCAGCGTTCACCCACGCACCAACCCCCCGCCGGGCCCCCCCTATCCCCGCCACCACCCGACTCCCGGCCGTTTGCAGCTCCACGTTCCCCCGCGGGAAGTCCACGGACCTCTTCTCTCTGGGCGCAGCCCCCGCCTGCACCACCCCGGCCCCCGCAGAGCACTCCTGGCTTGTCGCCTCTTGTCAAGCGGCACTCGCAAAAGTGCTTGACCTCGTCCCTGTCCCGCGAGTCGGGATCTGCACCACCTTTACCACGGAAGAAAAGCCCCTGTCTGCCTCCCGAGCTGGTTTTTACCCCACCCCCCCCCTTCCCCGGTCTATATACACCCCCCGGCCGCCGGGGAGCGAGGTGCACCTGGGGCAGAGGCAAGGGGGCTCAGGCCAACAGCATCTTCTTGCCCTCCGCTCCCCGTCCGCATTTATCCACCCCAAAGGATCGTGTTCATGGCGGTTTGGCTGCTTTTAGTGGAGGGAAGAGGCTCTTGGTGTTTATTTGCCGGGGGGGAAGGAGGGGGAAGCCCCACACGGAGAGAAAACCCGGGAGGGGGGCAGCCCCCGGGGTTGGGGGTGAGTGGCTGCCCCCTGCAGCGGGGAAGGGCAGGGTCAGCCTCGGCCACGGTGTCCCTGCATGGAGGGGGAGGGAGGCGGGGGTGTACCCCCAATTCCCAGGGGTGAGCGTGTGTTCCCACAGGGGCCGCCGGCTCACAAGGTGCACGGGACTCGTATGGAAAAGGTTGCTCCTGTCCGATTCGTCCCATTTATTTGTCAGGAGGCCTTCGGGTACCTTTATATCAAATTTCAGGGAAAAAATACCACTAGGGCTTTGGGTGGATAATGTGCGAGCCATGTCACTTATCTCGCAGTTTTTACTCCTAATACCTTCGCTTGGCCATCCAAGTGGAAATGCGCCTTTCTGCAGTAACCTTCTCTCCCCTCCCCCGCCTCTCCTACCCCCACCAATTATATTTTTAACACATCATTTAGCAATCACAGCGGCCTCGCTTGTTTTGCCCCTGCAAATGTGGCAACCCATCAGCTCAGGAAAATATCAGTCGGAGCAGCGCGGGCCCAATCCCGCACCACATCCCCTCCTCCCTCCCCAGGTCTTTGCACACTTAGGGCTGACTGGAAGGGAACAGAGCCCCCCCCAAAAGCATCCCTGCCGGCCCACCGAGGCAACAGCAACGCTCTGGCTGAGCTCAAAGGGCCCAGAAGCAGGCCGAGCTTTCAGCCATGAGAAATGAAGAGAGAGGAGCTTTCCTCTCCTTGGCAAACCCAGATTATCGTGATGAGATCACTATTTCATGATGAGTGGTTGAAAATTGAAAAAAAGAAAAGTCTAATCCTAGCCCAGCGCCTAAGGCTGGTGCTTTGTGCATGGTGCACGCTCCTCCCGCAGAAAACTTCTGGCGGTAATAACAGTAATTGGGGGAGCTGCAGCGTGATTCCAGCCCTTGGATGGCCACTAGGGTCAGGAAAATTAACACTCAGGGATGGGGAAAAGAGCAGGAATGCCGTGTATCCCTTTTCTCCACCTGGCGAAAGACGATGGGGGTGGCGGTTTATGTGTGTGGGCATTTGTGCGATGGAGCGGCCATTCCTATGGCTGCAATTAAAGATTACAGCATGAATTTCAGCGCGGACCATTTTCTCCCCTCTGTGAAATAACTATAATCTATCTTGCGGGACAGCCAGGGCACAAAGACAGTCTTTTAATATTTTCAGGGAAAATGAAATTGTGCGCCTGTACTTACTTTATACAAATATAACATGTTTCCGTGTACCTTCATTAGTCTCAGATGCTTTTAACTCCCCTGGGATTAAGTGCATAACGACCGTGTCCAGCCTCTGCCTTGCGCCCGGGCCTAGGCCTGGGAGCAGTTTTAGCGCTGGGGAGAGCCGTCTGCCCCCGCCCTGCCCAGGGAGCTCCGGGGAAAGCTCCAGCCCGGGGGAAAGGCGGGTTGGGGCACCGCGGCGCTGGCCAGGAGGGCTGGGGCGCCTCAGCCTCCCCAAACGCCGCTCTGCCGCCGTCTAAGTTTCGGGCGGCCCGCGGCGCAAGGCCTCCCTCCAGCGATGCCCGGCGGGGAGGGGGTGGCCGGTGTCCGTCCGCCGGTCCGTCCGTCGGTCCGTCCGTCCCGCCGGAGCGCGGGGCGGGGCGCGCCGTGACCCCCCCGCCCGCCCCCACCCCCGCCTCTCCCCGGGCACGGCGCTCCCCGCCGGACGTCACTGCTCCGCGCGCGCCATGTAAATCGCCGCCCGCCGGCGCGCCCCCATTGGCCGCCGCCAGGCGATTTAAGGCGGGCCCGGCGCGCGCCGCATGGCTGCAGCGCCGCGCGCCCGGCGGCTCCTCCTCTCCCGCCCCGTCCCGTCCCGTCCCGTCCCGCCCGGGCCGCGGGAGGGAGACCCCCGCCCGCGAATGAGCCGGCCCCGGCTGCCGGGCCGGGCGCCTGCTTCGGTTGGGTTCCTTTCCCCACCCGCCCACCCCCTCCCTCCCTCCCTCCCCCCTCCCCCGATCCTCCTCCCGCTTTTTTTTTTTTTTTTTTGTAGTTAACGTTTAAATACTTTTTTTTTTTTTGCCTCCTTTTTTGCGTGGCGGTGGGTTCTCCTCTCTCTTCTGCTCCGTTCACCTGCGATCAGCGGATGCAAGTCACACACGCTCCCTCCCTCCCCTCCTCCCTCCCTCCCTCCCTCTCTCTCTCTCTCCAAGTTAGCAAAGAACAAAAAAAAAAACCATAGCTCCGTTAAGGATAAGAGCGGGAGCGGAGGGGTGTGCGCGCGTGTGCCGGGGAGCGCCGGGAGCGGAGGACACCGCCGACGGCTCCGCACACTCCTCCCTCCGCGCCCAGGGAAGCAGCAAGTTTGCCGTGCACCTGTTTGAGCCGCTCGAATCCCCGTCGCCGCCGAGCCCCGGGAGCGATTTGCCAAAGGGAGAAAGTTTTCCGCCGGCGGGGTCGCCGATCGCTCTCCTCGCGGCTTTCTCCTCCTCCTCCTCCTCCTCCTCCTCTTTTTTTTTTTTTTTCGCACGGCGGTCGCTACCTAGATACAAACGGGTTTTGCCTCGCTCGCTCCCCGTCCTCCCGGGCTCCTCTATGTTTGATTCTTTTTTCACGCCTGGCGCCGGTGGAAAATAAAAAAGCTACTTGAATGTACAGCATGATGATGGAGACGGACTTGCACTCCCCCGGCGGAGCCCAGGCCCCCACGAACCTCTCGGGGCAGACCGGAGCGGGAGGCGGCGGCGGCGGCGGCGGCGGCGGCGGCGGCGGCGGCGGGGGGAACAAAGCGAACCAGGACCGGGTCAAGAGACCCATGAACGCCTTCATGGTGTGGTCGCGGGGCCAGCGGCGGAAGATGGCCCAGGAGAACCCCAAAATGCACAACTCGGAGATCAGCAAGCGCCTGGGGGCCGAGTGGAAAGTCATGTCGGAGGCCGAGAAGAGACCGTTCATCGACGAGGCGAAGCGGCTGCGGGCGCTGCACATGAAGGAGCACCCGGATTATAAATACCGGCCCCGGCGGAAGACCAAGACCCTGCTCAAGAAGGACAAGTACTCGCTGGCCGGGGGGCTGCTGAGCGCCGGCTCGGCCGGGGGAGGCCCGGCCGGCGTCGGCGTGGGCATGGGCGTCGGCGTCAGCCCCGGCGGCGTCGGGCAGCGGCTGGAGAGCCCCGGCGGCACGGCCAGCGGCGGCTACGCGCACATGAACGGCTGGGCCAACGGCGCCTACCCGGGCTCGGTGGCGGCGGCGGCGGCGGCGGCGGCGATGATGCAGGAGGCGCAGCTCGCCTACAGCCAGCACCCGGGCAGCGGGGGGCACCCGCACCACCCGCACCCCCACCACCCGCACCACCCGCACAACCCGCAGCCCATGCACCGCTACGACATGGGCGCCCTGCAGTACAGCCCCATCTCCAACTCGCAGGGCTACATGAGCGCCTCGCCCTCGGGCTACGGCGCCCTGCCCTACGGCTCCCAGCCCCACCAGAACTCGGCGGCGGCGGCGGCGGCGGCGGCGGCGGCGGCGGCCGCCTCCTCGGGGGCGCTGGGCGCCCTGGGCTCGCTGGTGAAGTCGGAGCCCAGCGTGAGCCCGCCCGTCACCTCGCACTCGCGGGCCCCCTGCCCCGGGGACCTGCGGGAGATGATCAGCATGTACTTACCGGCCGGGGAAGGCGGGGATCCGGCGGCCGCCGCCGCCCAGAGCCGGCTCCACTCCCTGCCCCAGCACTACCAGAGCGCCAGCACGGGGGTGAACGGCACCGTCCCCTTGACGCACATCTGAGCCCCCGCCGGCCGCCGGCCCCGGCCCCGGGAGCGGCGGAGGCGGGCGAGGGCGCGGGCACCGGCCCCGGCTCCGGCTCCGCCACCGGCCCCGGCCCCAGCCCCGGGCCGCCCCGCAGGACTGCGCGCCCGCCGCCGCCGCCCGCTCAGCCCCCGGCCCCGGCCCCGGCCCCGCTCCCGCCTTCCCCCCTCTTATTTTTGCCTCTTGCTCCCCTTCCCGCCCGCCCTCCCCCGCCTCTCTTTTTTTTTTTTTTCCCCCCTTTTCTTTCTTCCTTCCTTTTTGTACAGAAATGTTTTGATGTTCTTGTAATAATAATAATAAATAATAATAATAATAACGAGAGAGAAAAAAGGTAACGGTTGCTTTACTTACCTTTTTTTTTAGAAGGACTAGTTTATGAAACTAGTTTTAGACTGAACTTCTGTGTTTTATCGAGACTTTTTGTACAGTATTTATCATTCACCCAAGAGACATAGAGCGTTTATTTGCAAAAGAGGAGAGAGAGAGAGAGAGAGAAAGGGAAAAAAAAAAAAAAACGACGGCGAAAAGACAAAAAATATCAATAATAACCACACAAAGTTGTAGGCGATGCCAACTTTTATACCGCGCGGAACCGCTACGATTTCGGTCACGGATGGCTTCTTGCGAAGGCTTTTTATTGCCTAATTAACTCCGAGTTGATGGGGAAACAGTTCTCATTTATTACTCATGTACTAAGGCAAATCCAAAACAACACTTAAAAGTTTTTTGTAGATGTTGTCGCGGTTTTGGGTTTTTTTTTGTTTGGTTGGTTTTTTAATTTGTTTGTTTATTTATAAAACTCTTTTTTCCTTTTGGAGGCTGCAATGTTTTTTTTCTGGGTTTTGTAAAACTTTATTGTATCTGGATTTTTTTTTTGTTTGTTTTCTTTTTGCTTTTGTTTTCTTTTTGTATCATTTCTTGTAAATGCATTGTGAAATAATTTTTATTTAGGCGTTATTACGAGGGAGTTCAGATTGTGTATATAGTTTACTAAAAAGCCCTTCTGCTAAACAGAAATCCTAAGGATGCGTTCAATTTTGAGTTAAATAAATTTCAAAGCGGAAAAAGTCACCTGTTTTTTTTTAAAAACAAAACAAAACAAAACAAAAACCAACAAAACAAAACCAACAGCAAACCTAACCGGAGAACCCGGTCGTGTTTACCGTGGTGTGCCTGGAAATGCAGCAGGCAAACCCAGACGGCGGGGAGGAGGTTTTAACCCGGAGCGGCAGACAGAACGAAGTGCGATCCCGCCTTGAATGTCGATGTCTCCTAATCCGTATCAATCCGGAGGGATGAAGGTAGCTTTATTTTACTGCTCGTTCCGTATTGCGAGGGAAGGCGACTGAACCGAATGACTCTTCCCAGCCGTGGACGTTCATTTGGCGCGTTTTACGGCCGGGCTGGCGGTGCGGACCTTGCCCGGGGCCGTAACTGTCCCCCCCCCGCCCCGGGCTGCCCGCCCCTGCCCGCCGCCGGCCCGGGGGGCACCGGCCGCCCCGGGGGCCGCCAAGGCACCGGCGGGGGCCCGCCGCTTCCCCTCTGACTGACGCCACGAAAAGCGAAAGCGCTTCGGTCCGAGCGTCCCGAAAAAGGAAAGCGTCCTCTAAACCCCGAGCCCGAGAAGCGGCCCCGTCCCTGCCGAGCATCCCGGGGGGCGAGCGGGGAGCGGCGGGGCCACGGGCTCCCGCCCCGCGCAAACTGGGGCGGCCAGTTTCGGCCACTGGTGCGGAAGCCGTCGGGCAAAACGCCGCGTGTCTGGTCGTTGCAGAATGTTGTTCAAGGCTTGGAAATTTAATTCTATTTTTTTTCCTAGCACTTGATCGGTACCTTTCGATATGTTGGAATTAAAAGTTTGCTGTAAACTTCGTCTGATAGTAATAACAGCATTAAGCATTGCGTTTAAATATCGTACTGTAGCAAATAATTTTTTAAATTGGTCATAACTGCCTAAACACAAGGAAAAAAAAAAAAAAAAGAAAACAAAAAAACTTTTAACTTCCAGGGCGGGAATGCCGATCGCATCAGGCTGTAGGGCTTTCTGAACCGTCTTGGGGCACCGGCGAATGAGTACTTCATCCCTCCAGGAGCAGGGAAGTGTTAGCTGGTTAATGAGGAGCCGTTTCGGTCCGTGTTAGAGATTGCACTTCACCTGTGATGCTGACATGTCAGTTGACATATATAACTCTTCGCAGTCATTTTGATGATTTTGTTTCAATCGCTCATTCGTTAAAGCGAACGCAAAATTTTCATGGAAGCTGTCTATTGATTTCAAACCAAAATCCCCTCCACCCCACCCCCCTTTTTTTTTTTTTTTAAACTATTCGAGCCTTTATTAAAGCGAGGTGTGTGCGGGCTCAGAGTCAGCAGGCTGATTTCGGAAGTGCTCAGCGTACAAACAGCGCACACAGAAAGCCAAGAACCTGTGAAAAACCTTCTCTGGCGTTGGTTACCTCCAGCCAAGCACCGTCCTATATGTAATTTAAAATATATTATGGGTATATTTCAAGGTACGCCTTGAAATATAAGCTGAGTACCTGTTGAACTGTTTCTTGAAACGCGTTATCCATCATGTGTATACGTACTCATACATATCTACACACACTACAGATAGCATCATGACCGAAGAGAAATGTATGTGTGTGTGTGTGTGTGTGTACGTGTGCAGAAGCAGACGCATATGCAACCTTGTTACGTGCCGTTTCTTTAAGGGTCAGAGCTGTTGAGAACCCCATTTACCGAGGGCTCGGAAGAGAAGAATCCCGGCGAGACGATGGTGTGTGGCTGGGGGCGGCTGGGGCAGCGGGCGGCTCGGGGCCGCCAAGAGAGAAAAGCAAATAAACATCTGTGCGCGTCCGAACCGCAGCAATACTAGGGGAAGTGCTTAGAAGAGAAATATTACTGCTCTCTAAATGAGCTCCTTTTAACGAGTCTTCCCTCCTCCCCTCGCAGTTTAGCGGCTCAATGGCGTTATGCCTAGAATAATAGGAATACCTGCACTTTCAACACAAGGGGATTAAACAGACCCAATCTCGGCTATATTCAAATAAGCTTCGAATATTCTCAGCCCGCCTTTCACAGAAATACAATCCCCTCTGCTAATGCCCAACCTCCCCCCCCCCCCCCCCCCCAACACCATAAGGGTAGAATTTTTTGCTGTTCGTGGTTTACTGGCTTGGCGGTTTAGTTTGAGTTAAACTTCACGTTTGGGTATACAAACAAAGTTAGAACAACTTTGCTAGGCAGACGAGTTGGGTTTAGGTACAGTAAAATAATTCGGTCTTCGGGCTTTTTGCTGTGCGGGTTATATATAAGAGAATAATTGAAAATGCACAACTAAGAATAGGTTTAAGCGATTTACGGTTTAAGTACATTACAGCTAAAATTGTATGAAATGTTCCTCCTATAACATGATTGACAGAGCTATTAAAGTCACCTATGTGGAAGAATTAAAAAAAAAAAAAAAAAAGGCAGCTATCTCCTTTTCAGTAAAAGGAAGGAAGATCCAGGAGTAAGGCGAAGGGGAGCGGGGCGGCGGTGCCCTCTCGGCGGAGGGAGGCTGCGTGTAGCGGGGGGGCTCGGGGTCAGGCCCCCGCGGCCCCCCCCGCCCCCCCCGGTGAGGGCTCAGCCGGCGGGTCCCTCTGCCCCGGGAGGGGGGCGGCGGCGGAGGAGCCCGGAGGACAGGAGGCACAGTGCGATAACAGGTTTGATCCGCTCCAAACTTCGAGCCAAAACGCCAACTTGGCCTGAACTCCACAGCTCTTTCCCCAACGATTCTCCCTCTTTTATTTTCCTTTTCAAATTTTTTTTTTCTTTTTCCCCTCCTTCCCCACCTCTCTCCTTTTGCCGTGCGTGGCTCGCTGAGCTCGTAGGAGTGGCGCTTGGCCCCGGGGAAAAGCCTTTCCCTCCAGCTCCACTCCTCCGCGCCTTCAACCGGAGTCACACCGCAGCAAGCCCGGGGGGGGCTCCGATGGGACCGCTCCGGGCCTCCGGGAGCAACGGAGCGGGGGAGGGGGGACACACATGAAATTGCCCACCAAGATAAAAAGAGGGACGGCTCTAGAAATCCGCGCGGGGGGCCGTGAGGAGGCAGCCCCGACGCGCTCGGGGGGCGCCACAGCGGGGCGAGAAGCCCCCCGAGATGCCCCTTGGCGGGGCGGGGGAGTGCGGGGAGGGTCCTCCCTCCCAGCTGCGCCGCATGCGGGCAGCATCAGGCCGGGGGCACCTGAACGCCTGACGCGGTTACAGTTTTTTGTTATCATGCGTAAACTCCCACGGAAGGGGGGAAAAAAAAAAAAAACCAGCCACAAAACACCACCCCACACCGCCGACAACCGAACCAAAGAGCTAATCTGAGCGCTGCTGCAGAGTAAAACGCAGCTAAAACACGCGAGCTGGCGGCTGCCCGTGGGTCTGACGCGCTGGCCGGAGGGGATGCGCTCCCGGGCCGGGCGCCGACCCTCTCTCGCGCCCCGGGGCGCCCCCGCCTTTCCCGGGGGCTCACCGCCCCCCCCCCCCCCGGCCCTTTTCTGCCCCGTCCCCCCCGCACACTTTCTGCCCGGCCCCCGCCAGGCTCCGGCTCTCCCCTGCCCTCCCCCGCTCAGCAACACGTGGGGAAGCGCCGGGAAGGGGCAGCCCCGTGGGGGCGGGCAGCGTCAGAGCGTGTCTGTCTGTCCGTGTGTCCGTGTGAGTGTGCAGGGGGCTGATCTTGCGGGAAGGCCCCTCCCCGCTAAGCAAGCCCCCCGGGGCCGTGGAGCAGTGGGCCTGCGGGGTGTTGTTCACGGGGTGTGCGTGGGGGTCTGCGAGCTGCAGCCCCACGAAGCGAGGTGCCCCCGGTGCCGTCAGAGGGGCTGCAGATGAATGATGCAAGAGGAAGACGGGGGTGAAAGGAGGAGGGGGGAGAGGGAGGGAGAGCACGGGGGGGAGGAGGGGGGCCGGTGTTTGGAGAGCGAGGGATTAGCGAGGAGAGTCCTGACCCCGGGATCAACGGCCAGTCAAACCCGTTTACAATCACCCAGCGGAACACCGACGGCTCCCGCTGCAAGCCAGCGGCCGGCCGGGCAGCCGGCGAAACCAGAGCCCCCCGCGGGGCGGGAGCCTGCTGGGGGAGGCCCCGGCCCGGCTCCGGGGAGACGCCGCAGCCCTTGGGGGGCGGGGGGGCTGGAAAGGGAGGTCCCGGCGGGAGGGCAGGGGCTGCAGCGGGTGGCGGGGGAGGGATGCTGCGGCGCGCCCCGTCTCCCGGCCGCAGCCTCCTGGCCCCTCACCGACGAGGAGCGGGGAAGGGAAGGGAAAGGGGGGATCCCGGCGTGAGAGGCGGGGGGGCCGGGGCGGGCAGGCCGAGAGAGCTGGGAAAAACAAGCGCGTTGCTGTCAGCAGGGAAAGGCCGCTCTTGAACTCCAGGCGGGACCCTGCCGGGCTGGGCCCGGGGCTCCGGGCGACACCAAAGCCCGGCTCCAGTCAGGCGTGCAGCGGCGGGCGGGCGCAGGCCGCCCTCCCGGGCCGGAGGCCATCTGCTGCACGGCCACCGGGGGCGGGGGTGGGAGGGAGGGGAGCCGCCCCCGGCGGGCCGCTGAGCGGGGCCGGCAGCGGCGGGCGGGCGCCTCGGCCGCCGCTCCACGCCCCGCGGGGCACCGGCGCCGCCGCTCCGCCGTGCGGCTCACGGCCCACGCACACAGGCACCGCACGTCCTCCCCGCCCAGGGGGAGCTGAGGCAGCGGGGCCCGGCCCGCCCGGAGACACGGCCCCCGGGGGAGGCGGCAGGCAGGGACTGGGAGGTACGGGTCAGGATGAAGCGAGTCTGCGTGGGTTCGTGCTGAGGTTAGGGGTGGACGCTGCTTCCCGGGGGGAAACTGAGGGCTGGGGCGAGTGGTTTCAGACGACTGAGGGGGAGAGGAGCGGGACAGCGAAGTGCTTGGCTGAAAAGTCACTTTTGGGGAGGCAAGGCCAAAAGAGAGGCAGAGGAGACGGAACAGAAAACGTGGCAGGGCACGGTCTTGCAGAGCTCCGAGCCGGGCACAGAGGGGAGGGCTGGGGTGAAGGGGGGCGGCTGCAGCGAGGGGCGTGGGGGAGCGGTGGGAGCCGAGCCCCGCTGCCCGGGCGGCGGGAGGGAAAGCAGCGATTATGCATATGGGGCAGGCAGGGCCTTGCCTGCCTGCCTGCCTGCCTGCCTGCATGGCTGCCTGCTGGCTCCGGCCCCGCCGCCCCTCTGCGGAGTAATGGCAGGAGGAGCCGTGAGACGGGGGCGGCCCCGAAGGGGAGGGCGGCTGGCAAAGGAGCCGAGGCCTCGGGCACCGGCTGTGCAGGTGCAGATGTAACGGGAGGCTTTCGTTAGCAGAGGTTGAAGGGAAAGCCCGTTGACTCTTACATGCAGTGAGCCATTCTGCTGTCGGGGGAAACTTTGTGAAAGTGAGGATAAGCAACCCAAACTTTGGAGACTCTCGAGGAGCTTTGCTGTAACAGCGGTGCGGTGGATGGAGCCTGCATACACCGCATGCCTGAGATGGTAAGGGGTGCTAGCAGGTGGCCTGGAAGTCCTTCCTAGTCCTCATGCCTAAAAGGGGGACACCTCTAGCGATGCCTGTGTAGGGTATGCCAGAACTCAGTAAGAGCTGGCTGAGCTGAGTCGCACCACTGTATGTGCTGTCAAAAAGTCTGGAGGGACCAAAGGGAAGAGGCCAGAGAAAACCCTGTCCTTTAAACCACCCAGAGCTGGTGTGGAGTGAGGAGCAGCCGCCTAGGGAAAGCACGCTGGTCCCTGGCTTTGGGGTGGAAGCCGTGGGGCCTTGCGACAAAGAACCCCCCGCGTCCCCTTTACAAAGCCTTGGGGTGCCCCCGTGCAGTTGCATGCCTGTCTTTCCTGGACGGTGTAATTCCCTGAAGGGAGGAGCCCTCAGAAAGGTCTCATTTCAAGAAAGTCATTCAAGTGCTTTAGCATGGCCTGTCAGGACGGGTTTGGGGGCAATATGCTTCATGCTTAGTAAAATCCCATTGTCCACGCTTTCAGCCTGGGCACCTCTCATTGATTTGGGGAAGACGTGTGCCACGGTTAACTGCGGCTCTCGGACAGAGGGACTATCCTTCAGAAACCTTAAAAAAAATAAAAAAGGGGGGGGGGATGACAATGAAACCGAGGAGAAGGAGGAGAGCATCTGGCGGTGGTCAAACAATTGGGCAAGTGCTAGAGGGTGAGCTGGGCTCCAAGGAGTGGGAAAACGTGGCTTCAGCCCGGGGCAGGCCAGCGTGGGCTGAGGAAGTGCAGCCGACACGGGGGGGAAGGACTGGGGTCTGCGAAGTGTGCGTTTAGGAAAAGAATAGCTTTCACCGGGAGGAGGTGAAATATAGTTTACCAAGGCGTAAAACTCTCCATAGCAACTAGGATCTAGCGGTGAACAAAGGCACCATACATTTTGGGCGGTATAATTTATCCACGGGGGGGGGGTGGTGGTGAGGGTGCGGGAGGGGTGCAGGGGGAGTAGGGAGACGTTTATTTCATTCCCAAATATTGTCTCGTACAAATTTCAGGAGTACCGAATTCAGCTCATTTATTTACTCCTATACAGAACAAGTCTATAGGAAGATTGTCTTGCTAAAACTGTTGGGGAGGGGATAGTTCAATCCTAATCAGATTAGCAGAATGAGGTAACAGGCTCTCCAGGCCTGGAGCTGCAAACACAAGCTGCCCAAAGCGGGAGAAGAGACCTAAAACTCCAGGCACGGAAGTTCAAAAAGAAGTATCGACATGAAAACACAATTCCGACCCGGTGCGGGAAGCTGGGGGCTCTGAAACCATCCACGGTGCCTCCGGGTTACACACACCGTAGGCATGGGCTCCCCCTCCTGCCTTACACACAGCTTAATGTCTTTATCTTTCGGAAAAATCTTGAGTAATGACTTGATCAAGTGATCGGATTAGCTTTCCACATTACCTTTTGTTTTACCTGTCCCTAGCAGAAGACAGAAAGGGGCCTTTGCTTTGGTTTAGGGTTTGCTTTTTTTTTCCATTACCTGTGCCATCGTGCCGTGTCAGTCCTACCTTCCTCTAAACTGCTTTTCAGCCACAGGGCAGGTGAGGGCTGCGTATTTCCCCCCTCGATGTTAGAATGTAGAAAATAGTGCGAAAAACGAGGTGCTTGTACACTCGAGTCGCTGGGAACTCGTTTATTTCCTACCTTGAAGGACAGTGGAAAAGAAAACTAGGTGGGAAACGCTTTTTCAAATACACAGCTGTAGGGGAGATGAAGCCTGCATGTTTCAGGACGGAGAGGTCCGGAGGAGAACTGTGATTCAGATTCCAGAAAACAGCTCAGGAAGGTTAAAATTTGCAAAAAAAAAAACCAACAAAACGAAAACAAAACCGAACTAACCAACCAACCAACCAAAAAAACCAAGAAATGAAGAGCAGAGCAAGGGAAGCGTGGAGTTTAGCTTACCAAACTTCTCAGCGGTCCATCTTGAACCGCCGTGAGGGCGAAGAGGACGGGATACGGGCAGGCAGCGCATTTTCCAAACGGGCGCTTCCCATGCTCTGGTGTCACATCATTACTTACGTGTCTTGCGGAATAGCTGAAAGAACGACGGAATGAGAGCAGAACATGCATTTCTCCCCCCAAAAGCACTTAATCTGTTAATGTTCCTCTCAGTTTCTAACTTTCTAGCAAGGCTGAGGAAGTTTCTGCTAGCCCTCCATCCAAAAGGTCCATTTAGCAGACCAACTTTTGGGCCATTACATAGGGAGAAATGGTCTCCTAATCCTTTGGCTTTGACTAGGCAGCTGCAGGGAAAAGCCATGCATGATTTTCCCGAATATAAAAACATCTTCTCAGTTCTAGGAGTCACAGACCAAAACTCCCTAGATAAATGGGACAATCTCATCATGATAAACGTGCCGCAGATCCAGATATTCAAGATAAGAAAAGCAATGACACAGCGTTATTGCAAAGGAGATCCTTGGGCGACCAAATGAGCTATTCGGAACAATTTGGTAGGAGCTTGCTATTTAGTTGTATTATTGAGGGGGTAGTTCCAGGTAGATAAACTAAATGTGTTCATGCGTCTCAGACATGTTTTAAATGTTTCATCATAGCTAAATCATGTGTTCATGTATTCACAGTTATGATGGGTTCCTATTTAGACGGCTGTATTTATCGTCTATCTTAGAGCAGCCTTAGATGCTGAATAAGAGAAGATGCTACAGCTGATAGGTAAATTTATTCTCATAAAAAAGGCTAAACTCGGAATCCCTTGTTCAAAACACGGTCTCTGCTCCTCGGGATATTCTTGCTGACCTCCTTTAACCAGCAAAAGCTAATACACATTAAAAAAAAAGAAAGTCATTCATCTTTAATAAAAATCTGCCAGTGTGTGGATAGCAACTGCTTCATAAATACATGTCATGGCGTCATTTACTTGGGAACATCCCATCATAGTTTCCTGACATTCGCTGGAGAATGCAAATCTCTCTCCATACGCACACAGTTGCGCACCAGATTCGGATACCGGCGAGGCGAGGTGCCCTGTGCTACTTTTTAGTTTTAATATCACTAGCCCATTGCCTAACAGGTAGGGGACTCGCTTCAGACATGAAAATCGAATGATGGACAGAAGCATGGAGGTGGAAAATCAGAGCTAAAATTCACAGAGGATCGGGTTGGGCTTTTGTGGTACGAGACATAATAATAAAAATTTGAAGAAAGGGCAGAAAGCGTATTACAGAAGCTCTGTTCCTATTCTGTGAAACAGCTGGGCAACATCTGGAACGGAGCCTTTTCCCTCATCGGACATCATACAGTAAGCAAACGGAACGGTGAAATGTTACTTTAAAAAAAAAAAAAAAACCAACAACAAACTCTTGGAGTTTTTGGTGGAAGACGACTGCCTTTTTCCTACGAGCAGGGAGAAAAACTGTTTGGCGGGGGAGGCGGGGGAGAAGGCAGCTGCGGAGGAGCCTCCCGCCGCCCCGCCGGCGGGGTCAGCCGTGCCTCCCGCGAAAGGGGCTGCCGATTAAAACCGGGTCAGCCTTTAGCGTCCGTTACTTACGCTGAAAATCAACCTGATTAGTCTAACTAGTTGCCGAACGTCATTTAATGAAGTCCGGGAGCCGGCTGTATCCTACGCGCCCTCCCCCGCCCCTCCGCGGCAGCGCCAAACAGTTTCTCACAGAAATGGGTGTCCGCGGCCCCTTCCCGCCCTGCCCCGGCCCTGCCACCCGGGGGACAGCCGCCCCACGGCCCTGGGTCTTCCCCCGGAGCAGGTTCGAGTCTGCCCACCCCCGTCTCGCGTGGGGCGGGCGGGCCCCGGGCGGTCCCCCGCCGGCTGCGGGGGCGGCCGGGCCGGGGAGGGGGGGAGGCCGGGCGCTGGCTCCGTGGGTGCGGGCGGGGAGCTCCACGTCCCCGGGGAGCAGCTGCGGGGTCAGGCTGTCGCCTCGCAGCGGCCGTCACCGCTTCGTGCCCCGCGGAGAGGGGAGGCGGGACAAAGCCCGGCCCCGCACCGACTGCGCGGGCCTCCGGGCTGCCCTTGCCGGAGTGCGGCAGGGGGTCTGGACCCCGCTGATTTCAGCGAGGGCTGGGTCAGGCCCCGGGCTTCCCCGATGGTTCCGTGCCCCAGAGGCTGTCGTGGTCCTCGGGCCTCCCCCTCTCCCGGTTCCCTTTATTTTTGTCCGCTAGTGACCAAATGGCGACTTCCATGACCTAAGTTGCAGCCTGTCTGCTTGCCTGCTGCCTTCTTTCTCCAGCGATGTATTTTGGGTCGTTTTGAGGGAAGCCAGCTACCTACGGGAATTTGAGAAAGCACGAGTGCTTTTAGAAATATTTTTAGGAAACCTGTGAAAAAAGTTAAGCTTGGGACTGCAGTATTTTTGCCCACGCACAAGACACAAAATACGAACCAATTTAAAGGAACGCCTCAGAGAGGGAGAGAAATAAATCCAGAGTCATTCTGCAGTAAAACAAAAGGCCAAGAAAATTTCTCGCCTTTAACGAGTAGTCACTAAAGGAATATCTTTCCTTATATCAACTGAGAGAGATTTTGAAGAGTTTTCCTCAATGAAGCGCTCCTGAGCCGGGTGTGTTCTGCCTCAGCAGCAGGGCTCTGTGTTTTGCTGGGTATCGTCGTACCGCCAACACAGGGAAAATGCGGCTAGAGAAGCCAGGGGTGTTGACATGCAATTTAATAGTCAGTGACTTTCTCAAAGAACAGGTTATCTCCACCTGACAGCAAGATGCTAACCGAAAATGACGGTTAAGAATTTTGCCACTCTGCAGAATACTTTCTGAACTTGTCTGTAAACATAAACTCCACAAGTAGTAGTCTCATTTTGGAAACTTTACAATACAATTACTGCAGGCTACTAAGATCACTCCACTGACCCTCAACTACACCACAGAGATGTTGCCAAACTGAATTCCCTTATTATTTCTCAGAGCCAACGCTTGTTAAAAGGAGAATGCAGCATCCCTAATTTAAATGTTAGTTTTCCCGGGGAAAAAAGAAAAAAGAAAAAAAAAAAAAAAAAAGGAAAAAGAGAAAGCAAGAAAAAATGGGGAAAAGCTGTCTTTTAAAGTGAAAGAAATTTGGGGAGTCTGCAGGAAAACGCTCTAAAGCTGACTAGACCAGCGTTGTCTCTTGTCCAACCTACAAGTCTTCTGCAGGTGATTTTTCCCTAGTACAAATGCAATTTAATAGCCGAGATGGATATTGTTTCACTTTCAGCTATCTGCTCCATCCTGCGGTCTCATTCTACACTAGATGATTACCTTACTGTCCTATATGCACAATTTAAAGGGAATTACCTATTACTTCAATTATTTGTTTCTTATCAACTGATGTTACACTACAAGGATTTGCATTGAAAGGACACAAAGAAAGAGCAAGTCATGGCACATTGCCAAATAAAAGAGTAATGTTCTGGTGAATTTAGCCTAAATAATTTACTGCTATATAAAAGTGGAAAAGTGGAAGGTGAACCCTTTGACCAATAAATCTCTTCTGCATGTGAAACCCTTATCTTGTCCCCTCCAATATATTCCACACTAGGAAGCCATCATCATTGGCTCTGGTTTGTTATTTGTAAACCTTGATCTTCTGCACTCGGTGTCCTAAATATGGATAATTAGCATCAGTTTATCACGCCTCTGCATATTTTCTCTTCTCTCCAAACATGCATGCTTCTATTGGCTGCCATTCTGTCACAGAAGATTATGGAGACAGATTGCAGAGAATGAATGTGCTAAACGAGATTAGGAAGGAATAGAAATAGCAACTTGGCCAATAAATTCCTCGTGAGAGCCTTATCATACAATTACACGTTGACTTGTTTCACACTCTCCCAGCCTCTTAATCCAACGCCCCCACCAAGAATAAAATTTCACTAATTTCTGAATTACTGCATATCCTCATGACTTGTCACTGAGAATGGTTGGAAGAAGCAACACGGTCGAAAATAGCGCATCAAACTTCCGAACAGAAGAGAAACTTTACAGACAGAAAGAGATGGGGCTCTAAACCATTTGTGGCCGTACGGAGAAGCTGCCGTGCCGCCGCCGGTTCGAGGGTCAGCAGAGGCGTTGGTCTGCGCTTTTACTCCCTGGCGCTCTCCGTCGGGTGTTACGTCATCCTTCAGAGGCACCTGCGCGTCGGAACGCGAGGCACCGACGCTGCGAAACGATTTTACGTGATCGTCTGCTGTGCGAGCAAACTCTCACCGCTGAGCCCTTGCAACCTCGCCAGACAGCGATGGCGAAAACACCTACTGCCGTCCTCGGTTTCTTGGACATGCCCGAAACCGCGGTAAGAGAGAAGACGCCAAAAAGCATGGCAGCAAAGTGAGACGAAATCCTGCTGGACTTAGGAGAAACATCTACGAGAAACATCTACCAACGCTGTGGAGTTAGTCTGGTCCGTTCTGCCCGAGCTTATTTCAGTGTGGACGTCAAAACCCCCCATGATTTGCATGACGTAATTAAGAGGCATGGCAAAACCCTTCAGGAGGCATCGTCTCTGGAAATGCTGGAAGGCTCCGTTTTGCCCCTTATACCAGCCCAGGAGGAGGACTTGCAGAAATCTTAATGTTGTGGTAATGTTATTTTCATTGGTTTAGATACGTGTAGAAGAAGAAGAAGAAAAAGCCCCAAGATCCGAAGGGAAATCCTTGCTCGGTGGATCTATACTCCTAACGTAGGTTGGATGCCACAGTGCGCTTGTCTTACAATTTTAGCAGGTTTTAGGATATTTTTAAGGCTATTTTTAGGATATTTTACAGCGTTTATTACCGTGAAAGGGCATCTTTAGAAAGCAAGGTGTTTGCACAACTCGAGTAACTGTTTCCCCTAGATAAATGTGAACCTTCAACCACATACAGACTTCCAGAACGCGGATGAAAAGTATGACAAAGTCGTGCTACGTAGCCCGGAGTTGCTTAGCGTCACGCCTGCCTGTGCAATCAGATGCCGGGAAAGTTGTAACGTAGCAGTGAAGCGGTCCACGCCGCAAGTGTTAAGGATGCTCAAAATAAGGGGGTTCCCTCGAGTGGGACTTTCCCTGCGCGCTTTTTCCCGGGGTGGAGAAGATCCAGGAGGCAGCGGAGCATCCCGAGATGGGGACCGCGGGGCGGGGGGCGGCGGGGCCGCCCCCCGCCCCGCGGTCCCCATCTTGGGGGGAGCAGGGTGGCCGCGACCCTCGGGTATGGCAACACCCCCCCCCCCCCTTGCGAGTACCGTAGGGCACGAAGAGCCCTGTGAAAACTTCACGCCTGGGCCCTCTGAGTTATCATAAAGCGGGTTTAGTGGTGGGGGTTACTGTTGATTTTTTTTTTTTTTTTTAACCTGCCCATTGCCCACGTTCGTAGTGGGCATTTATTTTTCGCTTACTCTCCCACGGATTTTTCCTCTAGATGGGAAACCAGTCTGCAGTTGAGTGTCACCTTCACCCTGAGCCTTAAAACCATACCGTTGCAGAAATTACTGAGATGATAGAAGCGTGACCTTGTGGGATAGCAAGACAGCCCGCTACCTGTTTGCTGCTGCCACAAGAGCTTTTGAACATTTGCGGTCACATAAAGTAAACAAACAAACAAACAAACCAACAAACTAATAACGCTCCCTTATTTCCTTCTTCCTTTTCTTGTTATAGACGTAGGCATGCATACCTATTCATCTGCACGTATATCTACATGTATACACACTACACACACATATATATATACGTGCAGACACATCTCCCGAGAGAATTGGTTAGCTGCATCAGGGAGAGAGGCGTTTGCCATTAATCTGGGAACAAACCGCTAACCTCGGTGACTGGTATTTTAGCTTTTCTTTTCTCGCTTCTCTCAGTGCGGGGAGAGCAGTAAAGCTTGTGTGGACTGATTGTGAGGGGCTCTGCTGGAATTTGGCAGGCCAGGGGCTTGGAGAGAAGCCCCATGCTGACTCCTATTCAGCGGGCCAGTTTTCTGCGAGCTTTGGAAGTTTCACTCAGCCGTGCACTCAATGGCTTCACAAAGCTGATTACAAGCTTCAGCGCATTCCTGAAGGAGCCAAAAGCGACGCAGGTGCAAACGAGCCGAGGGAGCCCCTTATCCCGGTGACAGAATGGGACAAGCTGGGAAAGGCTTGGACCACACAAATCCAAGGCTCACCAGGCAGCAGCGAGCCTGCCTTGGGAACCGGGGATCATTATCCGCTCCATTCAGCGGGGACCCAGCGGCGGCAGCGGCACGTCCCGGGGCTGGGGACGGCGCCCGGGGCTCCCCGTCCCGGGTGGGAGCGGCGCCGCTTCACCTCCCCGCTGCCTCACGCGTGCACCTGAGCTGCCCACGCTGCCCCGAGCTGATTCCTACCCCGGCGGCTGCTGGGCTTCAGCCCGGCGCCCGAAGCACTTCGCCGTTTTTTTTCCCGGGCGAAAAGCCCCTCTGCCCCTCCTTCCCCCGCGTCCCTCTGCCCTTCCCCAGATAAACGCGGTGCTTAAGGGTCTGTCTGGAAACCCAGCGCAGAAAACGCACTGATCCGAAATGGCAGGCTTCCTCCCGACTGAAGTTCTCTAACAAACACCCTATTTTGAAGACTGCCTTTAGTTCCAGAGAGAAACCGGCCGAGAGTGCCCCCGCCCCCCCCCCCCCCCCCCCCAAATCACTGGAGCCACCCGATTCCCACAGAAACCTCCCGCCACGCAGCCGCCCGGTGAATGCTTGCTGAGTCGGTGAAAGCAGCCCACGGGCCCGGCCCTTCCTGCCTCCCCGGGGAGCGAGGGGGTGGCGAGGAGCCGGGGGGGTCTCGGTGCCGGAGAGGGTGAGGCGTGATTTCCTCTAACGGGGGGCTCTCGGGGGGAGTTCCGCTCGCCTCCGCTCCCTCGCCCCCTTTCCCTCTCTCCTAGCCCTTCCCCTCCAGCCGGGAGAAGAAGCTGCACTTTACTTCGCTGCGAAATTAATTACGGCGCTTCCCCGCTATCAATTACGCAGGAATCAGCCTTTCCTAGGGAGAGGAGAAATAATCAAAAGGCTTTTCAGTCGCGGGGGGGGGACCTCGGACCGCCGAGCACATAATGCGGCAAGGGGACTGCCGCGCTTCTGGCCGCTGGTTTCATATGCAAATGGCGAGCTGCCTCCAAGTTATCATTATGGTTTTATTTTTTTTTTTATGTTATTATTGTGTCGGGGTTTTAATAGCCACATGCTCTCCCCTTCCCTTTCAGCGAGGTTTCCTTGGCGATCAGCCACGCCGCTTCTTCCCCGGGCGCGCTGCCTCCCTCCCCAGCGCCTGCTCCCCGTCCGTGTTAATTTCGCCCTATGGAAATGAAAGCGGCCCGGCCGGGCAGCTGATATTAAAGCGATCCCCCCCGGCCCCGGGGCTCGCCCTCCCCGCTCCTCGCAGCGGCCGTGCCTCCGCATGAGCGTGGCGTGTCCGTGCCGTGACCCTCCCCCGGCCGCCCCGGCCCCCCCAGCCCCCGGCCCCCCCGGCGCCCCCGGCCCCGCCGCCCCTTTCATCCCGGCGAGATGCTGGGGAGGCAGCGGTGCGTTTGCTTGTGCGGAGCACACCGCCTGCGAGCCGTTGCCTTGGCAGAAAGGTGCAGCTTTCTGATGTTCTTTTGTCTGATAACTAATTCAAGTTAATGCGATCTTTATGTAAAGCTAACAGCGGATAATTGTCTATTTTCTCGCCAACAATCTCCATCACAATCACTTATCTGGAAACCTGCGGTTGTATTAATCGTTATATTCCCCGAGATAAGCGTCTCTCGAATTATCAGTAAACACTGGAGGGAAATTAAACAAACTCCAGAGCCACTTAAGTTTCCTCGGCAGCTTTTAACGCCCTTCTCTGAGGGAGAAAAAAAAACAACCAAACCAACCTGGGACCGGAGCACAAGACGTGTGTGTGTGTGGGGGGGTATGTGTGTGAAACAGTGGAGAAGGGCCTGAACGTCGGGATAATTTTGAAGAGCCGAGTCCTGCTGAAGGCGCCTTCCCTTCGAGGTGCCGGCGCTGCAGAGGCAGGCGGGCACCTTGCGCCCCGCTCGCCGGTCGGGGGGCGGCCCTGAGCAGCCCCCGGAGCTCGGGGGCAATTCTTGCAGGTCCTCTCGTTAAGGGTATTAGTCGCTGCAGGGGAAAGCCCAGCAGCTAGGAGAGAATACGTCGAGAGATTAAGCAGAAGTCGCATGGCTTTAGGTCTGCTATAGGAGGAGGAGACAGTTCTGCTTCCTTCTGAGAATCACCGTATTAGCACAATTATTGGCAATATTTATACTAGAGAGTGATCCGAACCCCAGGAGGGTAACAGAGAGTGCGCGAGAGAGAAACTACTGTGGGAATACGTGTTACTGCTCAGATCCCATCAGTTCCGTTAGGTGTAAAGAAATGATAGCAAATTGTGCTGGAAACCCCTCCAGGGAAAACATACTTGTATGACAAAGATTTTGTCTTTTTGAGATGAAGTCAAAACATCGGCGTGAAATGAAACTCATTTTAGGGGCGCTGCCGTGTGTGTGTTTACTCGAGTACCGGGGTGGGGGTGGGGGTGGGGTGGGGAGGGGAAAAAAAGAAAAAAAGAAAAGCCCAAACCGTGACATTTCAGTCGGGAATCTGGGACAGCAGAGAGTTTGCAACTTCTCCGGGGAAAAGGAGGGGTGCTGCAGGCTCCCCTGGCTGCCCGCCGCCGCCCGGGCTGGAGAGGCGGCGGTGCCGGCCGCCCCGCGCCCCGCTGGCCGGCAGCTCCCCGCCGCTCTAGGAGGGGTTTTGCACATCGAAAGGGCTTTATGAACATTAACTAATTAATCCCGGCACTTAGTTACGGAGCAGGCACCAAGGAATTTCAAAACTCGCCTCTATGATGAGCTTTATTTATTGTCGTCTTATGATTTTTTAGTAAGCAAACTTCGATTCACAGAGGTTTCCAGTGGCACGGCTCCTATCTTAGCCGGGGGTAGGTCAGGTCTGGGGTGGGAAAAAAAACCCCAAATCAAAAAAACCCAAACCCCATAACACAACCAAACAAAATACCGGAACGAAACACACAAACCTCCTCTTACTAGTTTGTGTGTCAAGGCAGCGTATTTCCAAATACGATCGGTTTCTTACAAAAAGAAATATATTTAAAAAAAAATCCTTTAACTGCTTCAATTCTCGAACTACTTCTCTTGCGCTACAAGTTCCCAGGGTAGCTTTTTCTTATGGCATTCGAGAATCATCCCACTTCATCTCTCACCTGAATCTTGTCATCTGTGCCATCTTGAAGTGATCTGTGAACAATGCGGGTCCCTTGGACAGCCCAAGCTGGTCAATCAGGCAGAACAGACTATGCAAATGGAATGGAAAGGCGAAGCGATGGAGAACAGTGGCCCCCATTGTCTTGGGCATTTCAAAGCGAAGCCCAGCTGCAGCAGGCGTTGCTGTCTCGGACCCTTGGTTGCTACTCTAATGTCATCATTGCAAAACATCACATTTTGAAAACTCTACCGACTGAATGCATGAGCAGCCCTCAGCAAAGATTTCACTTCGCCGTGACATCTTTCGAAGTCACCAAAAAAAAAAAAAAAAGGGAAAAAAAGGGAAAAAAACCCCACCCCACAACAACTGGGGACTGGGATCCCAGCCACATTGCCCGCTCACATCCCTCAGTCCCTTTCCCTGCCCTCCTAATAACTGCGGTGCAGCTGATGCTAAATGCCTTTTGCAACCTTTTGGTGAACGCCTCACCTTTCTTCTTGTTTTTAGAGTCGAATTGGATGAAGATTTAAGTTGCATTTAACTTATTTTCTGTCGGGTCTCTTTTAGGCACCCTAATGAGCTAACGCCGAGGAAACGTGGCTGTGAGCAGGCAGTGAAGTATTTATTCACAATCACTTCCAAAACTTCAGATACGCGGGGCTTTAAAAGAGTCAGGCAGTGTCTTTGCCAGTGATTAAACCAGCAGCTAAGCTGGGCACTTACGGGTCCGTTAGGAGTTTTTTTGAATACTTGGTTTCTTAATACACTCATGCAGTTGCTGCTCCTAAATATTGCTGCCAGCCCTGCTCCAGCTCTGCTTCCCAGCACTGGTCCCAAAGTCCGCCCCGCCATGAGAAACGAACTTTCACTGCAGTAAAGCTGAGGGCTGTCGGATGATTAATGTGCATTTTCAAGGGACTAAATCATTGCCCATGTTTCACTTATCGTGCCTTTTCATTTTCTTTTGTCTGTAGGTGACATTTGTGATCACCATGTGGTGAGCAGAGGAAACTCCCCTCTCTTCCACCCTCATGTCAGGAGCCTGCGCTCAAGGAGCAAAGGTCTGTGCCACCGGTATCTTAAAATGTTGGGAGTTACCTTTCCCTCCTCCCCATCCCTTATCTCGCAGGAATTAATGAATCCAAAGCTGCTTCTCCAACAACAGCCTTACTACAGCGAGCCTACAGAGATGGATAATGCCATAGCCAGCCTCAGATGCTGCCGAGCTCGTAGATGGAGTGGTCACCCATTTCAGTGGTCACCCTTGAGTGCGGACTGTGTTTAGCGTTCGTGCAGGAACAGAGAAGAAAGTTTCATCGGACTAAGAGAGCCGAGCTAAGAAACTCTTAATTACATTCTTTGCAGGACCAAGAATAATTCAGTGCTGCTTTCCCGCTCCTTAAACTGGCTGTTTCCCGCTCCTTAAACTGGCTCTTTCCCTTTTGCTTGGGTAATGCATTCTGTAACAACGTCACGTAAATTACAAAGGAAGCAAAGGATGGAATTACTTAAAACTAAGTAATTATCCACTGCGATTTGATTAGCTTCCGAAATTTAAGCTTGCCCCTTTTAGAATGCAGTGTGTCGGTAAGAAGGAAAAGATGAGAGTAACAAACAAAAGCAAAGAGAGGTTGAAGTGAATGGGGCAAATAAATTACTGCATAGGTGCCATTTCATCTTCTGGCTGGAAGTTTCTTTCCCCTTGCCAAAGAGTTTTCCGAGGACAAGTACCGGGTTAAAAGAAAAGCAGTTTCCAACTACATCGGCCTCTTGGTCAAATGAGTAACAGCAGGAATTCAGGCTGCTACCTGCTTCATACAAATGTTTCAACAGAGATAATACGTGCTGTAAGCACCCTTCCCTGCCAGGTATTTGTTAGCAGATGTCCCCAGGGCTCTTTCCCCTATCAGTTCACCACCTTAAAACTTACCTGAGGCACAAATGTATCTCCCAAAATCTATGTCCTAGGAGGTCTTGGACATGCTTCAGGTACCCTCTGGGCCCCTCACTTGCTAACCTGAATGCAGAAACCCAGAGGAAAAGTAATGTTGTGCAGCCAATGCCTACACAGAGGGCAACAGCAGTGCACATGGCCAGGGGCCAAACGCCCTGTTGCTGTAAGTGGGTGCACCTCCATCTGGATCTCTGCTAAAGTACTTCCAGAAAGAGGCTGTGAAGGAGGAAGATGCAGCAGCTTTCAAAGAGGAGCAGCTGCTCTGTATGCTTCCTGTGGAGGTGTTGCCATGGGGCTACGCAGAGGTGGGGGTCCTCTCTGTGGATACCTCACCTCCCACTCCATGGTGGGATGGATGATGTTCACCAGGGCCCAGACCATGGGTGGGGGACGGAGGCCGACAAGGCCATCCCACCACCCTTGACCCAGACACATCCCTCTCCCCCAGCAGCCCTATTCCCAGCCCATGTTGCCAGCCTGCTGGACTCACACCCCAGGGGTGGAGAGCCCAGAGGTGGGTTAGCCACCCCGTGCTCAGGCCTGCTGTCCCTCCACAGCACCAAACAAGTTCCCATCACCCCAGGTTAATGGGCTGGGCTCTGACGGGAGGGAAATGGCCTCAGATCTGCCCCTCGGGCAGCGTGCTGGGATAACCAGGAACAACCTCCTTTCCCAGTGGTCCCGCGTCCCCCTGCCCACCCCAGCTAATTGGAAACAAGAGCAGCGACTCCCTTGAGGAGCTGAACTTCGCTTTTCTCTCACAGCTGGAACTTCTGCCCCTTCCCCCTACCAGCCCCAGCCCTGGTACATTCAGCCAGAGTTATCTCTGCTCGTGCACTGACTGTATTTTTCATGTTTATTATCATCCAACCCAGTGTAGTGCCATCTGGCACATGCACACACGGGGGGAAGAAAACCATATATTCAGCAAATGGAGCATACAGGGTTTAGGTTTTGTTTTGTCTTGTTTTTCTTATTCTTCCAGTTTCCATTTAAAATTATGCGGAAGGGATAGCTGAGCAATTTACCCTCAGGAAAAATGATCAGAAACCCCAGTTACTAAATTAAAAATTACAGAAGAGCAGTGACACCAGGAAAGGACAAGAACACCCCTTCTTTTCCTCCTTCTGTATTTCATTTCACCTTCTGCTCAGATAAGGAACAGAATTACTTTAAAATGATTGTGTTAACTCTTTTTACTCAAGATTTGTTCTGGTCTTTCAAATCATTATTTTACTGTAAGACATGTATTTTAAGCAAGTGATATGTAACAAACCACCCTCCTCCGAAGCACTAGGGCACTGCGAGCCACGCTGCAGTCCTTGAGATCTTTGCTATTCTCACTGCTGCGATAAAAATGGATGTAAAAATACATCTGCAGAGTGGATGTAAAAACGCACATAGTAGTTTCAGTGAAAGGTAGCAACTAAAGCATTGCTACCTTATTTCAAAGATAGTTTTGTAACAGAGCTGTATAATCAAAGCGTTTTCTTCCCTGATAATTCATGCACTGTAAGATTATCGGTGGAGTTGCCCATGGAAAAAGTACTACACAATGTATTGTATTACTTGATTCATTTTCTTTCAATTTTTATTTTAATTTTGTCTAATTACTGTATTGTGATCTAAGTCAGCAATCTTAAATTAACTATCAACTTAACTTTTGAAGAAACCCTACAAATGCATGATAATGATGAAATTTAAATTACTGTTGGTTATTGTGTAATGTCTACACCATGGAAAAGCAAACTTTCAGGTATTTTAATTCCGTTTGCATATATAACATTGTATTTTTCCTGTTTCATTTTTCAGAGTAGAATTCTCTGCCATTTCCAAACTATAAAAATACTATTAAACAAAACTGTTTGGGGTAGTGTTGTTTTTTTTTTTTTTCTGAACTGAACAATAGCTTTGATGAAAACGTGAAAGAAAATAGTTCTTGGGACTAAATTATCAGCTACTCAGACTTTTTCTGAAAAGCAACTTGTTGTTTTACAAATACACATGCAGGGTGGTAAAACTGTTCCCTGATCCTGCTAAAATAGAGAAATACATTTCAGTGCAACTGATACAGTATTTGTATACTGAGCCAGGTTCTGGTCTCACATCTGTTTAAAATTCAGTATATCCTTTGCTCAAGCCCTGATCCAAGGCTAAGTGATGTCACTGTAATGACTTCAAGTGGGCTTTGGATCAAGGCCTTTTACACCTCTATGCCTCATGCCACTGGGCTGAGAAAGGCTATTTTTACCACATCTTTCTTTTCCTGTGAAATCAGATTAATTTGGAATGAATTGGAAATGCTTGAACAGAGATGCTTGGGGTTACTTTTTATGGCAATACTTTTCATTTGGAATATTTCTTACAAATACAATTTGATAGCAAAATAAAAATTTACACTTTCCAGTATATTTCCGCTCATCTGTGATTTTTGGGTGAATCGCACTTTACTTTTACATGCGTGTGTTCATTGCCTTACTTCTGGCAACAGAGCATTGCAATTTTTAGGCAAATAACAAGTGAAAAGAGAATCTATTGTGAGATACAATGTATGACAAATTCATTGAAACAAGCAAAATAATTTAAATAATGGTTATTCAATAAGTGTCAGGAAAGCAATCCCACACCTTTGCTGATCGAGGCTGCTATGTAACTTGGAAGAAAGCGATCGAGGGAGACTTTTTATGTAGTAATATGTGGAGCCTGTGCCAGTTGTTAAGCACATAATTAGAAATTCAGCAAGTCTTACCAAAGAGGGTCATAAACAACCACAATTAAAAACTCAAATCTCTCTCTCCTTTGTATGGCAACGTATACGGGGAAAAAAAAAAGTGTTTGTTTTTTTTTTTTGGTGGTGACTCAGATTAGCTACAATTAAACTTAGCTTTAACTCTGAGAGCTGCAAAGCGAAGCAAGCAGAACTTTGCCGCTTCCTGTTAGAGGTTTACTTACAAACCGGTAGAATTGCTTTTAAGCATCTCCAACAAAAGAGGTATAAAAAGAGAAATCAAAGTGGAAGAAACAGTCAGAATGCTACAAGTATAATGCAAAATCCTTATGTGTCGGTAAGCATTAATAGGTAACAAAGCCAACGTGAATCTACCCGTTGCTTTCCTTCATCCTGTATGCACTGAACAGGCTGATTTATAATAAAATCTTGTCATAAATGACCTTAGTTTTCAGAGTTTAGAGTGTTTCCATAAATATTATTATTTCAAATATCCAGAATCAATATAGTCTGGTGAAATGATCTATAATCAATAAAATCTTAGCAGTGATCAGACAGTGTCGGAAAGATATTTTAATATGTTGAAACTATCTCATGCCACTTATGTGAACTGAAATGGCAGAACAGACTTGCCTCATTAGACTGTGTCTGAGAATACAATATGTGGGGAAAGAAACCCCATCATAATTAAGCGTCCCATCTAAATTATCATATTAGCGTTAGGTCATTATAAATGGTGGCTAAGTGAAGCAATGTTTCTTTTCAGCAGTAAGTGCTTTGAAAATTTTAAGGAATTTAAATGCTTGAAAACGTTTTCCAGCTCACCTGCTTTCAACGTCAAGTTTAGCCCCTGATTTCCCTATTTATTCCTCTAACTCTCTTGAAGTGGCCTTCAAAATGCATAAGCGGGGATTTATTGTAAACTTCGCTGTTGCAGCTTCACTGTGGTTGTTCTGATCATTTCAGTACAAATGTGACAGTTCAAACTAATGACTGAACATCTATTGTGTTAGTGCTGTTTCCTGGTTATCTGGTTATTATTTATTTCCTGCTTGTTCTATTGTTTCTTGCCTTAGGAAGACTCCTGTTCACTCTGATAAAATTCCTTATAACATGGCTGCAACACCAAGTGTTGGGTAAAAGGGGTCCTCTGAACGATAACACAAAGAGCATATAAAGAATCCATCACAGCAGTCAGTAGTATAATGCAATTTATTTTCACTAGACATCCTCTTCACCACTGGATTAGTCACTTCACTAATGAGCAAATGACCCATAACTCACAGGAGTGGGAACTTAATGTGCAGGTCTTGCCTTCACCAGTGCAGATGAATTGCAGCATGCTCACCATTATACAACCACTTAATATTTATGGTTCCTTCCCATCTTTCTTGGGCATTCCATATGCGGTGAGAGTTTCAGGTGGGTGAAAAATGCAGGACCCGATGGCAAAACAGATACTGGGCTTTATATTTTTTATTGTTCCAGAAAACATTAATAAAAGATGCCTCTTGCATCTAGATTCCACCATGAGCCCATATGCAGACAATGAATCCGTTTCAAAAAGCGATCTTTGTACGTGCTAATACTTTCAAGATGCTATTTTCTACCACTATACGCGAGGCATCTTTCAAATTTATTGTCCAGATCTCACTTTAGCATGACTTTAAGTTTAAAGAGAATTTATCAGGTCATTCACTGTATGAATGCAGCTTGTCTCCCTGTGCTAGGAAAAGTTGACACCGTGAAATCTAAAAAATTCTGAGTTTGTCAGTAAAAGGGGAGTTTACAGTTTCAATGGAATCAAAGAACTTGTGAGATCTTGCTTTTAAATGTGTTTTTTTCCCCCTTTCCTTAATTTCACATATTGATTATACGTATTTACAGAGCCCAGAAATTGGAGTCTATGATTACTAATTATTAGTAACTCAGAGTTCAGAAAAAAAGTCAATCACAAGTATAAAATATTCAAAATTCTGAAGTTGGTGGATCATCCTATGTGACCAGGGAAGAAGAAATGGAAGCAGAAGTACATACTGTACCTCATTTGGTAAAGAATGGTGACCAGATTTCCATACCCAGCATTCTTTTTAACATTTTGAAGTAAATTCTAGGACTCATTTTGTACACTTAATCCAGGAGTAGTTTCCTAGGGACAAAATACATTTTAGCTTTGATGATAGGGCTGAAACCCTTCCGCTGAAATCCCCAAGATAAGTTTATCCCCAACTTTATACCTGGCAGGTCACAGAAAATTTACCTGCCTGACACAATTACCCTATGGTAATTAGAAGGATTCTAAGCCTTTAGAAATATTCTAAGCCTTTACCCACTTACACATAAGGCCAGAAAACAAAACTGTTCCTGTTTTCCCAAATCTTAAGTAAGACCCTGGACCAAATCTCACCGAAGTCAGCTGTACTCTTTTCTATTGACTACCATCGAAGTGAAATCAGGACGTACCTGCAACTCTCTTTTGTTGTTCTGCATCAACGATGGTTTTGTGCAAAACCTTGGATAAAGTATTGCCGTGACTCTCAGGACAGAATTAGCTGAGTTGTAAAATGGAACGATTGGCCTGCTGCTGTGTTATGTATTACATTTTATTGATGTAGCAAGTGCTATAGGTGTTAGGTCTATGAATGCCTCTGATCTTTCCTGAATTAATTCCTCTTTCAAATCAAAAAGCTGTGGTTAAACTGGAGTATACTTTAGAAACACGTTTTATTTGGAAAATTTTCAAGGATGAAAAATCCACCACATCCTTCAGTAGACAATTTCTGTGGTTAGTTGCCATCACCATTAACCATTTAGGCCTTTTTTAAAATCAGAATTTGTCTAGCTTGAACTTCCAGGTGCAGTGTAACATGTATTCCTTTGTCTGCTAGACTGAAGAGTCCTCTACAGCCATCCTTCTGCCCCCATATAGATACTTACATGATCAAGTCACCCCTTAACCTAGGCTTTAATATGATTTATCTAGACTGAGTACCTTCCCTTTCTTCTACATACACTATCAATAATGCTTTCCAGCCTTTTAACCGTGCTACTTGCTCTCCTCTGAAATCTTTCCAACATCCTCTAGGTTTATAGCAAGGTATTCTCAAGCAGCTGTGCAGAATTAAGACTATTTTAAACCTGGAATAGTGGCTTGTGTTAAGTTCTTATTAGAATCATATTAGTCATAAAGGCATTAGAAATAAATAGCAAGAGCTAGAAAAAAAAGGTGACATATCAGCTGGTACTTCAGGGTTAGAGCTTTAGGGACAGGGGCTTAATGGGAAAATAAAAAGTGTTGTGCCTTCAGCACCTACAAATGTCAGCCTCTTCGTTTGGGTTTCTAAATATAGGTGTAGGAGCCTGACAGGCACCGTTTTAAAACCTAGAAAACTCCTCCTTTTATTTATTTGCAAATGTGGTTTAACATCCTAAAATTTTCCATGTTGCTTTGGGTGAGAGCACCATTCTTCATCTTGCTCGTGAAAGGTTGCCTAATGCTCGTGTCCGATGTTAAGGTCACTGCAGAAACACGGTCGGAGGACTGATGCTGTACAAAGCAGTGATTCCAGTAAAGTTTATAAAGCATCTGCATGGGCGGCAAAAGTAACACGTTAAACTTCATCATAATTGCATTTTCTTTGGAAAATTATGTTGTTATAATTCATACCTGCTACACGATCTCCAGTGCAACTGCTTCATGAAAATGTTGCTATGTCATGTGAAGAGGCTTATAGAACTTATTTTAGGTATTCCAGCCAGTAATTGACAGTCGATAGACTGGTCTGTGACACAGATATTTCATGCAATGAGCATCTGGTATTTTTCACCCAATCACGCTGGTATTTTATGAAGTTGCTCTAACAAAAAAAAAATCCCATCAAATTTGGAGGAGTGAAATATTCTACTTTTTTCTGTTTTGCTGAAATATGTCCTACCAGTAAAGCAAGCAATACTGGTCTAAAACTGTATATCTGTCCAAACAAACAAACAAAGAAATAGTTCAACGTGTTATTTAAGCAAAAATGCTCAGTTGCTCAGTTTTCCCATGATCAAATTTTTCTTCTAGCCTTTTCTGTCAGGCTTTTTACTTCTGGTTCTGTTGGTTTTGTTCATACTTTCAGTCTGTCACTGTTTCTTACACTCCTCCTGTTTTTCTCTCTCCTCTATTTCCTTCTGCCTTACCAAGTCCATGCGGGATGAGCAGACCATGGACCGCTTTTTGAACATGGGGGTTTTGTGCTCTAAATAGAGGTAAGCTAGGGAACAGCCGAGATCAGGGCTACATTGTTTGTTCAGAGAATTAAAAATGAGACTACAGGGAGAAAGAAGGCAGGACTGAAAAATAAATCCTGACAAGAGGGGGTTTAAGAAAACCCTCTCTGTCGTGCAACTCTACAGTCAGTTTCTGAGGGAGGACTGTACATCTGTGCGGTCCCCCTAAGCCCTGGTCATGTCAGGGTAATTTCTCCCATTTTACAACTTCAACGCCGCACTAAAATTGTGCCACGGTTTCATAAGTCAGTTCAGTGTGCAGCCATTTCACCTTCCCTCATCCCCCCTCACTCCTGCAAGATGAGTCTAGGGTGCAGCAACAGCCACGAGTCAATCAAGGATGGTTCTGATTGTAAATGCCTGCAATGGTATAAATGACAGTGCCGAAGGAGATTATATTCAGAGCCACATACATGCTGCAGAGGTCCCACCTTGAGATTAGCCTAAAATACCACCCAGATCTCTAGGTCCCTCCCAATTAGCACAGCCAGGCAATCTTCCTGGCACTACAGAGGCAGCGACATATTTTTAGCTCAGTGCTGTGCTCTCTCCCCTGAACTCCTGGAGCCCCGCTGAGCCAATGGAGTCCCAATCAGTGGGCTAGCTCTGATGCTGCCCCTTCACAAAATTGCCTGTAAAGCCAGTTCAGCAAAGGGATCTGTAATGAGCTCAGCAGCTTGGGGCTCTCGGTAAACTACAGTGGTGAAGTGAGTTCATGGCTGAGATACCAGCCCTTTTATTCATCAGTAGCACATCAATTAGTAGTTTAACGGGCAGAGGAAAGACACAGTGAGTATTCATTTAATATTAGGCTGATCGTAGTCTGCATTTGTGCTAATTCTGGCACATTTTCCACATTTTGGTACTCGAGGAGAGCTATTTTCTTAATTTTATTTCTCCATTCCCCACGCTACAAAGAACCCGCCAGCTAAGTTCAGTTGCAATGTATAGAATCAAAATGTAAAGATTAGTAAATAAGAAGTTAAAACAATTCTTCTTACCAATTGAACAATTCATGAAGGAAGAAAGATGTCCTAGGACCTTGTAGGATTCATATATGATTTGTGATATTGTTGTTATACTTACGATTCTGGTTTATTACTGTCAGAGAGCATTAAGCATTAATGATTTGCATTATAGAGGAAACACTTGTGAGTTAATCAGTGCCTCAAGTTCTTCAGTGGTTCCACTCTTTCTTTCTTCCTGTCTTACAAAGAGCTGATTTTATTACTTAATTAGTTCCTCTGGTCAAGGACTATGGACCCCAGTGTTGTCAAAGTTAGCAGAAAGAAACATCTGTCCTCTCAGCCAGAGTTCTCTCCCATCAGCGGGAGAGACGGACAAACAGTTGATGGCAAACAGTATGTTCACCAAATGATGGGCCATTATTTTACAAACGGCTTGGAACAGTTTAGGGTTTTTTTTTGTATTTTGTTGTTATTTATAAGTATTCGAGAAATACTTGCTGAGAACATATTTCAGCCAATTTCAGTCTATTGCGTGTTGGATCTGTGCCTTCACTATTCATTGCTTGCCACTCTCCCAGAGTAACTAGTCCCTCAAGTCACACGGGGTTGTTTCTTGTCCATTACTGGGTGAGTGGAACTAATAAATAGGGAGATGGAATTATGAATTAATTTCTGCTTTCTCACTGGGAAATAGAATCCTCTTTTCTTCGTAGGCAAGCACAGCCTACCCAGATCAAGCTTAATATGTGATATCAGAAGTTCAAGATTCCTGGGCCCTTGATTCCCTCAGAAAAAGAGAAAAATTTTTTGAAAGTCAGCAGTTATAATGAATATTTCAGATTCTAAGTTTTTTTTTTTTCTGTTGTGCTGTTCTTATGACTTTATGATGTGAAGTCACAAGCTTAGGACGAATTTAATATTAATTCTCATGCATCAATATTGCAAAAAAGTCTTATTCTCAAATATTTCTTTGCTCTGTTCTCAGGTAAAAAAAGAACAAAACAATTCAGAACTTTCACCTATCCCTATTTTTTAATATACCTGCATAATCACTGCTTTTTCTGTTATCTCAAAATGTATTCTGCGGATCAACTCCAGTTCTCCTGACTTCTACCACATGACAGAATGCTGACACCTTTTTCTACTAAATACTCCCCCATCCTCCCCAGCAGTCTCTCTTATAGCCCGTCAGTTAGTTTTACCGGGCTATACAAGCACCTCTGTGTCTCTGCCATGTGATGGGGCTCCCTAGAAATGTGGCTTCATCTCTCCACCTCATTCACCTTTGAACAGCTCACATTTTCAACAAACACTGCTGTATTTCTCATAGTTCCACTTGTCTATGTTTTCTGAGACTAAAATAGTCCTTTGCAAAAAGGCAATATTATACTCCATACTATGATGTTTTCTTTCCATTTATTACATGTCTGTTACTCTGATAGGTATGTATTTTGTGGTCGTGGTTTAACCCCAGCTGGCAACTAAGTGCCACACAACCACTTGCTCACTCACCGCCCCGCAGCGGGATGGGGAGAGAATCAGAAGAGTAAAAGTGAGAAAACTCATGGGTTGAGATAAAGACAGTTTAATAAGTAAAGCAAAAGCTGCACGTGCAAGCAAAGCAAAACAAGGAATTCATTCACTACTTCCCACCAGCAGGCAGGTGTTCAGCCATCTCCAGGAAAGCAGGGCTCCACCACGCGTAATGGTTACTTGGGCAGCCAAAATGCCATCACCCCGAACGTCCCCCCCTTCCTTCTTCTTCCCCCAGATTTATATGCTGAGCATGATGTCATATGGTATGGAATAGCCCTTTGGTCAGTTGGGGTCAGCTGTCCCAGCTGTATCCCCTCCCAGCTTTTTGTGCACCCCCAGTCTACTGGCTGGTGGGGTGGGGTGAGAAGCAGAAAAGGCCTTGACTCTGTGTAAGCACTGCTCAGCAGTAAATAAAACATTCCTGTATTATCAACACTATTTTTAGCACAAATCCAAAACATAGCCCCATACTAGCTACTATGAAGAAAAATATCTCTATCCCAGCCAAAACCAGCACATTCTCCACCCCTTATTCCATACCATTAGCATCATGCTCAGGTCCCACACTATCTAATACATCCTCATTAACCCCCACCACCATTCCCATCCTTTGATATAATACACAGATATCATTCCCTTAGTCTGTGGACCACCCCTATAATATGTCTTTAACGTGTCCATAAAATGTCCATTGAATTCATTTAGCCCATGACTTATGGTGGTCACTCAGGACAGGAGAGGTGGTATGTTGCATGGAGTTATTGGGCACCAAAGCCAGCTCAGGTCGGGTCACTGCTGCACTTGCACTGCTTCTTGTAAGGCTTGTCCTCCACTGGTTTGGGTGGTTCCTGCTATAGAAATTCCTGTAACATGTAACCCAAATAATGGGTTACAACAATTTAAAGGTATTTCCATTACAATCTCCACCCTTGGTTCCTTTGGACCAGGTTATAGGGTTTAACATTGCAATGAACTCCTCCCCTTGCCCCTGCTCTGGCTTGGACTTATCCACAGACTGCAGTCTCTTAGGGATGTACCTGCTACAAGTGGAGCCTTATCTGTGAGCCACAGTCTCTCCAGGGGTATACCTGCTGTGGCATAGACTTATCCACAGCCACAGTTGCTTTGAGGTGCACCTGTTCCAGCATGGCTTTCTCCATGGGCCACAATGCCTTCAGAGATACACCTGCTCCAGCATGGCCTTACCCACAGCCACAGTCCCTTCAGAAGTAACATGGCCTTAACCCATGGCTGCAGTCCTTCCAGGGGCATACCTGCTCTGTTGTGGGCTTATCTATGGCCACATACTTTGAGGTGCTCCAGCATGACCTCATGCACAGCCACTGATGCTTCAATGTGTACCTGCTGCAGCACGGAATTAGCCACAGCCACAGGTGCTTCCAGGTGTACCTTCTTCAGTGTGGACTTATCCTTGGGCCACAATCCCTTCAGAGGTATACCTGCTGCAGCACAGACATAACCACAGCCACACATGCTTCGAGATGTACCTGCTCTGGCGTGGACTTATTCACAGCCACAGATGCTTTGGGGTGTCCTGCTCCCACGTGGACTCATCCACAGGTCACAGTCCCTTCGACTTGAGTTCACACTGGAGTTCCAGCCCATCCAGTACAGCAGCACAGAAACAGCAGTGATGCCCTGGCCATCTGCCAGCCCAGGCGCATGGCCATTGCTGTTATCAAAATGTTCCCAGGCACAGTAGAGTCAGATGATAAGCAGTACAGCACTACAGCAAGCAGCAAAAGCAAAAAGCAGCCACTAACGAGCACTAGACTCTAATATACAGTAAGGCAAGCAAGCCCTGTGGCATGCACAGGAGCCTGCCGATTAATAGCTAAACAGCAATAACAGCTATAAATTCGATCTAGCACATTCCAGTCAAATCTCTTGTTATCTCAAACCCTTCAAGCCCAATGTTGGGTGCCATTAAGGACTGTCATGGTTTAACCCCAGCTGGCAACTAAGCACCACACAGCCACTCACTTACTCACCGCCCCGCAGCGGGATGGGGAGAGAATCAGAAGAGTAAAAGTGAGAAAACTCATGGGTTGAGATAAAGACAGTTTAATAAGTAAAGCAAAAGCTGCACGTGCAAGCAAAGCAAAACAAGGAATTCATTCACTACTTCCCACCAGCAGGCAGGTGTTCAGCCATCTCCAGGAAAGCAGGGCTCCACCACGCGTAATGGTTACTTGGGCAGCCAAAATGCCATCACCCCGAACGTCCCCCCCTTCCTTCTTCTTCCCCCAGATTTATATGCTGAGCATGATGTCATATGGTATGGAATAGCCCTTTGGTCAGTTGGGGTCAGCTGTCCCAGCTGTATCCCCTCCCAGCTTTTTGTGCACCCCCAGTCTACTGGCTGGTGGGGTGGGGTGAGAAGCAGAAAAGGCCTTGACTCTGTGTAAGCACTGCTCAGCAGTAAATAAAACATTCCTGTATTATCAACACTATTTTTAGCACAAATCCAAAACATAGCCCCATACTAGCTACTATGAAGAAAAATATCTCTATCCCAGCCAAACTCAGCACATTTGTGTTTTCTGAAACTTCTCTCTCATAGTTGCTTCACCCATATGACCCATTCTTCAGTCCACATGTCTCACCCCATGATGTGTCTGTTGCCTATGAAATCAAGGCTTTTCTCTCTGTGCCTTTAAGGATCTGCATGCTTGTCTTCTGCCTTTTTCCTAACATCCCTGTTAATGCTGGTCAGAATGATTGTCACGCAAGGGGTTTTTCATCAAAATATATTCTTTTTTTTGTGAAGATGGCTGAGTTATTGCCAGCAAGAACAAAATTGAATGTTATAACCCTGGAAACTGTCAGAATATAAAACTGTTGCCAATGGCCATGTCTGCTTCCACCTATAGTCCCTGTTGTCTCCTTCCTTCTCTGCTCCCCAGCGGATGTCAGATCCAATATCCATTTTATCTTCCTTCTTCATAAACATCTATACTCAGTCTCCCAGACCAGCCCTTATACTAGGAAACTCTGTATAAAGATTTTTATGTGTTTTTTCCTAATTCTCCTCCGTTTTAAGAAGAACAAGTAAGGAGGAACAGCTGAGAAAGCAGTCAATATCTCATTGATAGGAGTTGTCATATGGATTTCTTATTAGATCCACAGTACCAATGCTCCTTTTCCTCTCCTGTTCCTTTTCCTGTCTTTTTTGATTTCTCACTATGTTGCTTGCTTTCCATCAGATTCAGACTTTATGCTATTCTGGGGAAGGATCACATTGTGTCTTCTTTGGGTTTTTTCTGGCACATCTTTCACATTTTTGAGTCATTAAAATATTAATAAATGTTATAAATTATGTAATATAAAGTATAATAATATAAGCACACGACAGTGACATCTACTAATGCAAGTAGTTGCACCTGACACATGTATGTAAGTCCTCCTTCTAAATGGCATGGCCAGATATTTGTTTGCTTCTCAGGCCTCTTGGGAGGGGTTCATTGGGAATTCGTGGTTATGAAAATGATGCCCACACAGTTTTGTCAATTTTGCAGAAATGCAGAGCTACCAAGGCTTTGCTTGGTAGGATCTTTGCTCCATGGTGCTGTTCCTCACTTCACTCCCTCACAAACTAAAACCCTATATTAATATATTCACAAACTGAGTTACATTGGGTCCGGTCTCCAGTTTATGGACAGGAAATAAGAACAACTGTGTGGAATCCCAGGCCAGGGAAGGAAGAAGCTGTTGAGGTGACCACAGCAAAATTCTCCCTATTTTGGAAGAACCTGTGCTTTGCATCCTCAGAGGCCTGATGCTGGCTGCACAGCTGTCGTCGCCACAAACATTTGCCACCTGGTGTGGGTCCCTCTACATTTTCTGAGCTGGGAAAGATGCAACTAGGTCACTGCAATAGCCTCCCTGTCACAGTTGCAGCTGAGACCATGAGGAGCGACTCCACAAGGCTCTTCTTCTGCTGTGGTATTGACTAGTTAACAAGAAGGAGCAACAAATGCAGAAGGCCACAGGGACAGGCACGTGGTCCTCTTCTGGGTACTGTCAGCACAGCTTTCTCTTTCTCTGCTGCCCAGAAATGAAGGCAATAGGTGAGTGTGGCTGAGGGAGGCAGCAGTCAGGGAGAGAGGGAAGTTTCTTTAATTAGTCAAGATACTGCATGATCTGTCATGCTTTTACAGGATGCTAGCGGAGACAAATTCAACGTAATGGAGGGAAAAGTGGTTATGTGTAGAAGACACCTGTAATGTGTCTTTTTCTGAGGGAGCAAGAATAATGTTTGTTCCCTCTGTGGAGATGGGGCAGGGAGAGATTTCAGGCCACGGTCCTCAAGATGAGGGCATGCAGAGAAACAACAGGACATGGGCTACTAATAGCAATATATCCCTGTATATGTCCCAGAAAGAAAATCTACAAGTAATGGCCTTCATTAAAACATAAACTTGTTCTTTTAATGGTGATAACCCTGCATCAATAAGTCAAAGGAGTGCAGGGATGAAGATCCTTTGCAGAGCCCTCAAGAATTGAAGTGTCGGTGCTAGCCTGACACCAAAAAGGGTGCATAGGGTCCAACCTAAGCCTGGCAGTCAGCTCCCTGCGACCGTCTTCCTCAGAGGCTGCCATTGGTATTCCAAAGTTGCATTCATGCACAAGCTGGTGAGCATCCAGCAGGTTCTGGAAGGCAGATGAAGCATGGCTTCATTTTCTTGTTTATTCATGATTTTAGATGGGGCTTTAAATAGCGTATGATAGGAGAGAAGAAAACCTGACACTATTCCTCGGATTTTTGTTGTTTAAAGACGAATGGGGTACTTCTTTGGCCCAGCAGACTAGGTCTTACGGTGAAACTGCTTCTGGGAAAAACTGAGAGGATAAGTGGTCTTGCCATCTGAGATATACTACATCCATGAGCCTGAACTGAATTATATATAGGAAAAACAAAGAGTGTTTTACTTTCCCGAGTGTTTGTGAAAAGAGCAGAAAAGGAGAGTTTAGATTTAAAATTAATTTAAATATTTTAAATCTGAGTTTAGATAAAAATTCAATTTCTGCTTTCCTCAGTTGTTTCTCCTGGAGTCTTCCCATTATGTTTTTGATTTCTGCTCAGCAGCCTAGTTTTCACAGTTGTATAACTTTAAAGTTTCAAGGAAATGCATTAGCCAGCAGCCTCAAGTTAGCAACTGTATTTTTTTCTGGTATGTTGTCTTGTAAATATGACTGGGTCTAATAATCTTCATGCATTACAACTTGTAAAGCTCCATTAACATCCAAAGGTCTACATAGGTGGAAAATTTGACTCATGGTTATCTAAGAAATTTTTATATTCTTTTTAGGCCTTATAGGGTCTTTGGCATTACTGTATTTGAGTAGCATAGCATAATAACAGTAGGGGCTCCATATTTAGGAAAACTTCTTAGCAGCATTATAAAACACATTTAAAATTGTCAACACTTTTGAAATTATGGTACCACTTACTTTGACCTTGATACAGAGTGCATTTATCTTCCCTTCTCTATTTGTATGAACTTGTAAACACCTTATCTAGAATAGAAAAAACGGCAATGTATCTTTTTTAGTTCATAAATAGGAAACCTCTCTCTTTATACAGTAATGAAAATAGGAAACTGTACAGTATAATGCTAATACAAATTATATCATAAAATCCCACTTCAAGAAGATTTCACTGAAAAAGAAAAAGTAAATCTGTCTTAAATGTATTAGGTTAACAGAAGTAAAAAAAAACAACTTGACATCAGATTGTTATCTATTAAGATAAGCAGCTACTACCTCATTTGGACATAGCCTGTGTTTTTTTACTCATCAGAGATCCGTTGCGAGTTTTCAGAACGTATATTACAATGGCAACTGTTCTGTAAAGGCATCATAAATACTGGGTGAATATAGCACAAGTACTGGTACAAATGCAATACCTGATGAAGTTCTTGAAGCCACCAAGTAATGGCAAGGGATATCTTTGTTTTATACTGAGAGACAACTGGAGTTTAAGCAACTGACCACAGCACTGCTCTCTAGTGACTGTCATCTAATGCTTTTGACAACATCCTCGGTTGTTCAAGGCTATTTTTTCCCTACTCCTCAGTAACTGTGCAAAACACTGGGTGCCTCACCGTTCAGCCTGAGTTTGTTAGGTGCCCGAAGTTAGCTTTCCAACACCTTCAGAAACCCTGAGTCCAGAAATTTTGGTGACTAATCTCTTGCCCAAGATACTTTATGATATAAATGGATTCAGAGGGATCTAAATGCTGCCTAAGTCCTGGAAGAGGAATTCTCTCTCTCTTTCAAAAATAAACAAAAACATTTTTGCCAGGACTGTCGACTCCTAATCATGAAGCTGAAGTCCTTCACCTTCTTGTCTACCCTCTTGCTGGGAACCAAGTAGTGGTACTCCTCTTCAAGCGTCAGGAAGACGGATGAAGAATGTGCCCGCTGAGGTGACCCAAGGATCTAATATTAGGGGGCTACCTTGAGCTGTGGGTGCTAAAGGTTCAAACCTTGTCAGGGTCTCCTGATCCCTGTCGGGAGCACGGCAGAAATGGGAGTGACAGCGCTGTCACCTGTGCTTCGGACTGCATGTTGTTTAAGTCTACGTTGTTTCTATTTTTCTTCATGTGGTGTGAGCCAAAGGAGGCCTCCCCATCATCTCTTGCCCACCACTCCTCCAAAAATGACTGGGCACTTGAACCAAGCAGACCGAGGTGGTTCATGTGCAGTGCAGAGCTGGGCCCTGCTGCCTGCAGAAGCGTCGAGGAGCTCAGACAGACCTCTGCATCGGCGGCAGCTCTGGGCATCTCCCTGTGCAGCACACAGTCTTTGGATGTCAGCTCTCTTCCCCACTCTGCATTCACAGGGATCTCACACAGCACCTAACTGGGCGGGTTCATGTCTCTTTTTTCAATGCTGGGAGCCTGCAATCTCAGCGCTCCACAGTGGGACCTTGCCCCTTGCATACCCATGGGAAAATACGTGAGTTTTCTTCTTCGGTGATGTTTTTGTTGTTCTTCTTCTTACAGTTGTATTTATTTTCAATTAGAAAACAGCATAAAATAAAATACACAGATCCAGAGGCTATGTTTTATGCTACATGCACACCTTCTGGGGAGTGCACTGGGGAGAGACCTCGGGGCCCTTACATGATGTGGGGCTGGCTGGTGTCCCCACTGCCCTGGGATAATGCTGCCTGCAATGGCCTAATCCAGGTGTCTGCCAGGCCCCCTGTGGCTCTGAGATGTCACTCCTCACAGATTTTTGTGGACTTTCAGTGCAAAGTGACAGAAATAATGAGGCGCTGAGTCAGAGCTTGCTGGAGAGGGGTTCCCTAACGTGACGCTGACAGTGTGTGCTGTGTGACATGGGAGGGGGCATGATGGCATGTGGATGCCAGGTCGTGCAAGGATATCTGTGAGAGTTTTACAGGATGACTCAAGGCAGAATGAGTCACAGCTGGTGCGTCCCACAGCTAAGTGGTTTATTTGTTGTGTGTCCTTCAGCAAGCTGCCCTATGAACTGTGCTCAGATTTCCCTCCACAGGAAAACAAGTGACTTACTGGAGAAGGGATTTGTGTGTGAACTAGCATGTGTGCAGTAAAGATGTCAGGGTGACCATGTTCTGGGCGTAAAAGTAGACTACTAATGTGGACACAGCCGCTGTTGCAGGGTTAAATCCAGCTCCTACACTCTTAATATCCCTCCCATCTATCCCAACAAGCTGTCACCTGAGTTTGATGGTGGTTTCAATCCAGGCTGACGATCCTGCCATGGTGTTTGGGTAGCAGCACCAGCAATCATTTTCCCTTCAGCTGATGCTCAATGTGTTCTGCAGTTAGAGAAGATGACAGGGAGTACCATCCCCTGGACACTGATGTTCTTCTAACACTTCATCACAATTATCCCCTGTGCTGCAGCAATCCCATGTGTTTTCCCAGAATTCAGTGGAAAAGAGTCACGGTCAAATTTACCAGAATTGAATGTGGCAAGGGATGCCAAAGACAAAAAGAAGGGCTTCTATAAGTACATAGGTGACAAAAGGAAAGCTAAGGAAAATGTGGGCCCACTGCTGAAGGAGATGGGGGACCTGGTTACACAGGACAAGAGGTACTGCATGCCTTCTTTGCCTCAGTCTTTACTAGCAAGACCAGCCTTCAGGAATCCCAGAGACCAGCGGAAAAGGTTGGAGCAAGAAAGATGTACCCTTGGTGGAACAGGATCAGGTCATGGAGTACTTAAACATACATAAATCCATCGGCTCTGATGGGGTGCACCCACAAGTGCTGAGGCAGCGGTCAGCTGTCATTGTGAAGCCACTCTCAATGATCTTTGATCAATCATGGTGGCTGGGAGAAGTGCCCAAAGACTGGAGAAAAGCAAATATCACTCTGATCTTCAAGAAGGGCAAGAAGGAGGACCCAGGGAACTACAGACTGGTCAGCCTCACCTCATTCCCTTGGAAGGTGATGAACAATCCTGGAAACAATTCCCAGGCACTTGAAGGAAGGACAAGAAAGTCATCAGGAGTAGTCAGCATGGCTTCACCAAAGGGAAGTGATACTTGACCTACCTGATAACCTTCTATGGTGAAATGACTGGCTGGTAGATGAGGGGAGAGCAGTGAATATTGTCTACCTGGACTTCAGTAAGGCCTTTGACACTGTTTCCCATAAAATCCACATGGAGAAGCTGTTGAATTATGGGCTGGATGAGTAGGCAATGAGGTGGACTGAAAACTGGCTGAATGGCTGGGCCCAGAGGGTGGTGGTCAGTCTCATGAACTCTAGTTGGACGCCAATAACTAGCGGTGTATCCCAGGGGTCCAATCCTGTTTAACATCTTCATTAATGATCTGGATGGTGGGGCAGAGTGCACCCTCAGCAAATTTGCAGATTACACAAAACTGGGAAGAGTGGCTGATATGCCAGAGGGTCGTGCTGTCATCCAGAGGGACTTTGACAGGCTGGAGATATGGGTTGACAGGAACCTTATGAAGTTCAATAAGGGGAAATGCAAAGTCCTGCACCTGGGGAGGAACAACCCCAGACACCAGTACATGCTGGGGGCTGTCCAGCTGGAAAACCGCTCTGCAGAAAAGGACCTGGCGGTCCTGGTGGACACCAAGTTGAACTTGGGTCAACAATGTGTCCTTGTCACAAAGAAGGTTAATGGTATCTTGGGCTGCATTAAAGTATTGACAGCAGGTTGAGGGAGGTGATCATTCCTCTCCACTCAGCACTGGTGAGGCCACAAGGGGAGTACTGTGTCCAGTTCTGGGCTCCCTAGTACAAGAGAGACATGGACATACTGGAGGAACTCCAGTGAAAGGCCATGAAGACGATTAAGGGACTGGAGCACCTCCCATATGAGGACAGACTGAGAGAGCTGGGACTGTCCAGCCTGGAGAAGAGAAGGTTTGGGGGGATCTTATCAATGTATATAAATACCTGAAGGGAGGGTGCAAAGAGGATGGAGCCAGGCTCTATTCAGTGGTGCCCACTGACAGGACAAGAGGCAATGGACACAACCTGAAACACAGGAGGCTCCTTTTAAATGTAAGAGAAGACTTTACTGTGAGGATGGTCGAGCACTGTCACAGGTTGCCCAGGGAGGTTGCGGAGCCTCCAACCTTGGAGATATGCCAGTTGCCCAGGCGTGGTCCTGGGCAACTGGCTCTAGGTGTCCCTGCTTGAGCAAGAGGGTTGGACCAGATGACCTCTGGAGGTCCCTTACAACCTCAACCACTCTGTGATTCCGTGAAATTTATGCAGCTAAAAGAACCACATTCCCCCAGGAGTCCTAATGGTATGAGGAGCCGCAAGCCAATGAAGATGACATGCCACAAGTACCTCTGCTCAGCACAGTTATGTACACACTGGGTCAGCTAGCCAGCTACATTGGCCCGGTGAGAGGAACCTTTAAGAGAGCCATGGACCATCAAGTGAGGGCAAATGTCACAGCCAAGGCAGGTTGATGTTTGTCACAACAATGACAAAAAGAGCAGTGTTTTTGAGGACTATTAGCCAGAGTTAATGTTTACAGTAACATGCTTTTTCATAAAGAAAGGGGTCAAATTAGGAGCATGGGCTACTGTATTTTCTTTCTTCAGCAGCTGGGATCACAACACGCTCTTACCATGTAAATGAGGGGTGAAATAACAGATCCTTTTACACTGTTTTTTGAGCAGACAGGATTACAGCGCAGATTGTGTTGTGAAACAAAGAATAGCTCCACAGGAGCCATGACTCTTCCTATGAATCATTCTGTCCCCCCTCTCCCCTTCCCATATACCCTCTCTTTTTGTAATTTTTCTTAAAGGTAAATATCTTCTAGATGGGAATGCCATACTAACTGAATGGCTGGACATAAAAATGGCTAAAGTTGGCTGTTTACTAGCTACAATTTTATTTAATAAGTAGTGACTGATAATGGTTATTTGCCTTCCTACTCGGAGACAGAAAATACACTTTAAACATAAGCATATGCATTGTCAAAATTATAAACATACCCTTCCCCTAAAGTGCCAAATAGTAATAAAAGGCATAATACAACTCCAATATCAGGAGAGAAATTGGGGTGGAGGGCCTGGAGAGATGGGGTATATGTTTTTCTGTGTAATGTTATGTTAACAACAGCTATGAGTGAAGAGAAATTACATATGGAGTCATGCTGACATTTACAGGAACTGTTGTGGAGAACTTGAAATATATAACAGAGAAAATAAGAGATTTGGAGTTAAAAGGTTACATCACATTTAGAAAACGAAGGAAACAAGTGTTGCAGTTCATGATAATACAGGTGCAGAAAGGATTACAGGTGCGTCCAAGGACTGCTTGGAGAGCATTAATGGACATTATTTCCCTGTAACTTTCAATGGGCAATTCGTCAAATAATCCCTGATGTGTGTTTCAAAGTGAGTGCATCTTTTTGTGCATCCAGGGTGCTCTGTTCATGTTCCCAAGGGCTGTTTTTTCTCCCTGGAGCAAAGCAGGAGCAGTCATGAGTCTGCCCTGACTTGCATTGACTGGAGTAGCCTTTTTGGTCTGAGCCTAACATCCAGTGATTTACAACATAAAGTAATGACAAAAGCTTATTTTTCCTGACCCTCTATCCTGGCAATGGGGATACAGCAGCCAGATCAGCAGTATAGCAGAGAAAGATAATTTTAAGCCAGAAAAATGCTGTCTAGCTGCTGAAGCCTGCTCTGCCTCTCCTGCAACGCTCAGTGGCTAGCCACGATCTGGCCTGAAGTATGTTCACTTGCAGTAACACTGACAGACATTATGTGTCACGTATCACTTCACAGCAATTTCCTGGATTCAGCAATTATTTCACTAATGTTTTGTTTCAAGTCTTCAAAACTGTCTAAGTGTCCAAATTTGATTTTTCGTGCATATAAGTAGTCTTAAGAAGCTGTGGCACTTTAGTACAAAAGATGATGCTTCAGAAGCTCACTGCAGGATGAATGTCTGCTATAAATATTATTTCTGTGTTTGTGCTCATTAAAATGTGAAAAGGTAACATTTGAATGCACACATATATTCCAGGTATTTTTCTGGGAAAGTATTTTTTCAAATTATTCTTACGGACTTACTGAGATGCTGTTGACTTACAAATCAGCAACAAACAAGTGCAAATTCCTCTGAAAAAGGAAAAGGAAAAAGGAAAAGAAGGAAGGAGAGGAGAGGTGAGGAGAAGAAAAGGAAAAGGAGAAGAAAAAGAAATCTAACACACAGAGGAGTGAATACGAGCCTTAAAACAACTTAAGGACTGGTCACAGGAAAAACACAAAGTAAGTACGGCTTTATGTAGAAGATACAGTCACAAACAAGACACTCAACTCATTAAAAGACATTTCTAAGTGCTTATGCTTCTAAAGTACCATCTCCAAAAGAAAACAAGATTTTCCTTTTAGTAAGTACGTAGCACATCAAAGCTGATCAATTTGTTAACGTGAATGTTCGAGAGAAGAGAGATTACAGCAATATAGCTTCTGACATGTAAATTAAAGTAGTTGGGTTAGACTAAAAGAATATTGCAAAACACCACTTGTGCCCAACTTTGTAGACAAAATCCGTATGATCGGGGCGGGGGGGGGCCACAAACACACTTTGTGATCACATAATTAAGGACTGCAAGGGTGCAAGCACACCCGGGTTAGAGTGGGGTTTGTCGCTGGTTTTGTGAATGCAGGTTCAACTGCACACGCGGCCCCAGGAACCCCGTGTTCCCAGGCAGACTGGGGACAAAAGCTTCGCCATTATACAAGTTTTAACTGTTTCACTATGAAAATCCAGTGAGGGCTTTTGGACAGGAAAATTGCAGGATTTAGCCCAAATGTGAGGAATCTTTGAGTCCCTGGTTAATGTTACACTAACAGAAATAGTGCTAGACAAAAAGAGACAGTTCTTGTCTTGAAGAGTATGCACCGTTACTGTTATTTTATTTCTAGTCTTCCTCCTTAAAATTAGCCACTGCTTATAAAGTATCCACAATAAATCCAAACGGTGAGATGCAGACAGAGGTTGACTAAGTGAAACCTGCCCTAAGTGTGCACCCAAGAGATCAACAGAAATCAATTTGTCTTGCAGAGGTAGGTGGTTACACATAAAAGCTGAGGAAAATCATACTGTAAGCCAAGGGAACGCTTTCAAGTGGGAAAACTGGGGGTTGCCTACTGCATATACCCTTGCTACCAGAGAGCGTGTGCATGTGTGTGCATGCGTGTGAGTTACGGAGAGAGAGACAGAGAGTGGAAGAGAGAGAACAAGAGAAAGGGGGGGAAAGAAAAAGGGAGAAAAAGAGAAATCACCAGAGACACGTAGATGCAAAAGCACAATGGTTGTATTAAATTATTTTGAGCTTTTCATACAACTTACATAATTCTCAAGAAGAAGAAAATAAAGCCATAATTTATGCACAGTTCTCCCTAGCAAGTAAAAAAAAAAAAAAGAAGTTATTTTTACAACCCCCTATATTGATTGTATTTTTAGAACACTTTCTAAAATAAGTGGAGAATTCAATCCTACTCTCTGAGGCATGTCAATTTGTGCCCACATGGTGGATGGAAAGATTGAACCCTAAGTGCAGATCATGACATTCTGCTGTGATAAAAGCTGTTTCTGTTTGCTTTAACACTCATGCATAGTGGTAAATGCCACCTGTGACACATTGGGATAAGTATAACTATCTGTATTGCATCCAGTGATTGCAATACACTGAAAGTTGTTTCTGAAAGTTACTTGACTCTCTCTACTTAGATAACTTAATTTTCTTCAAGTGTTTTAAGACAGGAGAAGGCAGTCAAGCTATAGATACAAATCAATTTCACTTGCCAGGAGTTTTTTTCAGAACATGATACCAATTAACAAAAAATAATACATGTCTTAACAGAAAATCAGTCTGTGATGTACTTAGGCATGTGCTTGTTTCTAACTCTGTTCAGGAAAAGCCTTGAACTCTTGCTTAGATCCTTCTTAATCGTGCCTGTAGGCATTGCTTAATCAGTACTATGGTAAATAACCATTTGCCCAGCCACTGCCCACTGTATGGTTTTATGCATGTAAGGACATGTATGTGTTAATAACGAAGATCTGGGCAGAAAAGCTTCCTTCAGCCTACTCTTTTCATTGCCTCACAGAGACTGGCCTCTTCTTGTACCATCGAATGAACTTGTTTCCATTATTATTTAAGTCTCTGTGGCTATGAAGGCAGAACCAGAACCATCTAAATCAGTGGAAATCTGTTGCTCCAGAAACCTGAACATGCCTCACAACATTATCTTCCCAGAAATAAGGGATGTAAGATTGCTATGCCACCAGTGGCATAGTTCTTTTTGTACGGTGTGGAAGCTCAGAGAGGGCAGCAGGGTGGCAGACTGCCTGCCCATGAAAACTTGTCCAACTTTTTCAACTGCCTTTTCACCCTCCAGGTGTCTCCGGCTTCAGCAAGCTGTTCACTACCGCCGACAGCCCAAGGAAGCCTGTGTACATGTTTTTGATTGACTTTGGTAGCTACTATAACTATTATTTGTTAATGAGCTTTTTGGGTGGGGAACCAGCTGTCCTGTTTGTCTGGGAACTCACGCGCTGAGGTTCTGGTCCGCACATGGAGCTCTTGGACACAGTGCCAGCCCATGTTTTACGAATTACGTGGCAGGAACAAATTCTCTTCTTCTCTAGCTGTGCTCTCTGTCCAGGTCCTTGTCTGCCATAAGGATGAAGAACTGTCAGGTTCCAACTGCAAAAATCCTTCCTGCTCCCTCCTCTGTGCTGCAACCTACGCTGGCTTAGTTTTGAAGCATTCTGGATAATGGATGTGAGCAGCTAAAATCACCTTCCTGTGTAAGATAATGTGCCCTTTCTAACATTAATTTCTAGAGGACCCCAAGCTCTTTAGCAATTTAATAAATCCAGGTGGGCAGTAAAAAAATAGACAGTATTGACAGGCCCTCTGATAACAATAAATAAGTGAAAATGGCTGTTTGTTAAAATTTTGCTGAGAAACTATTTTTATCCTTAGGCAACATTTTGTTACTCTGCTTGCATGCCTCGGTGTGTTTCCTACTGAGCTGGCTATATAGTTCTATAGATATAACAATACATATGCATGCATGCATTATCTATATCTCTCTTGTTTGCTAAACCTGAAGTAATTTGCGTAATTATACACATAATGTATTTTATCCAAATACACAAAGAAGATTTTTTTTTTTAAAATGCCACTTAGGATCTAGATTTAACTTAAACCACTACTTAGTCTATCTTCCTTAATAGGATACTAAAAAGGAATTTTATGACAACATTATCAGTAGCATTTTGCTGATAATTAGAATAACAATAATAATACTGAGATATTTTTTCAGTAATAATGGTGTTATTAATGAGATTTTTATGAAAGACAGACTTCTTTAGTATAATTATGAAAATTGATCTTTTGCATTTTACTTATTCACTGAAATCAGATAAGTGGCTTAACTACATGTATTATTTCTAATAAATATTCAAAAGAATGCATTTAAACAAGGCACCTCATTCTATTCTTGCTCATATTCCTTGCATTTAAATAAAAGTGTAATTGCTCTGCTTTTTTAAACTGCTAGTTTGGATTAGCTGTCTAACCTGTACAGTGTAGCTGTTTGCTGTTTGCATTTTTAATAGCTTTATTACCATTTGGTGAAGCCTTAATTTCTCAGTCCCTTGAAGAGTCCTGCCTTTAAGTCAGCTCTACAATTTAACCAGCAATAATCTGTCAAGATAAGATAAAGACCTACACCAGATGAAATGCAGTATTTTTGTGTAGCATTCTGTCATTGTTAAAGGAAAGATCTGAGTATGTCAAAATGTAACACCTGAAAGTTTAATAAACTTTGTAGCATAATTTTACAGTTCACATTTTAAAATAAATTGTTCTAGAATACATTAGCTTGTTCACTACTGAAATCAGTTAAATATCTATATAAATATGTTTGGGTGAAGAGAGCCAGCAGTTTTTCAACAAGGATAAAAGTTCTTTCAGTTTTCAAGCCTCAGATTAAGTCACTTCTGAAAATCCTTGCTTCAATTCAGTTCTATTAACTGTGCAGTTTCCTCGTAACTCCTTCATAATATTTGGCCATAACATCACTGCAGAGGTTCATTAAATATTGCAAACATACTTTTTTTTAGGGTTACTAATACTGAGGTAATTGAAGTGGTGTGTACTTAACTCCTCACTTTCAGGACTCAGGCTGCTCTTTGAGTATTCCTGTTTCTTTTCACATTCCTCTTTTGCTTATTGATGCGAGTAAGATTTTTTAAAAAAGAAATATATGAAGATGAGGTCCTAAATCCATGTTAGGGTAAAATAGTAACTGAACTGTTTCAGGTATATATGAACTAGTATATTTATAGGAAAGAAGAACAAAGAATGAGTTTCTCAGTTCTACCTTAGCAGAAACTGCTATTCCACATGCAAATGGAAACTAATGATGTCTTTCATCTAACCAGGCATATTCAATGAAAATGGCAGAACTGTGGGCTCTGTGAGCTACTCCTGAGTCCATGAGAGTAGATCCAGGGTCAGATATGTGGTCTGGGAGGGAAGACCAGAGCACTCTGCATGGGAGTGTTTGGGCAGCCTTCTGTCCAAACCCTGCACCCCTATGCCCTCTGGGCAGCTTGGGCTGTGCTGTGATCTTTCTCTGCACAACCCAGGGAGCGAGGCAGCTTTAGGGTTGCACACTCAAGATTTTAGGTTTGTTTTTTGAGTAACTGATCTCTTATGAATACTTTTTTTTTTTTTTTTTTTAAATAAAAAGGTGCAGCCAGATAAAAAGCCTGTGCTAGTAGCTCGGTTTGCAGGCACTCAGCTCAGCTCACTCCTTCGGCTCAAGTTGCTCTCTCTCTCCACAATGACCAGCACTCTCCTCTTAGGTTGGTTAAACTTTCCAATGGCAGCTTTGCTCAAACATACACTTCCATGAAATGGTTCCATTTTGATGAATCATCATTTTGCAGTGAAAAAAATCTGATTTGCTGCCAAATTCCCCAATCCGTTTAACTTCAGTATTCCATCTTCCTGGTTCTGTGCTGAACTACATTAAGAAGCAGCCTGAAATGCTCTTTTGGAGGGCTCTGAAGGTTTGGCATCACAGACCCTGTATTAGTTACAAATACCGTAGTACAGTGTATTTCCATTTCTCACAGTCAGTGATTTATGAACTGCAGAGCCATCATTGAATAGACTTTGACTTATGAGAACCAGGCCCTGCCTGAAACTGCAATGGTTGTTAATAATTTAGCTCCACTTTGACATAAACTTGGTAGTTCTATGGGCCTTGGTTATTAGTTATGAGGAACAGAATCCGATTTTTAGAACAAACAGGAAAGATATATCTGCAATAAATACATCCACTGTGTGCTTCATCAAACACACTGCTGTCAGAAAATCTGTTCAATTTTAAGGTTAAGGCCATAGGACTATTTTGTATTGCTCACATGAGAAAGGCCCATTGGATGTGGCCTTTCCAGGAAAAGCACTGAGATACAAAATTCACATTTACGAAATAGGTGAATCTAAAATTAGGCTCCTAAGTCCATTGTTAATGCCTTAAAAATATTTAGGACTTAATAAATATTTAGTAGTGGTTGCTACTTCATGGGAATCACAGAAGGCAGCTCAGTGATAGTTATTATCCCTATTCCACAAACAGTAGTACGTGATAAGTTAATAGCAATTCTAGCACTGATGTGTATTAGAGAATTTTTCCATGATAGTGATGCTGATTACTGGCCTGGCTTATAGCTGCTAAAATACATTTTAAAGGAAGCTCAAAATATGTAAATATTTTCTAATTTGACCTTACAGGATGACCAGTGGTGTTTTTTCTACATGGATATCTGGGAGTTGAAAATGGGAATAAACAAATGTCACAAGCCTACAGTCTATGAAAAATCATGAGAAAGCCTGCAGTGGGCCCAGCCCTTAACAAATGCTGAATGTCTGCATGTCTGCTTGAGGTATACTTACTGCAAGCACAGGTCCCCATTCAACAAAGCATTTAATAACATTCCTAAGTCTATATTGTGCTTAAGGCCTGATCTGTGTCTCAAGGACTTTTTGGAATTGCAAACAGACATTCTTACACTCTGGCTCTCTGGGAAATACAGTTTAGACCAGGGGAAAGGGTTCTTTGGAGGCTGAATTAAGTCAGCTCATAAGACCACGAAACATATATGGGCAAAAGAGCTCATCTGCCAGCATTAAGGGCCAGGAGTTCAGCATCCATTGCATGGAGGCTTGAAGCTGTGTGAAGATGTCCCCTCTTCCAGCTGTACTAAGTGAAAGCGGTAGTGTGTTGAGACACTGATCCCTGACCATCACAGGAGGTTGGTGCTTCAGCAGTTCTGGCCACGTAAACAGTCCTGTAAAACTCTTTGGCAGAAAGCAGCCGGGTTAATGCCAGCTGCCAAACTCGTCCAGGCTAACCCAGGCAGCTTTGCCCGCAGCACAGCAACAACGGTGACCTCCAGGAACAGGCTGGTGACACCCACATCTGACACAGCTCTTTGCACAGTAAATATCGACTTTTAACCTGATTTTCTTCACTGTCTGAAGTGGGGCACAGCTACAAACATCTCTTCATACTAGCAGCCCAAGCCTACATCAACCTGCAAAACCATTGATACAAGCGTGAATCAAGACGGAAGGAAGGGCAGGTAAGAGCCTCCCACCGAGCAGGAGGAATGACACAGCTGATAAAGCTGAAGCCAGATGGACTTCAAACGTGCCTAAAAGCCTTGAACTGCAGCCTTATAGGTGCCATCTCAAAACAGCCTCAAAACAGGATCTCACATCCCATACTTTAGACAATTCTCTTCGCACCAAAACAATCTGAATTTAAGACTAGTCCAGGCTGGAAACATGTACATTTGAGGTTAATGTAACAGACTCCTTGTTTCTGTATCTCATGTCATTTTTTATTTTTTAAAAGGTAGGAGCACTACCCCACGTGTGTGATGTGTCAATTAAAGGTGTGAAAAATGATTACAGCAAAAGGCTCTGACTAGAATAACCACAGAGAAGCCAAGAGGCTCGTGGTTCAGTAACCAGTTCATTCAGAAAATCACAAGGCAGTGTGACAGCTAGAGAGGGGAAAGACTTGTGGCAATATTTTTTCAAGAATTGTATGATGAAAAAATAATAATAAACATTATCAATGTTTTGGTGTTGTGTTTTTTTTTTTTTTCTTTCCCATGACATAAACAATGGTACCCTGGTCATAAGCCAAAACATGACAAAGGTCCAAGGTTGAAAAGGGTTTCTTTGAGCCTGTCTTCCTGGTATAATTATTGTAGGTTCAGAGGAACCAGATCTGGAGTGTTGTAAAACTCAACACAATGAACTTGACAGACAGCCAGATTTCTGTTTTCAGCCAGTTTAGGGTTACTATAATCTCATTATTATGCTTGAAAGACGACAAGTAATAGAATCTCAGGTAGCCGTTCTGTCTTTACTCAGCCGCATCTTCTCTTTTATGCCGATTTCCCTTGATTACCTGAACTAGTGAGGCTCGGTTTTCAACCACTTATCTTCCAGAAATAATCATCTGATCAGCCTTGCAAGGTTCTCACTGCACTCAACAGTTTTAATGGGTCAAGCGTTAAATTAACCCTTTAACCATATCCCAGGAGAATACAAAACTTATTAAAAAACAATTTACTATTCAGTCATTGTTAACTTCGCAGAGGAGGAGTTCCTTAGCCAGCTTTGCTTGTTGTTCTCTCCACTCATGTCCTGTTTTGCTGCATCTTTGCCCTTACTAATACATGAAATCTTTTTAAAGCTTCTGCCTAATGAAACATTCTTCTGGTTTCTTACTTCTACAGAAGCATAAAATGAAGCCACAGGAAAAGCAGTGTGTATCTTACATTCTATTTTAAGGCAACTTTTTACAAAGGTGAAATGAATTTTTCCATGTATGGAAAAACACACCTGCAAAAACATGACTCATGTCAGTTGATGTTGTATCACATGCAGAACTGTAAGGCTCATTAAACTCTTACGGCCCCATCTATGCGATGGAAAGGGTTTGCAACTCTCTCTGGTATGAGAGAGTATTTGCACTAGCCTCAGCTACAGCAGGGAAGCAACCAAGCAAGTGGTCACTTACTCGTGCAGACCTGTATGGGCATGCAGAGCAGTCAGCAGCTGTGCTGCCACTTCCAGCCTCCCCAGAAAACTCTGGAGTCCTCTCTGGGAGGAGGCTGGAGGCAGGAGCCCAAGTGATGCCCTCTGGCTTCATCCTTCCCCAGGACAGCGCACAGATATCAGAAATGCCTCCTGTTCTGGCTCATCCCAAATTTGGGGAAACTGAGGGAGGTGCAAGAGGATGCGGCTCTGAAGAAGCAGCCTTGGCAAAGCTGCTCCTGGGAGTAGGTCTGCATCATCAGGGAACTGCACCATCAGGAGGGACTTGAACGAGAGGCAGACGGCATCAGTGGCTGTACCAGACCTTAGCTGTTCTTGTGAAGCTAAGGCCCCCTGCACACAAGAACTGCCTTAGCAGACCAGCCTAAAGGGGCAAACTCTCCCTTTCAGCAATACTCCAACAGCGAAAAGAGACGAGAGCAGAAATATTTCAGGTAAACCAAGGCCAGAAAGAACCTCAATTTACTAGCTGTTATGAATGAAGGGTGTGATCCATCCCAGCACTGCTTCTTACAATGGCATAATAGAGATGCCCAGGGTGTAGATCTAGTCTTGCTATCTTCAACCAATTCTTGCTCACACAAAATTCTCACTGCCATTCACAAGGGTATTGCCAGGAAATGACTTGAATGAAAGATGGAATTTTTTACAGAGAAATCTCATACAACATTTTCATCACCTTTAGTTTGTACAATCCCATCTAATCTTTGATGACAACTGGAACTGCTTAAAGGGCTTTACTAGCTCAGGTTAGTAGTCATCAAAGGAATATTAGGACTCTAAAATCCACTGCGTATGTTAGTCATCACGTGTCTGTATAAAAATAATGTGGTGATTTCAGTCTGTTCATGGTATATTGGTCCCCTATAGTGGAGGAATGGAAAGAAAGAAGAAACAGTGCTTAAACATTAGATGGTGTGATGATTTAGGGTATATGGTCTTTTAAGAGGAATCTAGGATGAACCCCCAGGCCCTTACACAGAAGAAGGAAGAGGCAGTGCCAAGGGCATTGAACACAGCCAGCCTGCTGGGCAGGACACTGCCGATAGTGAGCCAAGAGAAACACTAAAAAGAGGAACACATATTAGGGCTCAACCCTCTGCAAAACTTTGGGATCTTACTGGTGTCTGCAATGAAGGTGCCTTATTGTATCCAAAGTCCTGCCACGATGAGGCGTGTTTCTTATAAAAGTATTATTTTATTCTACTAAAGCTCATCACTTCTTCTCTTCAAAATACAGGCATTAGAAAAGACACAGTGGTGACCTTTCCACATCATTCCTTGTGGGCAGGACCTTCCCCCAGGACACCAAGTGTCAGGGTTCAATGACTCCCTCAGCTTGCAAGTGTTTAGGCTCAGATCTCCTCCTCCCTACCAGTTCTTTAATCACCAGTCCACGAACAGGTGCTCTTCAAGGAGAAAGGCAGCAAGCAGAACAAGTTATCTCAAGAGATATTTTTCCCCAGTAATTACTAAAAGAATGTGTATGACTGGAGCTCTACGAGTGGTGTTTGGGAGTTACATCTTTGACCACTTTCTGTGCAAGCTCTACTGACAAATACCTAAGACCAACCAATATTGTACATATATTGAAGATGGGATCTCCCTGAAGACAAATAATAGTGAAACCATAAAATTTGATATTAAAAAAGGCACAATGACAAATTTCCACAAATGAAACTAAAAAGAAAAGGCAAAATTCAGTTTCTAAATGTAGGCACACAGTGCTACTTCAAGGTATTTCCCCTAGTCTTTGGTCAACCATTTTAGATGCCAGTGTCAGATGTTCGCAGACGTGTTAGAAAACCTGAGATACCCACACCCCCCTGTAGTGGCAGATGGAGGCAACTAAAGAGATACTCTGCATGCCTAAAGTAGTTCTAAACATTTCCATTACATTTAGGCAACTGAATCCCACACCTTGATTTTTTTTTGCGTTTGATACCAAAGCCTTAGGTTTTTTTGTGTTAAATTAATACCTTTTTTTTTCCCATCGGTTTCCATTTGAGAAAAAAACCACATTGTTTCCTCTTCATCAGTAGTACTGCTGCAGATCCTCCCAGAAAAAAATGAACACATTCCCGTAAGATCAGCAGGGAGTAGAAGTTTGTATGGAGTCTACATCAGTATATGAGAAAAGAGGAAAAAAGTAATGTGAAATTTAAACTAGTTCTGAAAGCAAATAAAATCCATTTAAATTTAAGAGGAAAACCAGATAATTTCCATTTATAGTCTTGGACATATGAATGATTACTAAAGAGAAAGGGCAGATTCAGGACGAAATAAAACAAAAGAAGAAAATACTGCACTTTATAGACCTTTATCAAAGCACGTTTATGAACAGCGACACTTCAGTATAATGGGGTGATACATAAAAATCATATCCAACTTCTCCTCAAGGGGCTAACGTCTTTCCAAGCTTTCTGGAAGATTCTTGGGAGCATCTTATCCAATGTGTGTGGCCTGTATTCATCTGAACCAACCTGAACATCTGCAGCTCTTCACCCAAGGCTCTATTTGTAGACAACGGAGAAAAACAGACATATCTAGGGAGCAATTTCTCTGAATCATTTTAAATATGTATTTTGAAGATGTACTTTAAAGATGACTTGTTCCCATGAAGAATGTGGAAAAGGGAGAAAGTCACAAAGTATTTGTAGGGCCTTGGTCTTGTCGGTCAAACTATGTAATTAGTAACATGTAAACTCCATTCAAGGGGCCCTTTCAACATCAGAGCCTGCTTTTCAGTAAAATTTCTAAGTAGAGCTAATGCTCTGCTGGGAGACCATGGAGTCTATCCAGTTCTTCCAAAGGCATAAAATGCCTGGAACTTGTCAAATATAAGATTCTTCTTTAACGATTACCATAATATAGCTCTGAGCTGCCTTTGGATTAAAGGCCAACATCTTATTTGCTTTAGCTTGAACAAAGTTCCCTGTAATTTAAGGGAAATGGCTTATAGTTAAAGGATAAAAAATAGCAGTAAGCAACACCCAAAAACTATATTGAAAAGTCTTCCTGAAGATAGGTTATAATACCTAACGTGAAATCAGTGTGAAATCTTAGTGGTTTTAAAGTGTTATCAAAATAAAGATACATTACAGTAGACAATGTGCAACTCAGGCATGATATTTCTGTTTTCTAAAACTAATTTTCTGCTTTACGCACACACAGAACTTTATCAAACTGAAAAGTTCTTCTGTAAGTCAACAGTGTTTCTTGGGTTTTTAAAAGGGGTACAAGCACTTACATTCATAGCTATATTGTAATTCACCTTGAAAAGCAAAAGTGGGTTAAAGGAAGTTTTTACTAAATTTAATTAAATCCTTCCCACTGTTAAGACGAAGCTTTTAAGGATGACAAATAATGAAAGCATAACCAGACAAATTATTTTTTATGAGTGGGGCTGATGGCAAATTCCATTTGAATTGCTGGGCTCCCACAAAGATCAAAGCTGCGAAAAATTTGTGTGCAAGCTCTTTGAGTCAGAAGTCAGATTTTCATCTATTTGTATGGTATTTGTTTGCTGAAGATCAAGATGTCATATAAAGAAGTAAAAACAAGGAGTGAAACCTTAGCCCTACTGAAGTTACAGCATTATTTCCAATGCGTAATTTCTCATATCAAATGTAAGCTGTCTGAAAGTTGGGCGTCCAGACTAAACTACTTGCCTAAGCTGTTTCCATAACCAACGGACCTTGGAGGACATTTTAACCTCATCCTCAGATCGGTGTCTAAAATAGATGGCCCTGTTTCTCTCCTTTGGCTATAGTGGAGGCATAGATATCTGGCTTAGACTGGGCATCTAGATTGCTGAAGCCATCACCTAGACAGCTGAACACAGGTAAGAGGAAGCCTACTCCCCATGAGGGTACTATTTGCTATTAAAGTAATGTGAGCAAAGAACAACCTAAAAAACCTTCATGGGAAGTTAGTCCTTCTTTGGATGATGCTGGATTTTTTATGTATTTGGCAGTTTCCTAGAAACTTGAATGCATCAAATAAAACTCTACACAACCTTCCCATGTTCTCCCAGACACAAATACCCAATGACTCTGCTCACAGAGAGGTGGCAGTGGAGGAAACTGATGGAGTTTTGCCTAGACTTTAAATATGCTTATCCTTAGTAAAGCCCTACCAGGCAGTGGGCTCAGGAGATGAATCATTTTTGTGGGACAAGGGATGTCTGCTCCACTCTTGCTTCTCCTGCTGACCTCCTGTGTGGCCTTGGGCAAACTGCTGCACCATATGTTTCTTCACCCCGCTTTTGTCGGTGCAGGGGATGGCTACAGGGCATTTTGCAGTCAGATGCAAACAAGCTCTCTCCACGCCCTGACCCAAAATGGCATGACCAAGATGATGTGGTGCCAAGCCTGAGGTAACATACCCATGACCTCAGAAAGGCTCTTCAGCTCCATCTTCGTCCTTTGTGAGCTATAGTGAAACCGCTTCTGCTCAGCTTGTGGCATCAGCAGAGCACAAGTCTAGGTAGACATATCCATAGGCTGTAAGCACCTTCTCGCAGGAGTCTTGTGTCTTTTCTTCTGTGCACATAGAGCAGGCAGCGCAAAGGGATCTGTAAACTCTGCCCTAGAGATTAATAATACTGACTGCACGTGTGAGTCCATTGGTGTGGCTAGCCACCCAGTTCATGCACACGTGGGGTAAGAGCAATCGTTTAGTTAGGATGGTGGCATTTCTAATTAATTCTTCACTTCTATAAAGAGCAGAAGAAGGTTTTCATTAACTATGGAGATGAAATTTAAATTAATACTATAAATGGAAAATTGTGTGTATGTATACCTGTGTATATACCTGTGTGTATTTACACAATATATTTAATGCTGTTTCCTTAAGTAATGAAACAAAAAAACTTCCTTGTTCCTCTCTTTCCTTCCCCCTTTGCTTTCACTTGGAAATTTTGGTTCAGTCAAGAAATACATTTTGTCTTTAAAATTAGTGAGTTCACAGGAATCTGAAGCACTGCTACAAATAGACACTTAATACACAAGAATCCTGTACTTCTCAGCTATTTATTCAGCTAGCTGGAAATGTTCTTAGAAATAAGGAACCAGCTTAACTTAAAATCCACTAACCATAGCAGAGTAGCAAACCATTTTACAGCAATGACTGTGTGTATTCACACTGAAGGGCCTCATCTGACATATTACTCTCACGCCACACTCCAGGCTTGCAGTCTTCCAACAAATTTTCAAATGATCAGAAGGGTGTCAAATGAATGCTGCTGGGGAGGATTCACGGGCATTGCATAAACTGGACCTTAAAAGGTCAGTTTAGGGTAGTTACTAAAAAAACAGACCTCCCAAACTTCCTGTGGGGTAGATGCTCTACATCTTGTTCCAGCAGAGCATAATCCGTTACCCTGTACCACCAAGTGGATGCCCACAGGCGTGAGCTCCCAGCAACAAGTTTCTCTTTCATACATGAGGGAGGTTTTGTGTAGGAAAGCTGGTCCAGCTCTCTAAGGAGAGAAAAGCTCATAGGTCTCCTTATCAACCTGCCTCAAGCTCCTGCTGGTGAACTGGTGGTTCACACAGTTAGGGCATGGCTGATATAAAAGCCAAAGTGGGTTCCTCTTGTGTATGGTATGCCACAGTGTGGTCGTTGGTCTGGCAGACTTAAAATGACACTAGGAGTTTGTGGAGAAAAGAACAAGAATCTCTTCAGCTTGAAATACAGAATGAGGGTTTGAAAGTCCATCCCTTGGGTCTGCAACAAGACCTGTTCAGTTCTGGCCCAGCTCCGCTGTTATGAATATTCTTCCTTCCCAAAACCACGCTTGTTTAATAACTGGGCTTGAACTTAGGGCCTGTAAAAGTAACTACAAGCCACACACAAGCCACAGCTGGATTGAAGCCTCCGTGCTGACAGGTGTAACAAGTGCATGTTATTAATGTTACTGTCATCGGTCTAAATGTCAAACTCTAACCTTGCTCGTTCTTTCCCTTGAAAATATCTGCAGAGAAAGTATTGAAAGCAAAGAATGAAGCACTCTTTCCAGCAATATCCCTCCTGTTGCATTTGTCCACGATAATCCAGAAAACGTGTGGAGTTTGGCTTCTTCTCCTTTCAAAGCCTCAGCCCTCCTCTTCCCACCACCGACAAGCTATACCTATACCTATACCCCAGCTGTGGAATCTAGGAATACGTGCTGGGTACACCTTCAGTATTGGCAGCCAGGACAGCCTGTTATGAGGTCCTCCCTTTGGAGAGTGAGAGGTCTGCAGCCCAGGGGTGGTTGCTACCAGAGGGAATGTATGTGAATTTAGCACAGCCACAGATTTCCTAAAGGTTTGAGCTCTGACCTTAGCAGTGCGAAGCCATCTCCAGGGAGCCCTGGCCTTGGGTCCTACCAAGCATCCCATCATCTTCCCATGATGTGAACAGCTGAGGCTCTCCCAGCTTTGTATACACTCAGAACTGCTTCCCAGGCAGTTTCTCAGTAGAGCAGGGGAGCAGCGCCTCCACCACCACCAAAATCATAGATGCATGAACTGAAGGCAAACAAGGAACAGCTGAACATCAGACCTGATTTTCTGTATCACTCATACCTCTACATTTCATCCTATGAACCCAGACAACCAGGTCAGTCAGGCAAGCATCTAAGTGTCATGCATGAAGAAGCAATAGCATGAGGAAAGTAAGGGAGAGAAACTGTAGCTGTCTGCCCTGAGGTCTGGAGGGGTGGGAAAACACAGCCAAGCAAGATGTAATCCAGCTACCCAACTGCAAACAGCAGTGAAGGCTCAGCAGCATGAACCCAGTGATGCTGTGACTTCACCACCACCACCACGAGCTACAAGATTAAAGCAAAGTACATCAATGTAAGAAGCCTGGGCATGGTCCAGTCATTCCTCTGGCATGAGCCCCATATGGAGAAAGAGCCCTTTGCAGATGCTAGGGATGGTTGTAGGGAAATATCTCTCTTACCTACCTTCTGCACTGCTTCTAGAGAGAGAGATTTGTCCCAGGCCTGACTCAGTGCTCCTAGTTAGTAAGCATGGCTACAACAAGTCCCACCCCATTTTGGAGCAGGTCCTCCTTTCTATCCAAGGGGCTGCAAAGGTTTTGCAACAGGAAAAAGCCCCAGGGAACAGGTAAAAGTCCTCTCATCAAAATAGTTCTCTAATCAGCTGTCACCTGCCCATCACCTGGGTCCTGCATCTTTGCTCACGTCCAGCTGGCCGGGTGGTGTTTCATCTTTCCGTGTCGCTGATGGACCGCTCTGTGGGACTTCATACGGGAACTGTGGTGAGACCTGAGGCTATCAAAAAGTTGAGGTGATAAATCATTCAGCTAGTCAACTTTCCTGCCATAGGCAAGATTTGTCTCCTTTTGCAGCCGGTCTTGCAATTTCTGGTTTTTAGGAAATGAAAGGTATCAGGAAAGTCTGCTGAGCTAAATGGTTTTGTCATTGCCTCCCCCCCCGCCCCGCCTTTAACTTAGGTTGCTGTGGTGACCAAAATAGTTGCTCTTACTTGGATAGACCAGCACCACATAAAACCTACAATCCTGTAAGAGTTAATCTTATGAGCTATAAACCTACAATGTAAAATCATGTATGTCACTTTTGTACGGGCGCTCACACTTTCCCTATTGGGAAAAGAAAGGCTTTGCAAAGTTTACTCCCGACCCCCACCATTTCCTCTCAAAACTTTGTTCTGGTAAAAATTTGGGTTATCATCCATACAGGTTTACTCTTGCAAAATCTGCTTTTCAGCAATCAAATTTCATACAAAGAAAGAGAGATGAATATTATTGAAGGCTCCATTAGGGATGTGGGATTTTACAGCATTCAGAGCAACATTTCCACGCAGAGTAAATTTGTTTGGAAAATAAGTCCATCTTTTGTTTGAAGTAGTTAATTACCTGCTAGAGGAACCAAATTAAATAAAAGATTTATGGATCCCTCTTTCTCATAGCGAAGGAGAAAGTGATCTGTTTGCAGGAGTTATATTTTCAGGCACTTTGCTGAGACACCCCAACCCCCCTCGGCTGCTGACTGTAAAATAAGAAAACTATTACCCAGCTGGGGTAACAATAGGCTCCCACAGTGCTTTTCTGCTCAGCCCGCAGCTGCCAGTGAAAGTGGAAACTACAGCAGCAGGATAACATTCTTTTCTTACAGCCTGTTTCTATGGGCAAGGAGCCCTCCCACTGCTTCAATGTATTTTCTATGCAAAACTGTAGAAGAAGTGACATTTTAAAAGTTTTGACCTTTGTTTTTTTTTTTTTTTCCTTTTCTCCCCCCCCCCCCAGTTTTTTTTTTTTCATGAACCAAGGCATACATTTTTTAAACCTTCTGGCAGGGTATGCATTAGGAACGGCAATAGCCATTACTATACTAATAAAATGTTTCCAAAATTTGAAAATTCTATATTGAGTATAGTGTACTGGTAACCTTTGTGCAGAAAAAGATAATGATGAGAGATACTCTTCTGGTTATTGTCACAGGCAAACAGATGATTGTGGCAGATCTCACACACCTTTGCAAAATAATGTCTTTGAATGCCACATTTTCATTTGCTAATTTCACATTTTAAGGCTAAAATTTTTAAGGATTTTGCAGACAAAGAATTATTTTTTCCAATCACTCTGCAAGAAAAAAAAGAAATATTAGCCAATTTTATTAAAATTGCCTTTTAAAAAAAAAGTGTTTACAAAAGAAAAATCATTGGACAGAATAATGCTAGTGAACAATAGTAAATTAGCTACATATACATGTATTCAAATTATATGGATCTAATTTGATAGGAAATTGGCATAGTTCCCAATTAGATTACAAATACAACAAAAAAAATTACCCTGCTGGTTAACATATAAAATAACACACTAGATCTCAGGAAATGATAAAGGATGTTAGAAATGTAAAACATATTTTCCCAAACACAAGCAAAATAAATGAAAACTGTTCAAGCGAGGCGGGAAGGGGGAAGGGATGCCCATGAGTCATTGAAGTGAATGCAGAACAGATTCCAAAAACAAGCCTGGCAGGTTAACCCATGTGAGAGTCTTCCATTCACTAGCGATTCCCTCTGCTAGCTGCCACCACTAGCCATCACCAGCTCACCCTTATGTTCACCATGGGCACATGGCCCTGCTGTGGGTCCATCTATATACCTATCTCTTTGGGTCTGACCCCACGTTCTTTTCATACCCAGTCCTCTCCCCTCCACACATTGAAACCAATGGAAATTTGACTGTTGCAGATGAAGACAAATAGGCCAATAGGGCAGCAGTGTTCTGAAATAATCAGGTTGAAAAGCTGTTTTAAAATTCAGGAAGATTTAGAGGAGAAAGTAGAAAAATCCCATGTTTTAAACTGATGGCTCCACTGGTGGATTGATGAAGAGCTATAAAGACTTCTTGGTAACCTGAGTCCTCCATCAGAACATGATAAAATCATCTCTCACTCTACAACACACACACTGTAACCAAATCCATCATTAGCAAACTACATCATTCATCATGAGGCAACAATCTACTATAAATTACAATGGGTCCATTAAAAGATCATGAAACCTAACAAAAAAAAAGAAAAGGCAAAAAAAAAAATGCTCTCCTGGGAGGGTCTGTGTCAAGACAGAAAATTCTTTCAAGTCCCCTCAATCTGTGCCTGAGATGCTATAAACTCTCAGGACACCCCTTGGATTTCACAAACTGTAGATGACATCCCCAGGTAAACAGGGCAAAGGAAGTCCCAGTTTCTGCCCAAACTGTCTGTTTTTTGTTCCCCTGGGCAGAACATCTCCTGTAGATTTTCAAATCCAAAGTTGCTCTTTCCGGTCTGTGAATGAACAGCTTAAAAAAAATATTCAGAAACGTTTTCATGGCAAGCCTGCCAGTGGGGAGCCAGGGATCAGCGATGGTTCTGGGGAAGCCACCAGGCCACCTGCACCTTTCCTGAGGGCTCCTCCCGGGCTGGGGCACAGGGCTCTGGAGGAGTTGCCAAGCCAGACCCTGCACCCACTGAAAGTCTTCTCCTTGGCTTTGGCTGGGGGTGCAACCAAGTCAAACCAAGTTATCAGTTCGAAAGTACGTCTCTCGTCATCTGCTGTATTAATAGTTATTTGCATGTTATTTCCTGGTTTCTTTGCTGCGATATGTGGGTGCAGGCAGAAGAATTCTAAAGGATTTTTAGGCTGATAGTACTTCCATTATTCAGGACAATGTGCTATCCAAGGCAGGCAGCTATTTGGGATAAATAGCATATCCCCATTTGTCCAAAATAGCCAAATGTCTGGCATGAGTCATGCCAAACAGGCAGCTGCTCGGCAGGAGTGTAGTACTGGCATACTAAAAAGCAGAAGATACTGGAGGGGGCAGAGAGAGCTAAAGGTGGCACCAGGGTATAGTGACAGAGGGTTTGTGGGGTCAGTAATACACAGCTATCACACTCATTAAAACTGTCAGATGATGCCATCATAAATGTTAGTATTTGTCTGCAGTTTGCACACAACAGTTTCCAAGACACCACTCATCTCTTTGGTACTTAAAGCAGACAATAAACAAGTATCTTAGAGGCCACTGTGTGGGAGGTGCTGGCAGGTAATACCTCTGGAGCACACATATTGCAAGTCCGATATCACCGCCAGAGAAACACACTGGGCACGGACAGGAAGGTCTTGAGAAACAATTCCTTTAGTAAGGGTGCTGCTGTGTGATTTGCACGGCACAGGGTATTTCCTCAGCTGTCTGAGACGGCTTCCTGAGAAGTAGTGGCATTCACAAGGAGCAGGATGGGTGTCACAGGCAGGTACATGAATAAATTTCCAGGCAAGTAAAGGTATCCATGTCCTCGGCTGGCTGCCTGGTAAAGCCATGTACATGTAGACTTGGGAGCACCGTACATATCCATGCGGCGTGCAGGCACCCTCCTGTCCTTTCCAGGCTATAAAGTCCCTTCCTCTCTCAGCATTGCATGAGTACAAATGGTTTAAGCTGCAGATACTCCTGCAAAGTAGGTAATGAACTTTATTTTACAGAGAGAGAAACCAAAGACCTAAAATTTGTGCCATACCCAACACCGCAAAGGAAGCATGGGGCAAAGTCTTGAATGAAACCAGCTACTGAGAAATGGTCTTCTACTACAAGAATATCCTTTGTCACATTCACTGCAATGCAAGCTCAGCAGGTGCTGTTTCAAATTCAGTATCTTAGCCATCTACTTTTCTTTTAAAATAAATGAAAACAGTCCCTGGCATGTAGTAAACTGCTTGCCAAACTTAGGAATTCTTTAGCTTACATTATCTTTAGCACGTTTAAGTGCCAAAAAAATAAAAAATGAAACTGGGTAAATGTGTAGTTAGTCATGCTTGTAAAAATGTCAACGCTGTCAAAAATATTTGTGTGAAAATCATAAACAAAATCTGCTGCCATGAGAAGTTATTTGGTTCTTAATTATGGGACAAAATGACTTCTTTTTCATGAAGACTTAAAAAAAAGAGAGCTAACGCTGTGATGGAAATATTGGCACAAGCTTGACTCAGCTGCTTCCCTGGGGTAATAAAGTTGCTCCCAGAAAGAAGAGGATTATAATCTTCACAGAATACCTTAAAAATCCAGCTAGTATGCCAGGCTAGCTTAGCAGGTTCCTAATAGGATGTGCAATCCTGCACTTCTAAGTATATTTGGAAGGGTTCAGGTACTTAAAGGCAGGAGGGGGTTGGTTAGTAGTGCTTTAATTGGCATTTTTGAGTGGATTTCTTGAACTGTGATTCTCAGATTTGCACACTTGCTTACAGAGGCTGGATAAGCATATTTTGTAACCTAAAAAAATAAACAAAAGCTGTAGGTCACCAGACCAAATCATGCAGGTCAGTGGAGAGGAATACCTATAGCTATCTTGAGGTTTGTGTTCACTGACCTGTGGGAACAGTTGGTGGTCCCACTCCATTTCTGAAGGACAGATGTCCTCACCCGCACGCTACCACAGGTGGCAATGCTGTGGTCAGCAGACCCCACGGGCACATCCCAGGAATGAACCCCTGCAGAGGGGGTTAACTAGGGCCAGGTACACTGGCAGGGCCTTTGGAGAAGTTGTCCTCTCTTCCCCCTCTCTTCTTTGCCACTTTATAAAAGCAGACTCATATTCTTACAACTTGTGGTTAGTTGGGAAACTTTCACTGATAGTAAGGTTGCAGGGAGTGGAAGTGAGCATTCAATGGTATGGCCATTCAGAGATGTAATTTCCAAACCATGTGCTGAGTGCAGCCATTGCCTTCTTCTCAGAACAGAATTATACATGTCTGTGCATGGTTGTAAAGTATAAGACTCATCAAACCAGTATCAAAACAGAGAGCCAAGGTATTTAAGAATTTTTTTATGATGGGAGTGGTGAACCACAGAAACAGGTTGCCCAGAGAGGTGGTAGATGCCCCATTCCTGGAAACATTCAAGGTCAGGTTGGATGGGACTCTGAGCAACCTGATCTACTTGAAGATGTCCCTGCTCATTGCTGGGGAGTTGGACTAGATGACCTTTAATGGTCCCTTCCAACCTAAACCATTCTATGATTCTGTGATTTCTGTTGCCCTGAACTGCAAATACAGCTTCTTAAAGTTAGTGTCCAACTGTACTGATACGGTTCTACTCAGTAGTGATCATGTTTCTCAAGAATTTGGAGAAATGGCACTGAAGGGTCTGTCATAACGTGGCATAAAATAAATTACTAGCAAGAAGCAACTTCCAAAAAGGGCCACAGCAACTGAAGCAACATTTCCTGCTGAGCTCTGCAGTTCCGAGGCCTCTTACAGAAATGGTTTCCCATCCCTTAATATCCCCGGGAGTTCAGTACTGATGTGTTATATTGCAAACCTAAAAGATTTCTTGGAACAGAACAAAGATTCATAAAATTCATCTTTTATTACTCCATTTCATGTCTCTCTCTTGTTATCTTCCCTCCTCATAGAATTTCAGATTACTGCTTGAAAAGGTAAGGGAAAACAATCTTATATTAATACTCACTAGATTTATTCATGGGGGTTTACGTTATCCTATTTTATAATTGAAAATATCTGCATGGAATCAAGATACAATCAAAACTTAAGAGAAAAGTAAGATTTTTCATATCACAAAAGGGATAAAACCTGAAGCAGAAAAATGTGACATTAAATGAACAATGGCCATGTTATGTTGGCTCATTTCAATCATGTCTACCTTCATTCCTCCGAACAACTCTACTGAGAGAGTCCTGGTACCTCTTTCTTACTATCACCATGAAAACAAGCTTTTGCTGGAATTAAAAAAGGTGAGACTCTCCTGTGTGCTGTCTTTAATGCTTACTCTTCATCAGATAGAGGAATTGATGAAATATTTCTTGCTTCCTGAAAAAAAGATGTAGAACAAGAGCTGGATAACTTTGTGCCACCCATTTCTGGTTTGTCTAGTGAAAAAATGACATTGTTTTAACAATAAATAAGACTAGATTTGTTACAGTGTTCAGGGAGTGTGACGACTAGGGGAAAGGCAGATCAGGAATAAATGGATTAAAGACAGTCTTCTAAGCAGGAGAAAAAATATTGCCTGGAGACATTTCAGTGTTAAGTAACACAAGCAGTAGTCTGTGGCCTGCCTTGCACAAAGGGCAGCAGGGAAACGAAACATGCTTCCTACCTCTGGTCATCCTTGGATGGGGAGAGGGAGGCGTTGAAAGCACTGCCTGCTGGCCAGAACATTCATCCCACTGGTGGCTCTGCCCACCCTCTGTACCCCAGCGAGTCGGCAGGAGGATGCGTTGTCATCAAGCCAGCACAGGACGTGCAACTTCTGGAATAAGTCAGCGAGACTGTCACGCTCTGAAATGCCATCTGCTTTCTGGCCTGTTCCTAGAAGAGTACCAAAACATGTTGCCAATGGCTCACTTAAGGGAGCCCCAAAAGGCATCAGAATTCTTTTGCTTCTCCTTGGGAAATCGGCTCCTCCAAGGCCATCTATTTCCAAGGTCCCTAGAGCACAAAGACAAGCAAAGTGGGTTCTTTTACACAACAAGCAGTGAGAAGTTTGGCTCAGCCTTGTTTAGAGCACCATCAAAATTCAACCTAAGTGTGATAAAATGCCAAGGTTTGTTTTCTACAGACAGGCTCTCAGCTCATTGTCCTCAGGTTGCTGAGAGACAGAAGAGGGAAGTGGATATCCTCCACTCTGCAAGGCATCACTTAAATATTTCTACAAAACCTTGCCTCCTTCTGTTAGTTTTCCTGGGGTCCTGAAAACCTCAGATCTTCCTTTCTTTATTGCCAGCATTTTAGGGTCCAGAAGTTGGGTCCTCTCTACTGGGCCTGAGCAAAACAGCATTGCAAACATTACAACTATTTCACACTGATGCAAAGGATGAGCAGAGCAGATGTGTGAGACAGGATAATGTGGGTATGTTTCCTGATAGGAGGGGTCACAGCCATCCTACTAGTCCATCCAATATCCTGGTGAGCCCACGAGTAAAATTCTTGCCCTCATCTTGTCCTGTTCTTCCATTGCTATCCCACTTCCAGCCAGGATATCAGAATAGGTGCCTGGACATACATTCAGCCTCTTTGGTTGACCTGAGTCCTACTAACACAGTTCTTGCAGCACAATCATGTGCTAGTGGTAAACGGAGTTGTCTACCTCTTTCATGATCCTACCAGCAGCTCCGAGAAGCTGTTGGAGGAGTCTGTGAGACAACAGTACGCAACTTTGCACTTGGCTGTGTAACTGCCTAAGTAGGTATAAAGATGTGTATATCTGAGCCTAAGGCTGAATTAACTCTAAGCAAAGCAATAAAAATCTAAAATTAAAATGCTACCATTTTGTGACAGTGTTATAATCTGCCTATTTGGTAATTCCTGAATCTCTGGTTTGTAGCATCTGTGCTCTATTCACCAGCTAGTTTACTACCTTTAGTTTATGTAAGGCACGATAATGTTAGACATCTACAAAATGTAGACATCTGCGTCAAGCTGTTAGTCTCGGATTTTCTTAATTGGAAGTTATGTGACCTATGGTAGCTGCCTAATTCAGGATGAGCCAAATGAGCTGCCTAATTCAGGATGAGCTGGGAAGTGCTTACATCTTTTCATTGACTCTAACAGGGCAAAAGAAGAGGTGGAGTAGTTCAGATGTCTGCACTGTATATGTCTTAATTTCAGCCATTCATATATAAATTTGAGTTACTTAGCTCCACCACAAGTGTCTCCATGCAGTTTAAGAGAACCCATTACAACCATATCTTCACATATGGGGCAAACACCAAAGGTAAGGTGGTGAGTGAGAGGTGTGCAAATTTTCCACTCACAGGTTCCGTAACAGTTTAGGATGAAAATCAGCCTCAGAACAAAATGCAGAGATTGCTTGTTTGGCATAGCTTTCCCACAGTAAATAATAGACACAAAATTAGCTAGTGAGGGAGGAAGGGAAAAAAACATAGATCATTTGCTTTCACTTGCAAAGCTTTTAAAGCATTCAGAACAATATAAATCCTGAGACAGACAGAGACTGTCCTCTACAGATGGGCACTGGGCATCTGCAACAAAACACAGTCATGACCCTACATATAAGTTTCTGTGAAGGGCCATTAGATGGGAGACAGCTCATTGTGTGCACATGTGTTTGGATGAGAAAAATGAGTCACTCCCAACTCTGGATCAAGCAGGTGATGTAAAGGATTGGCAGGGAGAACGATGCAGACAAAGGCTCTGCTTTCTGAAAAGCACTGAGTCACATCCTAGGAAAAAGCATAAAAAAAGAAAGCAAAACTGGATGCAGCGATATCAGTTGAGAGTTGGGAGCAAGGACGAACACACCTACTCTGCTACAGAGCACGCACACCTGTATAAACCAAGGAGCCTAGACTATGTTCTGCAGTGGCTTCTGTAAGGCTTTAGGATTGAAAAATCCAGCAGTTTCATTAGGAGCAGTCTTTTTTGTAATTTCACATGTCAGCACAATGTACAACTTCTCTGGAATGACAAATTCTTCACTGCAGAAACCCAGTCACAGGATTGGTAAGAAGTGGTCTGCTGAAAAGGACAATCAGGTTCACAATCTTTCCAAAGTTTTGCTGTCCTTCTTAGCAATATTTCTAACTTGATCTTGGTGAAAGGGTAACTAGGAGATACGCCAATGCTTTTGTAATAAAAGAGAGGGACTGAACAATATTATGAACCTTCTAGGACCAAAAAAGCTATCAATATAGTGAACTCTTAATTCCCCTGCTATGTTTTACCTAGGTTTTAGAGCAGCAGGAAAGCAAGCAGAGTTTTTTAGCTCTAGGCTGTGGGCCAGCCTTAGTGGATCTGGGCTGCCTTTGTGTTGAGCTGCCCAGGTATCCTGCCCTCCTCATCAATACCTTTATTATCCTGACATCCCAAACCCCCTCTACTTACCATGGGCAGTGGAGATTAAGACTGTTCAGTTCACTGACTTAAAGGAATTCAGCTCACACTGTGACACCTTTTTGCTGATTTTACTAACCACTGGCCATTCACAAGAAGGAAAAAAAAAGCTGGAGACATCTAAGCTAGAGCAGGGGGATAGCCAGTGGCTCTGTCATCACCTTCTTGGATGTGGCAAGGCAGTGCCAGTCAGCCTTTCAGGGGACCAGCTTCTGATACGAATAACAGATTCAGAAACTGGATTTCTGAGCTTGAGACCCCTCAAATGAGGCCACAGGTGTCTATCCTTTAAGGCACAGCCAGGATAATTTTTCAGGGTAGCTTTACAAGCCTCTTTCCCTATACACATGTAACAATTGATACGGCAGATGCTCTGAGAGGTAAAAGTCACCAGGAAGATGAATACAAATCGAGTTAAAGATTAAGCTGAGAAGTGATGTTCAAGCAGCTTAAATTGACTTATATTTAAAATTTTTGAGCACCCAAGTGCTGTTTCCTCAAATCTCTACTCAGTTTTCATTAATGCTTCACAAGGCCCTCAGAAGACTTCGTTGCTTTGCATCTGCCCTGGCTCTGCTACTGTGAAAGCAATTTTTGTGTATTCTGGGAAACAGATGTGAGTAAGAGATAGATTTGGGTAGATTTGAGGATTGCCATTCTCTTGATGCTTTTCTGGAAGTTCAAAGAGATACTTGTCACTCAACCCCAGCTTGTGGAAAGAAACATGGGCCAATTTCAGGACACCACAGGTTTTTGCTGGGCTTTCATAGCTGGCCTTTGAAACCTTCTGGAGGGACCAGGCTAAAGCCCAAGACCAGAGCGACACATGAGACAATTAACACCTTAGACCTCCCCACCCCCCCAGTGAACTTTTGCCGGCCTCTCCTCTTCCTGAAAGAAAGGGGGAAAAACATCCTTTTTGTAGTGGCTGCTTATTATATAAAGCAAATCAAGAGTGAAGGGAGGGAGCAAAGAGATGGCACAGAGCCCGATAAGTGCACCCTTAAATCTATAATTAAAACCAAAGGCAAGTTCCCAATATAGCCAATTCAGTTATATAAGATCTTACAAAAGCTTCACACTGTTTGCTGGGTTTTGCTTTATTACTGTTCCCTCTCCTCGGAGTTCACTTCAGGTCAGTAGTGGATGAGGTATTGCAGTCAGAGTTTATGGCAGGGTAGAAATCTAACAGTGCCCTGTTTGTAAAGATATGCAAGTGTGTACCCAGAGGGAAAAAATAATCACTGGCTCTACTTGAAAGAGGAAAAAGTTAATGATCACTTTGGAGCTCAGTTTAGGCCACCTCCAGCTCCAGAAACGGATTGCTAGTTGCTAAGAAATTACTTTAAATGATGTCCTGAGAGTCTGTAGAAGACTCCTCCCTGCCCACCGGTCACAGAAATATGGCAAAACTATGTAAGATAAGAAATCAGTCTGGATATGGCCTCACTAGCCATCCAGGGTAAGCCATGAGGATACAGAAGTGTCCTCAGAAAGTCCATGACAAGTCTATACCACATTTCTTCAAGCCTACTAAAAGCGGCCTGCAGGAAAACAAGAGTTCAGCTGGCATTTTTGTAAGTGTAGGCAGCTCACTGTTCTGTGCAACTGTCCTGGGAGTAGCTATTTCCACGTGGGAGCTGGAACATGTATCAGAACCACTACACTAAATAGTGTGCAAGCTAGGTTTCAGAAATATAAATAAAAAGCAGTTATGGTTGGTGATAAAACCCTTCACTGCTGCATCCTCCTCTTGCATTCTTTACAGCAGGGGTAGGCAGTAGTATTCCTAAAAGCAATAATTTCCTAGGGCCATGCTGAAACTAAGCTCTTCCTCCATATAAAAAACACCCAAACAACCCAAAACACCAAGAATACCGTGTTTAAACACAGTTTAAACTCAGCAGCAATCAGCACTGCTCAGACATCTGTGTATTTCTGAGGTACCGGATTTCGAAGATAAAGAGAATGTGGGTGCTAGGGGAAGAAGACACAGTTGTCTTCTCTACTTTCTGCTTAAGTGACAAAGTGCAGGCACATGCAACATGTGCAACCTCCAATTTCATCAGTTAATGCAATTTGCAGAAGTCCCATATCCCAGGGTAGTCAATGTCCTCAAGAAGAACTTACCTGGAAGAAGCTGATGATTGCTGAGTGTAGCACCAACATTCATAGACTGACATACCTTCATGTTCTAAACCCCAATTATATTTAGATTAATTTGCCCCACAAAAGTAGAATAGGGGAAAATAGAACACTTTCAAACAAATTCCTAAAATACTACTCTTTTTTCCCAGTGACAATCAGAAACGTTATCATTTTTTACCAACATGATAGGTAGTAGAAAAATAGGAAGAATTCTTCGCAGGAATGTTTCTGAAATCTATGACCATTTCTTCCTTGCAATGTGAAACCTCAATGAAATGTACTTTTTAAAAACTAGGAGGCCACATTGATTTAAAGGATATGTTAATTGCTTGAACTCTGTTGTCTCTTTTGAGCCATGACATTTCCCAGCTTGCAAATATCATATGCAAAAGTACAGAGGAAATCACGACAGGCAAAACTGTGTTGCTGAGGCAGGATACTTAAAATATTATATCTGATTGGATTCAGTTCCAGTTCTTCCTGCTTGCCTCCATCAGAGGATTTTTGTGATTATTATCTGTCAATGTCCAGCACTAAAATGGTTATCCAAAGAGTACTGTTTAAATTGCACTGGTTTGAGAGGGCTCTGCGAAGACCTGTGTGGGAGAACTGTGCGGGAGAACTGTGGGAAGGAGAGGCTCAGGAATCCCGCTTTCCTCATGCTCCCACTGGTCCTCGTGGCAATGAGGGTGCTGGCAGAGCTCCAGCCTCACACTGACAGTAGCACAAGGCCCTTCAAAGGCAGATTGGTCTTTCCAGGGCAATGGCTCCACAGCTGCCACGCAAACCGGCAGACCTGGTGGTATGCAGGAGGAACGCCTGCTTACCCTTTCAAAAGCTTACACACAGCCAGAGACACACTGGCTCCCAAAGAGCATCTGCGCACCACATAAATATGATGTTTTCACAAAGTTCTGTGAAGCCATGTCAGGTGTACAGGGCATAAATGAGAAAGGGGCTCATTAAGTTTCATTGAGATGTAATATCAGCCCAGACCGTACCTGCTGACACCACTCGAACTGACAACCACCAACAAGTAACTATCTGCAAGAAGATTGACATCTCTATATTAAAAGGGAGGATCAACACTAAAAATTAAGGCTCACATTGCTAGTATTTTATTCATAAGTGTGTCATGAGCTGTTGTTTTCTGAGTGAAGACAATCATCACACAAACTTTTGTGATGCTATCACAGAATCACAGAGTGGTCGAGGTTGAAAGGGACCTCCAGGGGTCATCTTGTCCAGCTTTCCTGCTCAAGCAGGGACACCTAGAGCGGGACCATGTCCAGACAGCTTTTGACTATCTCGTTAAAGGTAAATAATTTTTAATATCTCCTTATCTATAAATCCATGTAGTCTTCCAGCTGTATATTCAATACAACAACTAGCAGCAGTAAGCTGGCTTTATCCATTTACCAGGTAATGTTCTCAGACAAAACACAATTTTTACCTGGGGAAATACGAGAAAGATGGATACAACACAAGCTCTTAACATTAAACTATAGCACTTCTTTCTCTCTTTGGATGGGCACCACACATGGTCTAACAAGAACTTCTATAAGCAGTTGTCCTGGTTTCAGCTGGGATAGAGTTAATTTTCGTCTTGGTAGCCGGTATGGGGCTGTGTTTTGGGTTTAGGATGAGAACAATGTCGATGATACACTGATGCTTTGGTTCTTGCTAAGTAGTGCTTAGTGTTGCTAAATAGGTGCTAAGTGGCGCTCACACCGGTCAAGGACTTTTCAGCTTCCCCTGCTCTGCCGGGTGCACAAGAAGCTGGGAGGGAGCACAGCCAGGGGGGCTGACCCAAACTGGCCCAAGGGCTATTCCATACCATATGACGTCATGCTCAGTATATAAGCTGAGGGAAGAAGAAGGAAAGGGGGATGTTTGGTGTGATGGCGTTTGTCTTCCCAAGTAACCGTTACGCGTGATGGAGCCCTGCTTTCCCGGGGATGGCTGAACACCTGCCTGCCCATGGGAAGCGGTGAATGAATTCCTTGCTTTGCTTTGTTTGCGTGCACGGTTTTTGCTTTGCTTATTTAACTGTTCTAACTTATTTTACTTCAATTATTAAACTGTTCTTATCAACCCACGAGTTTTCTCCCTTTTACCCTTCTGATTCTCTCCCCCATCCCACTGGTGGGGAGTGAGCGAGCGGCTGCGTGGTGCTTAGTTGCTGGCTGGGGTTAAACCACGACAGCAGTCTAAGTGAGAAGCACCACCAGGAGTTCCATGTACACAAACTCTTATCTTGTGTCTATCCAGAATGTTTAAACCATTTCCATCAGTATACTGCCATCTCTCACATGTTCTTATAGATAGAAGCTCAAGAAAAAAGTGCATCTGGCAACTTTTTCACAGGCAAAAGATGGTCAACAAGTTCAGTGAAAATCTCATGAAGAAGAATCAATGTCTATGCTGGTCTTATGTTGTGTTCTCATGTGACATCCACTCTGAGACCACTGGGAAAAAAAATCACTTGATGGCTCAAAGTGTCTGTTAGTTTTGTGGTGTTTTTTATCTAATCAAGTCAAGGTAATCAAGCTTGAGCTCTAAAAGCTAACCAGGTTCTAGGTGGGATTGACTTGAATACAGGATTTCATTTCCTTGAACGCATTTGATAATCATTACAGTCTATCAACTTGGTAAAATAACCTCATTGTGTCAATGCTAGCACTAATTGACTCACTTTCTAGGGCTCAGATAGTCTAACAAGTATTTTATTCTTGATACTTGTTTCAAAACTAATTTGCACTGTCTCACAGATTTTCAGCTTCAGGTGCCATGTCTTCTCCTCCCATAATGTGCTGAAAAACGAGTTTTGGTTCATAGTGCTATGCTGATGTCTCATTCCCTTTTCATTTCTTTTGTTTTTTTTTTTTTATGTTTTATATCATGAAACAGCACAAATGATTTCAAGCTACCATTCAAATAAGGTACATAACATGCATATGATGGATCTTAGGTACTATGTCAGAGGATAAATGTTATAAAACAGCCTCTGATTTCTTGGTACAGTAACAGCCTCTTTCTCATTAGAGTCATCTGCTAATGTATCTTTTTTTGTCTATCCTCTGTTTTGATTTCTCCAAGCCTTCCACTGTTTCTTTTATTTTCATCTCTGAGGTTTTCACTTTAGATAGACCATCTGATAAAGGAAATACCAAGTGGAGTTTCACTTTCCATTCATGCTATTTTCCTCCCTTAATGTTTTCAAGACATTTTTCAGTTATCATTAAACCTCCCCCCCAGAATATACACATTTAAACTTATGCGTAATAACAGTGAAACTAGAGATCGCTATGGCAAAGGCAAAGTTCAAAGCCTTTCTCAGTTTCTTTGCTGTTCTTTTTCAGATGCGTAACTCACAAAAAAACTGTCCATGATTTTCCGGACTTTTCCTGCTCTGCCATTTGGAGCTGTTACGTCTAGTAGAGAACCTGCCTCACCGTGCAGTTTCTGAGCATGTTTTGCTCTGAAGACTTCAAATTCTTCTCAGGTGACTTTTTTAAAAAATGCACTGTGATAAAGTGCCTGGATGCAAATAAATTGGTCACCAAGATAAGGAGTAAGTAAACGGCTTCTCTTAAATAAGCCAATTAAAAATGTTTTTATCATAAACCCCTTCTTACTACCAGTGCTGTGCACTCTTTTAGAACTCTTTTTTAATTTCTATACACTTGTGAAGATAGCTATGAACAAATACTTCAGCAATGCTCCTGCACATAACATACTTTTGGGAATAGGCTCGAGAGAAGAGATACTCATGTTCTCCTGCCCTTCAGCCGTGACAAGAAAGAAAAAGAAAACTCAGCCCAATCTTTGAAGCAAACAAAACCCAGAGAAAAAAATACCTGTGATCGCCTTCTTTTCTTTTTCCTAGGGAAACTGTGGCAGATGAGACCCAGGGTGGTGGGAAAGATTTTTCTCAGTGCTTCAGAATTATTCACTCTCCCTGCTTGTGGAGGTAAACCAGAAAACACAGTGATGGCCCCTAGTCAGATCTGGACTCAGGCATGGAAACCGCTTCTCTCCAGTGACTGTAAAAAGAACCAGAGTTTGTCAGTAGCAGTCTGAATCACTGAAGATTTCGGATGCTCTAGTAGTCAGAAAGCCTAAATCAGGCACCCCAGGTAGTCAGCTGGAGTCTTAAAACTGGAAAAATTAGGGAGACAGAGCACCATAAATTCAGAGGGCAGATCTTTTTCTATTTTAAGTCTTCAAATCTGCCTTAAATTTGTGCTATGAACGTAGCACATTGGTTACTTCTGCTGTGGGTAATGAGGCACCTTCTGAAAGCACTTGCTAAATTACACAACATCTGAATGCAGGATGGGATTATGGCACCTCTCTGCTGTTTTAGCATTTCATTTGCAGGCAGCGAGTGCTCTTATCTACTCGCATGCTGTCAAAAATGTGTGTGTCTTTTGTGTCCCACAGAAGTTGTGTGATGGAAAGAGGTTCCTCCCTAGAACCCATCCCTTACACCGCAGGTATTTGAGTTTTCCAGGCTGCTAGTAGCAGACAGACGTATATTATCGGTAGTGCCAGCAACTGCTCTCTTGTCTTAGCCCAACGTGGAAACAATTGCTCAGGGGTCCTGTAAATAGTAGTTCTTTGGTATCATTTTCCAAAAAAAAAGCCCCTTAGTTAACAATAAGCTGGCAGTAATTTTCACATTACTCCAGACAGTATCCCATTCATTGCTTGACAGATCTGTTTTTAATTCAGATTTCTACTTCTCCTTTAGCTCTCCTGTTGCAGGTAGACAACAGAATTTAACTGTTTGTGTCCATCACCCATGGCTTTATTTTCTGCCAAACGGTTTCAGGAGGACATCTAGCAAAAAGCACAGACTAGTATTCAGGGCTGTCTGTCCTACAGAGAGCACAGGAATTTGGGGGGGGGGGGAAAGAAAGCTCAGAAGACCTGACAGTGTCTAGGGTGAAGCCCACCTCACGCGAAGGAGATATTGGTCTTTAAAATACATCTGCCTGACTCAGCTCAGGGACACCGTATAGCAAATAATAAGATTGGAGAGGAAGCAATACAGTTCTGAGAAAAACTGCACCCCAGCCTAGTGCATTTAAAAAATGTTCCCAAAATGATTGGAAGTAATGTTAATTATGCCAGAGAATGGAAAGTGCTCACGCCTCAATCTGCAGTTTTGTTATCTGCACAGAATCCAATGCCTGAAACATCTCTAGCAAGCCCTTGGTCCCCTTGCACATGTAACAAGTGTGTTTGTTTTGTGGGGGACAGAGAGGCAGAGACGGAGCAAAAGCAAGTTTCAGAGAGTGGCACTATTAGTACTTAGTACTATTATTAGCCCTAGGTGGTACAAAAGCAGTTTCTCTGAGGACCGATGGTTTGTATGTACGCAGTGAGGCTGCTAGGAAATCAAAGGCAATGTTAGGTCTCTGTCAATTAGAATGAATCCCTCTTTCCAGCTGTCATAAAATCAATGTATTCCCTTTATTCTTGCCCTGACAACTATGCTGTAATAAACTTCTAGGAGAAGCAGTAACGAAGTATTACATGAAGATAGTGATTGTGCCTGGCTGAATTGTTCTCTTTGGATACAAATGGTAGTCATAGGTTCCTGAGTTTTTTTCTGCTCCCCACAGCAACTGAGATGCAGGTGTGCTTCTCAGAAAAATTCCTGCCTAGGCTATCTGCAGCATGCAGTAGTCTCTGCGCAGAAACAGATGATCCTCGTGTTTGTGTCAGCAGACCTGCGTGGCTGGGCAAAATTAGTTTTCAGAGCGACAATTCTGAGGTGCCATCTGCAAAGCACAAGAATGCATCATACCATGAGAGTACAAAATATATGCATCTTCATCCAAGATGCTGGCCTATCTCCCCCTGCCATATGCTCCAACTGCTAAGCTAAGTTCCCATTCCTGAGTATGTGCCAAACAGTAAAAACAGCATAACCCCTTGAGTTATATCCAGTAACGCAGGGCTACTGGATCTTCAACTGATCATGATTCAGCAGCTGAAAATTCAAATAGAGATGTAATATTCATAGCTGATAGTGAAAAGTGAAAAGAATTAAGAAGTAGGAACCAGAGGAAAGTAACCTGAGATAGGCTTCATCTCTCATTTTTCTTTTCTTTTTTTTTCTGCATTAGACTCCTGTGTCTCATGGTGGGGAGGGAACTCATGAAGGGATTAAGGAAAGAGCATAAGCCAACATCAAATAAGGGGTAAGTAACTGAAAGGTGGTTGAATTTAAATATGTTCCAATTCACTGTTACTTCCTTACTGAAAATTTCAGAATTCAAGAATGAAATTGATAGCAATTAACAGAAATTCAGATAATTGAGTAATCACCCCAAATTGTTATAGAGTTCATTAGAGAAATAGATGTTCCATGAATTTTTCAAGCCAATGTAAAGAATCTAATGGAGAATTATAGCCCCTCTAGCACACTGCAGTACCTTTAAAGTTTTTCCCTCTATTCAGAATGACCAGATCTGAACTCTATGTTTTCAAACCAGAAAAGATAAAAGTAAGCCAACAGTACCTACTCCAAAGACTACTGGGGAATTAATGTTGATTCTCAATCACATTTTATCCAAATTCAATAGTGTGGGGTTACGCTTTCACTGGAATGAAGGTTTAACAAGCACAAGAAAGAACCTTGGAGCAATAATTAGATAATTACAGAAATGCCATCCCTTTAAGTACCACTGAACTGCTCCCACAGGGGATTCACAGGAAGACTCTACTACAAAATGAGTGGAAATCCAGCACCAGTGCTGAGAGATATCAGCCCCAGTTCTACAAACACTTACTGACATAAATAATCTCACACAACGGAAGTCCAGGCTGTGCTGATTTTTACCTGTGCTCACCCCTGCACATAAGAAGTGCATATTCTTCTTTGCTGGAAAAATCCTGTCCTGGTTACCGTCCTTACGGATGCCTCATTTGCAAAGGAACGAATGTTGCCTCACTTCACTAAAAAAGTGGGCAGCAGGATTCAGTGAGGGAAGGAATTTGGGTGGTTAGGGCCACTGGATGACATGAATATCAGCTCCACTGAACCATCTTCCTCTTCACGGAAGGCACAAAGAGAGCTGTAAGGGCATGGGGAGGACAAAGTAGAGAAGGAACAAATTCAGAAATATGGCTGCAGTTTGAGCCTTCCTGTGCCTTCCTCTGCTGTTGGCCACAGCCCCTGCCATAGAGCAGCTGCTGGCCACCAGCAGCAGTTGAGCAGGCTTCCAGCCAGCCCAGTTTATTTGCTCAGTGTCCAACATACAATTATTCCATGGGATCCTGAGCAGGATAATAGCTTGTCCCTTGCACATCAGTGATATCTAAATATCACTAAATAAAACATTGTGTATGAAGCAGCACAACTTGTGTAATCACTCAGCTTTGATGAAATCTTTAGCAAGAATGTAAAGACCCAAGCAGGGAAAATCAGAGGCACACTTTTCAACACAAGTAAATCCACAAATTATATCACATGTTGCCAGAAGAAGTTAGTTTTATTGTAGTCATTTGCTTTGTACTTCTGTTTTTAATATGTATTTGCCCTCTCAGACACTCTATAAATGTCCCCCTCCTACCATAAATTAAAAAATATGCTTCCATTAGACTTGGCAAGCATTTAATTTTCACTCAAAGTGTTCTGAGAGCACAAGCCCTCTTGGCTTTGCCATCCTTACCTTAGTGATCTCCAATGTCTACATACAGCTTTGCGTAATTCCCCAAGTCGCCCATGTTCCTGGTGCTGCCTGGCAGGACTTACAGCAGCAAGCCAAGATGTTGCAATGTGTACATCAGCCCCACAGCGACTATAGTAAAACGGGGGAAACAGAGGTAAAAACACTCACAGTAAAAAATGCTCAATGAAGAGAAAAGCAAGCAAACAGGAATCAGTTACATGCATACTATACAAAGATGTCAGAATCTGGGACGTGTTTTATATAGACACACCTACTATTCTTAATCTTCTTTAGTTTAAGTAAGGCAATTATTCACTGGGGTCTAGATACTGTGCAGAAAATTCTGTCTTTTTATCTGCAAAGAGTGCTAGTTGCACATTGCTGCTTTCAGTAGCTTGGTGATACGGAGTAGACATTTCCCCCTGTCTCTTAAGAAAAAAAAAAAGCCATTTTTTTGCATGAGTTTAGTGATCATGGATGCTGTCATTCCTACCACTCCAGAAATGTATTTATAGAGAACTGCTTCCTTCAGTACAAGCCCCCTTCACAACGGTCTGCCTGGCACCTCATTCCTGGACTGTCATGCCTGGAGGCAACCAGAGCTTTAGCAGCACCTTCTTTAGTGATGGAAAGTCAGGTTTTAGAAGGAGGCCATGATTCAGTGCGCCACTCGAGCACCTGCTTGACTTTAAGCATGTGTGCACTCCTGTGCTTATTCAGCAACCGCTTGAGGCCAGGCCTACATTACAGCTTGTGCTTAAATTACATGGAAGCCTCTTGGACTCAAGTACATGTTTCAGCGCTTTGTGAAATAGGATCCACAGTGATTAGGAACCCAGAAAACAGCCTGAGTATAACCAGATTCTGACAATTATATTTTACTTGGAATTAATTTGCTTGGGCACAGGACTGCAGTATGTGGATTTAAACACAAATACATCCAAGACGCTTCTTTGTTCTGAATTTTCTGAGGACAAGTACCCTGCATCTACGCATTTTTCCCTTGACATAAACTTTTCTAATGAGTGGTTAAGAGATACTAACCTTTACATTTCAGCCATGAGGCCACTGCTCCCAGCGATGTTCATTAACTTTAAAAAGTCTATGGAGGGATTGCTGCACTATTTTGGAAAGCGGTTGATCACTCCAGTTTATTCAACGATATGGCTTCCACAAGAGGGACCTGCCCTCAGGTTCCCCATCACAACATGCACAGCATTTAAGGTCATTTAAGAGATCTAGGAAGAAAAAATTCAACTAAAGGCTGGTTTCCCTTTCAGCACATTCAAATGGGCCAAGGGTTGAATGCATTTGGCTTCGTTGCAGTATAGAATTTCCTAGGAAGAAATCATTGCTAGTGAGCAGCGCAGCCAGAAGGCTTGTTCTCCAGCCTGCTACTAAGATGCCTTAAAAGAGCTCACCATTTTACTCTCTTTTTACTTATTTTTATAATAACCTAGGTTACTTACCTTACAAAATACCTACATGAGAGCGTTCATGTTACTGTAGGAACTACTTAGACACATAAATGGCTTTCCTCAGAAGAATATATAAAACAAACTCATATAAAAGCAAATGATCCTATTTCATGTAAGCATCTCATACATCCATGAGCATTTCCCAGGACACATTTGCACAGGGCAGGGACTGGTTGTAATAGATTGACTGGTCTGACTTTAAGCTGGCATCTTCAGTACGCACACAGGGCAGACCCACAGCTGGGAAGAACTGTTCTTGCAAGGACACTATTGAAAATACCTGCTCAACTAGACAAAAATGACAGTATATGGAACTAATGTCTTTCTTCCCCTTATCCTTGTGATTTTAAATCTGGCTGAAGGGATGGGTGAATGCTGAGGCAGAGTCAAAGGGTCAGCCCTGCCCCAGGCAGACAGCAGGGGTCTGGAGGTTTTCCTCTGGGTTTTCTTTCAGATTGGTGTTTGTTCTGAAGCAGAGGTTGTATCAGAACATGTTCCCCCCCCAGGCATTTTTCACAGACATACACAGCCACACAGCCACAGCCCCACAGCCGCACAGCCACACACACACGCTGCCCTTCACAAAACGGTACACCTGCAGGACTTGATTTTGATGTGCAAGAGGTCAATTTTGCGCTATTTATTCAGGGCTATTACATGCTGTAATGAAGCACCTTTCTTCTCTCCCACACCCACTCTTACTAATACAATTTGAAAGTGAGTATTTCCTGCGGAAGGAATATTGATGGAAGGGATATTGATGACCGTACACTTAACTGTGGTTCCCGCACTGTCAGTGTGTACGTGAGGGAGGAGGCTCCTTTAAAGGTCCTCTAATTCTTCAGTTCTCCAGGATTTCCAGCAACCATAGGAAATAAATGCAGTGTGATATATTCTTTTGGCCATGAAGTAAATTAACCATAACACATTTGTAATTAAGAGATTAATTTACATTTTGTCATGTGAAAAAAATATGCTGTGGCAATGATATAAAAAAATCCAAACCCCAAAAAAACCCAATTCAAATCTTAGACATGCAACAATTTCCCTAATATTATTCCCGGTAAAGCTTCATAGTTCCTGGCTCAACGTCTGTATTTCAAGATTCTGTTTCTTTTTCTGAAACACACACATCCTAGTTTTCCCTGGCATCTCTTAAATAACTGCTACATATCCTTTCCTTCCCCCCCTCCTCCCCCTTGCATTTCTTCGGGGTTCTCTTCTCTTTTTTCTTCCTTCCCTCTCTTGTTCTCCTGCCTCCAGGACCTCATAGTTACTACTTCATGCCCAATCGCTCCTATTCAGTCCTGTCTCCCTTTCTCTCTATCCACTGGTAAGGAAAACTTACCAGAATGCATATTCTCCAAGCACTCTTTTCATTTAAATGTGAAGAAGAGTCATCTGAGCCTCTCTCCTAGCCAAGAATTGGTCATTTGTCAGTTGAAGAAGTTTCTTATCTTTATGTACTTTTGAATAACATAAGATTTTATTGTCTTATGTTTTGGTTGTAAAAATAAGCATTTTGTGGGAAAACAAAAGCAAAATGGTATTAATCTGTCTAACACAAGTCACAACCAAATGTTTCAGTGCTTAACGCCCCCCCCCAGCTATGCTTTTGACCGTAAATTGCTTTCTAGTAACTTGTTTATCAGAGGAAATAATAGAAAGTTTAATTTCCTAAAACGTTCAGAAAGGCTGCCTTCGAACTCCGCACTGCTTAACTTTCAGACACGCTTTCCCTGGTGTCGCACACCAATTCCCTCCCTCCCCGCTTACATGCATATTCAATGGACCATATGCTTGATCTCAAATATCTCCGGGCATTATGGATCCTATTCATCAAGAAGTGGCTTGTACACTCATGAGCAAGGGAAAAAAGAAAAAAGAGGCCTTTTCAAAGAGCATTCAAGAGTTTTCTGAGAAAGAAATCCCAGTACACAGTGACCTGTACGTACCAGGCCGTGGTCCACTTTAAACTAAACCCACATGTTTCTGCCGAAAACACACACACAGGCATTAAGAAATTCTCATTATTTCGCCATAAAGGAGGCTTGTATAAAGATCTCATGAGGGATTTAAGCGGGAGCTTATTGACAAACACAAACCTAGTGATTCCTTGGAATCCAAAGGGGTTTGTGGGGTGACAAGGCAGTCCCATCACCAACCCCTGGTACATGACAAAAGCAGAGGCAGCTCCAAAGCCGACACACCAACTGCCTTGGGATCTGCCACGCAGCCAGATGCCGTGTTGGGAATTTTTCCCTGACACCGTGGCATATGGGCTTTGCATTGCCATTTGAAGAGCATGAGATGGACAGAAATAATCTGGAGAGGGTGAGAAATGGATGACACGTCACCCTGGTGATTATGTTTACTGTTTGGTTATTAGGTGATGCTTAGATGCATCTTTGGCCTTAAGGCAAAGAAAAATCTTGACCCAAAGGAAGCCCTGACGTAACTGTATTAGTTGCAATGCAGTTAGTGTGGGGATTAATTTATCAACTTGTTTGCTTTTTTTTTAAAAAAAACAAATTAAAATAATTTTTTTTCCCCTGAACTTTGTCAGAGAAACGCGGGAGCAATTCAGAATTATATTTAAATAGAAATTATGCCACTGTGTAATCACACCCGTTTCTCAAAGCTGCAGGACTCTGTTCACTGCCTTGTCAAACCCAGATAAACTAGACTCTGCAGCCCTGTCACCTACTTCAACGAGTCCCAGCAAAAGCTAAGAGGATTCCACGAGTGAGTGACTTACAGGTGCATGGAGGTGTGAGATCCATCCCTTGCTTCTTCATTAAGAGTTGTCTGACATTGCACCACTCCACTGTTCTTTCCAGAGCATGAAGAAAGCACTATACCAGCAGCAGACAAACAGTGGGTGCTGGAACTGCCGGTGGGAGAAGGTGATGAGGCCGGAGGTCCAGAGGAGGAGGGGACATGTGCCAAGGAAGCATGTACCAAGGGAAAAACAGCAGAGAGCAGAGGAACATGTGCACAGCAGGAAGAGGATAGAGAAGAACAGGAATGTAAATAACACTGCAGAATGCTTGGGACACTTTTTTTTTTAAAAAAAAAGAAAGCTAAATCTCAGGAAAAGGACATAAATTTTCCTGAGTAAGAAGCACTGATGGGGCACACCAGTGCTGAAGGGAATCCCTGAAGGTACCACATATGGGAGTTTCAACAGCAGCAGTATGCCATATTGGCTTTCTTTCATCCTTTTCAAGAGAGCTTGGTCTGATGGTTTTTAAAAGTAGTACTAGACTACACAGCTCCTGATGTGACAACTTCCTTCTTCTGTTCTCCTCACGGACCCTTCACCCACGCATGGGCACACCTGCCTTCTGCACCCACACAGGCTCAGTACACGGGTTGGCACACAAACTACCCGTGAGCCACCTACGAAGCAGGAAACACTCTGCTCCTGCCGCTGCAGCTGGTCTGCAAACTCTGAAGCTTGGAGAATCGTGATCACCATGTGTATATTGCCCCAGCTCGCTTACATGGCAAGCAGGGATTCCTCCACCCAGCTATTCCTGACTGAGCCAGCCCTATGTGAAAGGAGGGATTGGAGGAAGGTCATGTTTCTGCACCAACTGTTCCCATTGGCATGAAATGTATCACTCTCTGAATGCAGTCTGTTCTCCTAAAGCCAGTCAAGAAAATGGTGCTCCTTCCTGTCCTGCTGCCCCCCATGTACCTTCACTATTTGCATCTCATATTTGTTTTTTTTCCCCTGCAAGCAAGATTTCTCTCAGTAATATTGATGAGCTGGAAAAAAAAATAAGGAGAGAAAAATAAAAATAAGTGAAAAGAAGGAATTACATTTTTCACCTCATGCTTGCACTGGTTGAACTACAACATTTGTACTTATGAATCCTGAATAAGTGCTTGACCTTTTCATTGTTTCTTCATTTATTGTTCTCTCGGTTCCACTTCCCACTCTCTAGGCTACTGCATCTATTTCGATAGTTGCTCTTCGGCCTGTTTCTTCTTGCTTTGTTGAATTCTGGCTCTGCAATCAGATGTTTGTGCAAAAGCTCTTACTGCCAGCAGGACCCTGACACAGATTTGGGTGCATGAATGTCCCTGTCTTCAGCAGGGTCCTTGACTTTATTTAAAAAAAAGAAAAAGCCCTAATATAATAATACATTTTAATTAAACCATGCAGAACTCCTGTGGCAAGCACAAGGAAAATCCTACCCTATCTTCACAGCAGTGCTGCATAAAAACAGAGAGCATCCTTCCATACCCATGGCTTTAATGGCAAGAGTCTCATAGGCATATACAATATCATTTAAAAACTGCACTTCTTATACTTTCACCCTGTGAGTGCCTCCTTGTTACAGGGCTTACAATGGATTAGTTTCATCTTAAAAAAGGAGATAGAAAGATAACTCCTTGAGCACGCTGAATGAGGTACTGTGAGCTTGTTGTGATAAGGACCTCGTATTAGTTGATTGGCATCAAACACTACAGATTTATTTATAGCATATCAAGCATGACGATGACACGGATGCGGATGTCAAAGGAAGTCAGTTCCCAAAGAGACAGCTAAATATTTAAGGGCCACATTTTCAGATATGCTTGAGACTCAACCCTCTCCCTCATGAAATCGCGATCTCTGCTGCCTGTAGTCTAGGATATCTCGCCTTTAAAAAGGTGTATCATGCTACTTTTATAGCACCATTTCTCAGAGACCCTCAGGGAGAAAGACCCACAGTGTACCTTTCTCTGGAAAAGTATAAATGGCACTCAAGATGCTTGTACTCCCAATTCCCGGTGCAAGTTCGAACTGTGAGCCCACCTGTGGGCTTAGACCAGATCTAGAGCAGCCAGAGGTGGGAGCAGCCAGAGGCAGAGCCTGCAGGGTTACTTTCCCATTAACTGCAAGTGCCCATTCTACTGAAAGAAAGGGATGCTGTTAGAGGGAGGACTCATAATTAATCGGTAATCTGGATTGTCTCCCTTCCCCCTTCTTTGCTTTTACTTCCAGGCCAAGTTGTTGCCATCCAGTTCAGCAATTCAGCCCTAATTCAGTCAATACTGCTTTCCTGGCTCACTCTGAACACTCGCCTGCAGGTGCGTTACAGAAGCTCTATAAAACTTAGAAGAAAAAATGTTTTAACTGAGAAGGATTTTATTCATTCGACCATTTGCTGAGGAGTGTGGAGAAGGAGATGGTAATTTTTTGGCTCTAAAAGCTGCTTTTTACTTTATTACCTGGGCATCGCATTATAACATTTGCTTGTGGGGAAAAATTTTATTCAAAAATTTCAGAAAGAAAGAAGAGGCGTTCCTCACCTAAAACAAAGCATCCCCTGGAAACATCCTTATGATTTTTATCATGTCAACTTAGTGTTTGATGACAGTTTGCAACCAAGGTAATATGTGAAGCTGCCATTCCAATCTATATTTCTAACACTCTCAGAAATGGGAAAAATAAATTCAGCTGATTGATCAGAAACCAGAAGGACTATGCTTACAAAGAGCCAGCAAAATCCATTCTGCATGATAACTCTAACTCATTGTTAAGACAGCCCTATTGATTGCAGTCGACTCACAAGAAGAGTTAATGTGTTCCACTAAATTAGAAGCTGTCAGAAGATTACCAGGTAAAAATACATATTTTCAGAATATCCTCTAAAGCCTTTTTTAAAACTTCTGCTTTAATCCCTTTTTTTTGTTTTCAAACATACACTTACAAATTACAATAGGAGATTTGTATTTGGCAGCCTAGGTCCTTGCTGTTCCGCGCCTCAGCTTCACAGTTTGGTTTTGCCCAACTAGTAGCGAATGAAGTCTATATACTGAACAACTCATGCTGAAGGAGAAGCAGCTGCTCACTGACACTGCTCCCTACAGCCCACAAATCTTGCACTTTTGCAGAAAGAGAACAAACACTTGCAGAAAATACACATGGAGTTTGATGCTCAAGGGGTATAAGATTAGGTCCAGTGTATTGACTAGGGAAATAGCCTGCAGGCCTTAGGCCAGCGAGGCTGCTTGCCAGTGACTTCATTAGGGCCTTTGCCTATGAAAGGGTTGCCTGTTTGGATCCTGGAAACTTGCATCAATACGTCATTTTGTGTGACTAAAGTAAGCAGAATGCGTCCAAAGCACTGGCCGGTTACAGACCTCGATCTGCCTCCATTTGCAGGCAATGGTACTCTTAGGAAATCAGGGTTTGATTTGATCCGAGGCTCTTTTCAACAGGACTTTCATCACTGACTTTAGCTGACAGAGTGCCTCACGCAAAGGTCCCCATTCTCTCACATCTTCCCACAAAAGACACAGGCAGCTGATCTCCTTTGCAGACTTTGTCCTGGAATCCCAGAAACCCAAAAATCTTTGCAAATTTCAGGCAATGGTTTGCATCCTCGCGATAACCCTCCCTGCTCTCCACCCTTGTCTCATGGCAGCAGGGCACCCACCAAGCCACGATGCCGGTGACTCCCAGAGCTCCTCAAGGAGCAGGGAGGGGAGAAAAGAAGGAATATGGTGTTGTAGCAGATGTAAAACCTGTGCATGTCTGGCAGTATAAATTTACATACTTACATTACACTGTCTTATGAGATGCGGTTCCAGCGGTTCAAGGGCAAAAGATGGGGACAATCCAGCAAAAATCTCTTTCTTGGGCTTCAATGCTCTCTGATATCATCAGGGCAGTAGGAGGAGGGGTAGACTAGTTTGGTGGACTTAATAAAATTGCTTCTGGAGTTACAATTTTTTTGTCAAAGAGCAGACAGAGAAAGCAAAAGACCTAAGGACCAATACCCCAACTCCCTGAACTAGCACTGTACACAGATACCTACAGCATCTTCACTCATGTAGGACAAAACCAGGGAATGCAAGAATGTTGAATTCTTTGCTGTATGCTAAAAAAGAAATTGTAGCAAGCATTTCACCCCTCTGTTTTTTTCAGAGACTACACTTTTTTCTTTCCTATTTGCTTTTTTCTGAAATCCACCGAGAACATGCATTTTAGTCGCCTCAAACTAACAGCATGAAAATCTTTGTTAAAGGACAAATTGAAAGTGATTACCCTACTAACGAAAATAAAAAGCGGAAATACTTCTGTAGACTTCATCTACAGCTCACAGCACAGTAGGTCTAATGATTTCTGAGAATTCATTAAGTATTTGTGTCATTATAAACATGCTGAAAGTGCCACACACGTATATTTATTACTCTGCTGAATCAACGCTGATTTGATCAGCTTACCTTTGACATCAGCATTTCATAAATTTCTTAGTCATTTCCCCATGATGACCTCACAAAACCCGCTCTAAAGCAGCACTAAGCCATTTGAATGCTTCCCATCCTTTCCATTGTGCAGCCCTGCTCCAAAAATATTACTTTTTTTCCTTTCCCGTTTCCCCCTTTCCTCCCCGTTCCTTTTTCCTCTGACCCCGTGCGCTAAAATTCTGAATTAGCTGAGTTTATCATCTTACCTCCTACAATACATATCCTCATAGTGAAGGGAAAAGACAAGCAAAAAGCACAAAGTCTATTTTTAGCAGATGGGTCCTTATTGTACAAACTTAGGAGGGGGTTATTTCTCTCTCCCCCTCCCCTCCCTTATTTTTTTTTTCTCCCCTCTCCAGTTCCTGAGTTGCGCTCCCTTCAATCTTGTCAGCTGTAAAATGGGTCTCTTTTTAACCTATAATGGATCAGCGAGATTAAAGGTGAAGTCATGAATTAGTAGCAGTGACAGCCCAGCACGATGGCCCCGGCAGCAGGGGGTCTCCCTTTGTGCTCGTCCACTCTGACCCCCCGTGCCACTCTCCGCCTGTGGGAACCGGACAAGAAGAATGTCGGGGTGGGGCCGGGGGCCGCCAGCCCCAGCCCCTGCGCCCGGCCAGCGCCCCCAACACATTCTTTCCCTGGAAATATTCTGACATCACCCCATCATACCTCCTCGCTGGCTCCTTCGTTAACTCCTTTATGCCTTGCCGGCGTCGGACAATGGGTCCTGCTGCAGGGTGGAGGAGGAGGAGGAGGAGGGGAGGGGGGGCATCTTTCCCAAGACAACTTTTTCAGAGGCTGCAGACCTAAGGCAAGTGTGGTTTTTAAGATCGGGAGGTGAGTAAATTTTCCAGGAGTTGGGCTGTGTGGCTTGGGATGCTAGTGCCAATGGCAAAAACAAGCGAAGCACCTCTGACAATGCAAAAAGATTTATTTGGGTTTTTAAACCTCAGTTTCTGAAACAAAACCAAAGACCATCCCTGGCACAGACACAGCTTGTTCAACGTCTACATTTTTGCCTGGGAAGTATGTCAAAACCACCCGTTAGAACCACTGCGAATGTATGATGCATTTCCAGTCTCCTCCATGGAAGACTGTGGTAAGGCAACATCGGAGAGAAACACAAATAACAGGAGCTTCCTCTTGAGAATTCCTCTTTTGGGGAATACTGGGGAGAGCAGAGGGAAAGCAAGAGAGCTACATCTTTCTGCAAATATGAGGCATGCTGGTCTTCCTGTTCATATTCTCTGGGATATATTCTGTCCTTACTGAAATGTAAATGCAGCGTTGGCTTCAGCGTATCTTCTAGGCTAAGCAGCTAGACTTTTCATGGTCCAATTCCTAATTAATGCACTAATTAGCTAATTTTATAACAGGATTCCTCATCCTGGACGATTTACTTTGTTGGTGAAGAAAGTTTCATGTTTCTGAACATACTTTTCTGACACTTTTAAAGCATGCACCTACCACCAGAGCTATCCCAGCTCAAATGACTTCTCTGGGGGATATAACACGTGTGCAGGACCTAGCCAGAAAGGACGGTCCCAGAAAACTTACAGAGGATCTTCCCTAGAAAACTATAAGAGGATCACTAGAAACAATTTCACTGGGTGAGGAGATGTCTCATTCCTGTGATACCATAAAGTTTGGTGAGAATTCACCATCTCTGTGCCTTGAAGGTTCTCCACAGGAGGGTTCTCCACATACCCTGGCAGAGTCAGGTGGGATTTAGGCCCCTGAAACAGCACAAAGGCATTTTAAGATACCTAAATTCAAAATTGTAATCCTGCTTAAAGGCTGTCTAGCCCTGGGAAAACATTAGCATTTGCAGGATTTTCCCATTTTGCTCTAAAAGATGCCAGGCCACTTGCTTTTCTGCCCCAAGTGGAGTAGTTTGGCAAATGGCTCCTCCTTTAACTTACTTTGCAGATACTCCTGGGGTTCACATGAAGAAAGTCTTGGTCCAGTCTTGGAGCAGAGGGTAAAGGAAGCAAAGTCTGTGTTACAGCCAGCTCTGTTTTCTTATATGACCCCATTTTGTTTTTTCTGTGGCTCACTAGCTGAAGAGCCCACTAAGGATGTGGGGATATGTCCTGTAAAACTAGCACAGAGAAATTAATGAATGGCCCAAATGAATACAGGGAATGGACAGGGCAGACACTGTGAGCCTCTTCATCTCTTGAGCAACGTGTGCTTGGGCAACCTGAATCTGAGTGGAAAGCTCACCCCAGCCTGACATCACCCCCTTTAGCCCCAGCCCGCTCCAGACCACACCACAGGATGAGTGTGCACGTAGTCATTGCCGGGGGAAAGTAACAGCTCAGAGGGCTTCAGGAGAAGCACTCCTGCCTCAGGCCCCGAGCAGCAGCAGGCGCTGGCTGGAAGCAGTCGGCAAGATGTGCAGATGGCACGATCTGAAACAGCTTTCTGAGTACATGATCTGACAGCATTTCCACACCACTTCATGTCAGCTGTGTGGTATCAAGTTATGCTTTCTGCAGGTCTGCTGGACCTTTTCCCCAGAACAGGCTCCAGCCTCCCCCGGCATCTACAAGGCTGCAATCCGTAACACTACATTTTGAAGAAAAAGAAGAAAGTATATTGGAGTTGTATCTAATTGGCAAGGGAAGACTGCAGGATGCACATTGCAAAGTGTCGCTTGGCAAAATGGCACGTGAGGAGTACACCAGGGCACAGTGAATCTTGGACCAAAAGGGACACTCACAAGTTGCCACTGAAATCCCCTTCCATGTAATGCCCTTCGAGCCCAGGCCATTTTGGGAGAAGAGTTCAGACCTCATCCAGCAAAGGGCTTAGCAGGCTGAGCAAGTTGCCTACCTGGTATGTAAGATGTTCTCTTACAGACCAAGTAGATCGGGATCCCTGCAAAATGGAGCATCAGTATCTGTCCAGTATCTATGATGCACTTCTGTTTCCTTAGGAGATGGGGGATTTAGGTGCAATCTTTCCTTTGTCTGAGAGAAATCAAACTCATGTCTCACTCTTCCTAAAGGGGAAGCCAAGTTCTATATAGTTGTATGTCCTCAGCAGGAAAGGTGGGGACAAGGCTGATTTTACTCCTTAGATCTTTCCTTGAAAAGTGAGTAGATCCCAGGTTTTCCTATTCAGCCCCTAGGCTACAGGGTCATGTTCCTTCTCTCTGGCATGCCACAGAAAGTGAATGCCTGGGTGTCCCCTGGCAATGCTTCAGCAGACAAGCTCCTAGCTGGGCAGTGAGCACACCTTGGGAATGAAAGATGTGTCTCCCAAGAAAGAGGAGGGACTGGAGCCTCCTAAGTCCTGGGCAAATGCACTGGACAGTAGATGTCTATAAAGGACAATATAAAACACTGGCTGTGTCCTACATTTAGAAACGTATGATATTTAGTTTTTTTGGAAGAAGTGTTTAGCATTGCATGGTGAGGTGGATGGGTGAGGGCGTGCACACAGGCAGGCAGGGCTGACGCCCCAGGGCTCAGGGGAAGGTGCTTTGGGGAGCACCTTGCTTGGCTCCTTCCTTTCTCTCCCTGCTGGTTACGGCAGGCAGTGCGGGCTGTTTTGGGGTCTTCCATACACTGTGTGGGGACGTAGGGGCATGGCATAAGGCAAAGGACCCCCCTATGAGGAGGAGTGGGGGATAAGAAGGAGTTCTTCTGAGCGTTCATTTTTTCCCTTAAAGGCTTCACAAGCTTTCCTGGACTTGGTCCTCACCTCACCCAAACACAGGAGATGAAGAACAGCATTTAATTTAGGGGCCAGTTGTGTTGCCACAGCTCATAATTTCATCAGGTATGCAGTATTTCTTCTTAAAGCTTGGGCACTTGGATTCAGATGACTCAGTGGGACTCTCAGCATTAAGGAAACAGAAAATGAAGTGTCCTCAGGATCTGGAGAACAACTGGGAGACAACCACCAGTAATATCAGATGGCAAACAACAGTTAATTAGTCAAGGTCAAAAAGTACTTAGAAGTGCTGTTGATTAAAAAACATTATAGATGAATATTTGTTTTGTTTTGTTTTGAACCTGAGATTTTAGATCCCATCTCAGGTTTTGTGGCCCTTGACTCATATCTGCTGAATGGCAGAGCTTGGGAATCCTCTGACTTCACTGCAGCCAGGAACATCTCATGCATCTCCCTGCTTAGGAGCTGGGGGAGGCTCCCTTCAGGGCTGGGGAAGGCTGGGCAGGGGTGGAATCCTTCAGTCGGGAGCTATGGGGGGGTCAAGGGGTAAATGACCTCCCAGAATCTGTGGATTTGCCCTGGACGGTCATTCCCTATCCCCCCTGCCCTAGAGCTCTGTTCATTCCTCCACAACCTGGACCCAGGACCCAAGCAGCCCTGGGGACAGCTTGAGCCTCCCTGGTGGCTCATTAGCAGCTGAAAAGGGGACCCAGAGGGAAGCAATCCTGTCCCAAGCTGCAGTAATCTCCAGCTCCATTTCCACATGAAACTCCTAAAAGGCTGCAGCCTCCCTAATTACTGGCGTCAGACCTACAAGAGTGCATGGGCTGGGGCTAGCATGAAGACTTGGGTCCCTGTTGTGCCTCCTGCCTCCAGCCCCCTGGTGCAGCCCTGACTCCTCAGAAAGTTGGTGGTGGGGCTCCTCTCTTGTGCCACAGCAGCTTCTCTTCCCTGTCCCCGCTCTGCTCCCACTGGAGATCGTGGCTGCATGCGTGCCGAGGAGACTGTCTTGCTTCTTTGCTCAGGCTGTTTAGTTTATAGCAGCTAGTGACTGTGAGGATGGAGGGTTTTTGCTGAGCACTGCTTGGAAAACAAGAGCATACTCCCTCTCGTGTCATCTTCTCTGTTCCTGGCCATGCAACCCAGCAGCAGCTCCTGCATGTGTGTAAGGTGCCCCAAGCCCCCTTGACATTAATTACTGTTATCTGCCCTCTCCCGCCAGTGTGGGGGTGAGGCGGGTGGTGGGGCTGGTGCTCTTCTATCTCCTTCTCCAGGCTATCACTTTCTTCTGTTGCACAAGAAGGGGTGTGTGTGTGCATGCATTTATGTGCACATGCATGTGTATGTGTGTGTGTACGAGCAGATTCTGTGACATTGCTACTGTCTCTCTGTGCAGAGTGGGTCAGGATAGGGGAGAGCATCATTTAGTCCTTCCCCTGTACACCGGCATGGGAGGGAGGGAAGTGTGATCTGTGCTGGACGTGGGGCTGACATGGACTACGTTAATCTCTATTTTTGCCATTCCTTGTTCCCTGGAAAAAGAGGGAAAGTAAAACCAATCCCGAACCACTATGTGGTATATCCTGCCTTAAACAGAGCTTATAGCAAAGCCACAGTTTAATAGCAGCCCTCTAATGAGTCACTCAAATAGTTTCTTTCTGGAGGAAGGATGGAATTAAAAGTCATTTAAAATTATCAATGCTTCTCCAGTATTTCACTATCAGCCCAGTCCTTGATATTCAAGAAGAATCTAGCTCTGAAAAAAGCTATTTGCCAAAAACATTGCAAGCCAAATTTTTAATTATTATGTGGATGCCCATTTCACATACTGCTCACTTAAAGAATAACACAATGAAATGTTTCATTCCCCATTACTAGCTGCTGAGAAAATGCTGGAGATACATTGAAACATCAAGCTTTCAGATGACTGCAACTTCTCTCAAATACTATTAAAGATAACCAAAAATGTCTCCATTAGAAATACAAAAACATTTTGTGACCAATCCTCTCCTAGGAAGGTTTATTATAGTTCTAAAGTCAATTTCAGCTCTGTTTTTTTCGGATATAAAGTCAATTCCAGCTCTGGTTTTTTTTAGATATCTACTAAACTGTATTGTGAGAAAAGTATAAAGAATTTTTATTTCCATTAGACTTTTATTTTAATCACCTAAAAATCATTCTTATGGAAATAAGAAAGACAAAAAGATTCCCCAGGGACTGAGAAACTTCACTGATTTGCATCATTAACACTGAAAAGAACTTGCCTGGAAATGGCCCCTTCACGTTTTCTTTTATTTACATTTCCAGACAAAAATAAAATTAATTTCAACAAGAAGGTTTCTTCTAGATTCGTATCCCATTTTGATTAGTCTAGCTATTAAAACATGAATATAGCTTGTTGTGCTTTGATGGACTGATTCACTCTTTGTTATACTGGATATTTTTTTTTTTTTAGTTTTTACCCCATTTGTAAAGGGTTTGCAACACGGGGACTCTCAGTGATCAATGATTTTATTAGCATTCATAATTAACACCAGTAATTGTTAAGACACTTTTTGAACAATTGCCATTTGCAGCACAGAATGAGAGAAAAGTGACATTCATTTAACTAAACTCTGCAGTTTTTGTTTAACAAGCCTGTCCAAGCATAAGCAAAAGATGAAAAAACAGAGAACACTAAATATGTATTTAAACGCAGACAAATTTCTATGACAAAGTAGTTCTTTCAAGGCTCAAATCAAAATTTTAAACAGTTTACCTTCTTTGTGTCTTCTAAAGAGTTTTATGTAACAAACTTTCAGTGTCATCACTAATAGCAGTTCATGCCAAGGATTACTTTCTTAAAACTGCTACTCAAGCCTTGTGATTTGCAGTACACTTCTTATTACAGGATACATTATGCAGAATCCCTCTGCTATGTGATGGGACATGGCAACCCTGCTGTGAGAATGCCTATCAGCGCTTCTTTTAAGGCCCTTTCTCAATTGTCAGCAAAGTATTTTTTAAGGTTAAAAGGTGTAAAATTATTCTGAAATGCTTTTCTGACCTGTCGCCTATCACTGCAAAAAGCTATAGTTCTTTTTTTTTTTTCTAAAATTGTATTTTTTAAATGTGATAATATTATAAGAATAAAGCTAGTAAGAGAAATATAGTTTTCTATGCTTTTCATGATATTTTTTGTAATTTTTTCCGTACTGGAACACATTAAGATTGTGAGTCCCTTTTTATTTCTGATTTTCTTCATTATGATTCTTCCTTTCCTGTGAGTCAGTTACAATGTGCAATTAATGAGAAACCAGCAATTTAAAAAAAAACTTTTCATTTATATCTTTGTGGATTGTTCAAATGAATTCCTGAATCATATTCTCTAATGTAAAAGTCAAATGCAGTAAGGTCATAAAGCATAATCTCATTATACTGGTATATAAAGCTCACAAGATCTGTCATTCTTCAAGTGCTACCTGTACTTTGATTGAAACAACAGTGAATATCAGCAGGAAAACTAGAAGAAGGCTTCTATTCTTCAGACTGGTGGCTGGCTTTTATGGTTTTGCAAGCTGCTTAACTCTAGATTTCCCAGGCTACATGCATGATGCAAGGTCAATGATCCTATAGTTTTAAATCCTGTGCACAAGAGGTTACCATCTCCCATTGTCTGTAGCTTAGGATTTCCAGCAGCAGCTAACTGTTTATATTCTGGTAAAACGCTGGAAGGTATCCGAAACCACTTTAAGTTTCAGGGACTGTTCTGTAACACGGTCTTATCAACCTATACTGGAGAACTCAGCCTCGTAGTAAAGAAGGGTCAGACACGAAGGGCCTGATTATCCCATCTGATATGTGATATATGTACACAACAATGTGAGTTGCAGCTGAAGCCAAGAAGAGAAGTACAAATAGGTAGCGGAGAGGAAAACAGATGCTGTGCCAGCTTTATGCATTGAGTTGTGTGGCCTGTACCAGAACACCAAGGTGATTACGCCCAAGACTATGGCATGGCTATAAGAAGTGATAAAAGCAGTAAGAAGGCATGGCCATGTTGCACTCAGGTACCTATGAGGATTTGTATCGGTCCTCTCCCACATGGACTCATCTACCTTTCCTGCCACCCCACCTATCAGTCAGGGCCTCCAGTAAGGTTTTGTTCCTGTAGCCTTCAACACTGTCAGTGATGAGAAGCAGAGCTCTCCACACCCAGGTGTGCAAGTTGAGCAACTACTGTGTACTCTGCTAGCATAGGCAAAAGAGAGAAGGAGATCGGCACACACTGATTTTATCACAACCGCTTTATTAACTAACCATGTCTAATCAGCATAAAGCCTCATCTTAACCTGCTTGTTATTACCTTGATGCCCAAACAGGAGAGGGCTGCCATTCATGTGCGCATAGATGACTGGATCACATGTTTTTGGCACAGCTAAGCGTAGGCTGGGAGGACCACACTAATCCCCAGCAAGCACTCCCCCCGGGAGTCTGTCCTTCTAGAGACATGGCCCGGCCCAGCACCCCTTGGGGCATGGGAGGGCATTTACATGCTGTGTGCTCCTGCAGGCACATTGGCCCTTCTCCCCTGGGTTCTGCACAGGATAGGAGCAGGGCTTAGCTTCACCCAGCTCCTGGGTGGCAGGAGCAAGTGTCCAGGCCCTGGACATGAGGACAGAAAGTGAATATTCACAGTGCAGCACAAGTCAGGGGAGCACACATGGCATGCTCCAAGGACAATGATCATCCTGCCAGCAGTGACTGTCCAGCACCTAGGGAGGTTTACAGCCTCCTGCATACACGGTCTTAACCCCACTCCCATGGATGGCCATTTTCAGTAACGGAAGATAGAGTGATTCTTTCAGACAACAGGTCAGCAAATTTCTAAAACTATTCCCGAGGTTTTTAACCTCTGGTATGTAGAAGTTGCTAACAAATACAAACTGCAAGCAAGGCCATTGTTGCCTAGAACAAATCTCAAGAATCTTAACAGTGGACAATTCTAGATGAGATTGTTGACAGACATCATCGGATGATCTTTTAAGTTAGACCCTAAAAAAATAGACTCACCGTTTTTTGCGATACTTATATACAAAGTAAAAGAAAATAAAGCTATCAAACTGAATAGTTTGTCTTTATTCCCTGTCAGTCTTTCTGCAACTATTCTGAATTCACATCAACAGCCTTCTCTTACTCATCTCCTTAAAACCCCACTTCTTCCACAGAGGCTTCAAGGAGCTTGTGAAGTGAAACCCACCTTTGACTATTTCTAGATGCTGTGTCCTTGGAGAAGGCCATTTCACATTCATCTTGCGCATTTTTAGGAACATCCAGAATCCCAAGCCCATCCCAGACATGAAGAAATTGGTTTACTGGCTAAGCATATAAACTAATCCCCTCAAGTCTTGGCCCTGCAAAAATTTATTCATGGGTTTTGCTGTAAGTATGTGAGTAGTCACCTGCTTACACTTGAGTGCTCATTTAAATGCATATATAAAGTGTGTGCATAGTTATTGTCCGAGCTTAGCTCCAACATACAGAGGTTACAAAATCACTTAGGAAGCATAAAGAAAAAACTGGAATAGCCAATGCGATGCTAGCCAGTTCTCTGGGACTAGATTAAGAGACTTTTAAAAATCACTTGAAACTTGCCAGACTGTCTTCCCATGGGTCTCAGGTAGGGTAGGATTAATCTGTTCTAGCATTTAAAAGTCAGATGTCTACATTTAAAATTAGGGTTCCTTTATCATCTTGGAAAGAAACATGCATCTCCAGAGGCACTTCATCTCACCCTAAGGTAGGCATCTAAGATTGTGATAAACACAGTTGTCTTCTATCCCTGGTGAGAAGAAACAATTTGCAGAGGTAAAAGAGTAGGATTTGGGAAATACTTACAAGAGCTGCTACTGTTCTTCTGAAGTGCCACATTCAATTCCTCCTGTATCCAAACTCCAACTGTGACTTCTCGATAAGTGAGGAATAAAAGGCAAGGTTATTGTCTTGATATCATTTTAACACTATCTTCATACCCCTTTTCATGTTACCAGATATTGAAATTACCACAAGGGAGAGAGATAGATTGGGCATAAGAAACCTAGAAGGAGCAATCCTCAGGACACTGAGGACAGTATGTTATTTCAGAGACACTAACCAAACACCTACAAAAGAAGGTCCGTATGTAAAATAGGGACCACCTTGAAAATTCTTGTTTGCAAAGCACCCACTGAAGCCAATGGGTTGTTTTTGCAGGAAGTCTGGATTGTAGGCACCTGTGGGAAGCGGTGCTCTGTGCACTGTGGAAAGATTAGCAGGATTTGTGTTCACCTGTAAGACCCAGAACATGACTATGGCCTTAATCCCAAATAAACAGAAATCCTGCTGCTAATTGCAATGCCACAGGATATGGCTGTTTAATTATTATCAATTAATACCAAGGCCGTACTTTGGCCCCCAAGTCAAGATTGTGACCTAGTCAATTCACAGCACTGCAAATCAGCAGCATGAGGGCAAGGCTGTTCTTCAAAGGTACAGCTGCAGCCCATAAACAAGTTGTGTCAGGTTCCCTCATGGATGGTCATGAATTCCTGCCAAGGAGAATGGCCTTCCTGCTCCAGTATCTGCTAAGGATGCTAGGGGAATTTTGCAGATTAAGCAGGATCCTTTGCTTGCACAGCTTTCACTGTTTGCTGTACCGTCTAACTGGGGTATTGAGTACCTGAGCTCCGTCTTGCCTTGGGACTGCAGTGAAGAGAGAGGCTCCAGTTCCAGGTATCATTTTCCAATGCAGGGCCTCAGTAGGGAAGAAGTGTGACATGTCTCTATGTGTTAGCAGGGCAGGTGTGAGAAAAAGAAAGTAAGTCAATCACATTCATTAGCAATGGGTCCAAGATGGATATATGCAACAATTGTTTTTTTAATTTAGAGGTGCAAATTAAATAAATGGCCATATGATGTAAGAAATGAACAAGTCCATTTTAATAACCAAACAATTAATTTCAGCAGTTAAAAAATAGTGGAAATACTACAACAATATCCAGACTTTTTTAATTTTCCAATTTTGTAATCTAAAATATCACATTTTTTGTTTCATAAAATACATTGGTTTCAACCCAGTTTTTCTCATTAATACACACTTAGTATGAATACATTGTTTTCACTTCTTGCACAAGACAGTAGATTTTTCTAAGCACTGTACAATACGAAATAAATATGCCACTTGCCTGTGCCTTTTCTTCCTTTTGTTCCTCTGTTTTTCCTTTTTCAAGGATTTTCATACTTTTCAAAAGAATACCATATTGCTGGAAATCTAATCCATTTTGTTGCATACTGCACTAGAGAGCCATTAAAACAAAAAAAGCAGCAACTTTGTTATCATTGTTCCAAAAAACTTGAACTAAAGCAGAGGGCAAAGGGAAACAAATGTTTTAGCTTGCTTTTAAAACCTCAGTGGGTTTCCGTATACATACATATGCACGTAAAACATATAGATATACATATAAAATACAAAGAAATCACATGAGGTAATAGCACCCCCTTCTGAGAGTTAGGACCAAAGCTTATACCCTCACTTTCAAGCAAATCAGGACACATTTCATCATGGTGCTACAGCTTTTCGGTACGCAGCTCCTACTTCATCTTTTGTCCTACTCCACTAAAGTAGAGAGATGTATGTACTGTTTACTCGGCATTTATCTTCTCCTCCCTGTGTCACTGAAGAGCTGCTTGGTTACAAGGCAGTAATTATAATTTGGAGCTAGGAAGTCCACGAAAAATTATTTTCTTCAGCTCACCTATTCAATTATTCCATGTATAAAATAGTCCTTGAACTGGTTGTTTTGGATGCAAGAAAGAGTTGGCTTTGGCTTTTGCAGTCTGGGGAGTGGTTGAGGAAGGTGTGAAGGGTCAGTGTAGCTCAGCAGAAATATCACTCCATTCTTCAGTGACTGTTTTCTCGGGGGTGGAACTTCACCACTTTTGAAACAGGCACAGCCTCCTCTTCCCCATCCCCTCTGCCTCCCCTAGTCTGCGGTTAGGGCAGAAAAGGATCAAGACCCCATCTCCCTCTTGCAGCAGCAAGGGCCCAAGAAGTAATATCTGCAACACCTAACGGGATTGGACCCAGACCCATTCCAGTATCACAAGGGCAATGGTAAGGCTCTTTATGAGCCTCCCTTACCACGTACCTACACCAGCAAGCATTGGCTTGCTTCCTCCTTTGGCCTGGCAAAAAGGTTGACTTACCTACCAAAAGAAGTGCATTTTCCAAGCTCTAAGGGAAAAAAACAGACCAAGACAATTTCCTGCCTCTTCTGTCCTTTCCCAATAGCAAATTTCCCTTCATGCAATTTCATCTCAATGGGAATGAGAAGACACTTCCCCCACCTGCTCAACACAACATGGGTGCAGTTACACAGCACAGTATGGGCAGAGCTCTTGTAACTCAGCAAAGAGCAGTCCTCTGAACAGCTCCGTTCCACCAGACAAGGCTTTAGTGGCATTGAACCATCCGGGCAGCCCACAGCTCACCAGCCCAAAGCCAAAATAAATCATACCCCATAACAGAAACCATGCCATGAAACCCTCAGAGACTAACTGAGAAATATAGCCAGGGTCAAGAGTCAAAAGGAGAATATAAGGGTGCTTCTCAAATTCCCACTTCTCACTGAAAACTGATTTGTGATATTTCTCAGCACACACTCCAGATAAAGAGTAGTTTGCATAGATGTTGCTGCAAAAAACTTCTCTAGGGTCTGCAACAAAGCAGCTAAGGAAAAAGCAGAACAGTATTTACTCTTTTTTGAGCTGTAAAAGAAAGAAAAGTGTTTGATGAAAGGTGCGAGACTTATGAAAATAGTGAAGGAACTCTGCAACTTAAAGCACAGAAATCCACACGACACTGATCTATGTATAATTTACCATGACAAATCAGTGCTCTAGCAGAAAGAGTCACAGCATGTGAAGAAAAAAATTAGCACAAGCTGAAGATAAGATAGACATGATTTTCTACTTGCAGTGCCAGAAAGAAAAAAAAAATTAAGCCAAAGAAATAGAAACAAAATCCAGTAATACTGAAAGGGAAAGAAGCTCTTCCAGGACATATATAAAGGAATGCACTATGGAAATCCAACATGAGAATACCATAGCATCATGAGGAAAATATTACATCTGAAAAAATTATTAAAGTCTGCAAAAATCCATGTGATAATGCTGAATCTGAAGGAAGAGCTCCCAAAAAAGTTTTTTGCAGCCCAAAATCTGTAACAAGCAAGATGCCAAGGTAGGTATGAATAAAGTTACTGAGGTAAGAACTTATGAAGTACATGAAAGTGGAAATACCTGAAGTCCAAATTGCAATAATACTTGTTTTTGGCTCAACACTGTTATGTGTAGGGCTATTGCATGTGACTAAGAGCCACCTGTACACTCAGAGAGAGTGCAAAAATGAAACTGATTTGGGGGAATGAGTTCAAACAGTGCCTACACACTTGAGATCTTTCAGGTCAAGGGTAGTAAGCACACAGGCTAATGCCCAAGTTCCCAACCAGACACACATGCAGATCACAATATTCGTAAATTCATACAGAAAATAAAATACAGGAACATGAATGGACAAGTGCATACATTTTATTATAGGTTTCTTTAAAAATAGTTGCTGGTAAAACAGGATTTCTACTACAAACAAATAATCATCGTTAGCACTCCTTTGTTAATTTAGCAAATCTCAGTCTCATCAAATAGGAGCTATATCTCCAGGAACTTCTCTGATAAAGGCATCTCCCAGCATCTGGAAGGCTGTCCAATTACAATCTATAGAAACTTGCAGCAAGGATGACTGCCTAAAGGCAGCAGTTACGGAGAGTGTTAGGAAAAGAGTGTGAGAGAATGTGTGAGAGAGCAAGCGAACTTCACTTTCTCATATGCAAATTGGGGGGAATTACAGCTGTCCTTAAGTTTTGTGGTGAGTGGAGTCAGCCCCTGGTGTCAGATTTGGTCAGGTTTTCTTGCTTTCCTTCTGTTCTTCTGCTTTTCTCTTTCTCTTTCTTGCTATACGCAGACTCTACATTGATACGAAAAACCTATATCAATTCTTATGGAGCCTTTTTAGATTTACTTGTGTTATCAAAAAGGGGCGCTTACCTTAAAAGCTCTGTTTGGGGCACTACCAGCAGAGAACAGAAGATCGCTCTTAACCCTCGGCTGAGTCGGGGCAAGGGGAGATGACTTCTCCTGGGAACACAAGGGAGGTTGCAAGGAGCCATTGCCCTGGAAATCCCTCCCCGAGCAGAATCATCAAGAGCTAACAGCTCCTCCTTGCTCTCTCTAGGCACTGGCAGTTGTCCACAGAAGGAAATTGTATTATCATGCCTGGAAGGAGAACCGCACACTCACGCATTCCCCTCCCATCACAGCTATTGCTGTCCCTGAGCTGGCACCTTAGAGAGTCCAATTGATTCAGAAGCATTTAAGACTGACTGCTGATCAAGCCCCTTTACTCTTCCTCATTACTAACAGCTCCTGCCCCTTTGGCATGGCTGGGCAAATTTAACCCTTGCAGGATCAGATCCGACCTTCTGCTTCAGGCAGTATGGCTGGGAGTCAGTGGATTACCTGGGCACAAGCCGGAAGCTCTCTGTTGCACCAACTAAATGTTTCACAGAATCACCTATCAAAAAAAGCGACATCTGACCAGCCACAAAATAATCCATGAAAACAAACAGCGTTCTTCCTTGAGGTGAGAACAAGAGACAAGCCCCTTGTATTACTAATGGTCCTTAACATATTTGCCTGGCCCAAAATTCAAGAAAAGTCTACTGGATGAGATTTGGACTGGAAACTAAGACAGGACATTGAAAGTCAACATAACAGATTCAGTGATGAAATATGAAGATGTCATGCAAGAAAAGAGACTCTAATTTTTCCTTGGTACTTTTTTACATTTCCGTTATAGTTCTAATCCTTTGGAAGACTTGGAAACTTAACATTTCCATTGACTAATTCAAAGACATAATGTCCATTCAGTACCGGTGATATGACTTTTCTACTGTTTCTGTGAAATGGCTACCAAAGATACACACATCTCAAAAGATGGACTCTTGGAAAAAAACTTCAAACCATTCACAGCAGAAGTAATCATAGCAAAAAGGATGCAGAGACTAAGGATATGCAAAATTACACGTCTCTCAATAAAGGTTTCTGGGAGTTTGAGGCTATCTGTAAAACTGTACAACATACTATGCCAAGCAAAAAAAAGTAGGAAACTGTTTCATAGATTATAATCCAAAGAGTTCTATCATCCATGCATAAAGCTGAGGCCTGGCTTACAAAGTTTTTCTGACCAGCGTGGAATTTGAAGTGTTGCAGAAGTCTGCAGGCAAGCTGAGGACAAGGTTTGCAGCATCATCAACTGCGGGACGGATCTATGCGCATCTGCCCAGCAATCAACATCTCAACACTGTATGCCATATCAACGGAAGCAACAGATTACTTCCTTTATGGGAAAATATTAACATTCCAAACAAAAATTCTGATGAAAATTCTGTTGACTGTTAGCAGTCTCAATAGGCTAAATAACACTAGCTTTTGGATTTGGGGGGAGAGGGAATATAAATGTTACACAAACCCAAGGAACAACTCAGATGTTAAAGTGTCATACAAATGGGATATAAATGGTCAGAGTGACTGAAAGGCCAACACAGAACTGTCACCCTTGTAGGTGACCATGGTGGCACAGTGAAGCCAGACTCATGGCAAACGCAATCTCAGTGGCTGCAAAGTGCTGGTGAAAAAAAAGCAAAGCAAAGCATTATCTCATTCAAGGCTGGAGAGCCACAGCCAAACATAAAGAAAGTTACAGCAGCTTAACAAGCCATTGTGTCCCAGCTGAGATGCAACAACTGTCACAGCACCCCAAAGCAAGGTGAAATGCCCCAGCCTTCAGCAGGGCAGGGGATGCTTGCTGCAGACTGATGTTCTCAACCAAGAGCCTAAGCTGTTGTGTTTTGGAGGGTATCCAAGGAACCAATACAGGAGATCAGACCCTTAGCCCCATCTTCTGCGTGCTACCAGGCAGACAAATGATGCAGTACAATCACATCATCTCAAAGTGTCTCGCTGGACAGACACAAGGGGAATCATGTCCCCTCTGATCAGACGGAAAGAAAGCCCACATCTGCTGTGGGATGCTTGCCTGAATTAAGGTGCACCGGGGCTTGGGGCCCCCTTCTGACCCTGCTGATATGCTGTCACACCAAGCTGAAGTGGCTCGGCTGGATCCAGCACCTCTTGATAATCAGTGAACATAAGTGTGGCATTGAATTGAGGCACAGCATTGCCTCTTCCACTGCTGGCAGGGCTCTCGCTCGCTCCAGCCCCTCTGCTCAGCGTGACGGCACATCAGCGGGCCACGCTGAGAAGAGAAACAACATGAGGCACAAAGGAGCAATGCTAACAGAAGCAGGGGGATATGACGAAGGAGAGCTGAGAGCCCGTGAGCAAAGAGAAGAAGGAAGGAAAAACTAGGTTGACGAGCATCTAAATAAAGACTTTATGGGGGGGAAAATAATCTATTTCTGTACTTGCACTTTTCCCTTTACACAGGCAAAAGCAAGAAGCAGAAATGCTGGCTTTAATACTGTTCATAATGAAATTCAGAAAGGAAATGGAAAAGAGATTCGAAGGCAGAGCTCTGAGAGCTCCCGCTCCTGGGCTGCTAGGCCAATAATTTTCAAGCTGTGGTCCATTGTGACTTGTACCGCCAGGCTGTGTTTACACTGTGACTTAGTGCCAGCAGTACCACTGGATAAGGCCTTTCAGCAGATCAGCATCAAATCCTATTTTCAAAGATTTAAAACAAAAAATCCACCGCCACCAACAATAAAAGCCTCATTAAAAAAATTTCTCTGAACAAAACCTTGGCATGATATTGTACATCCTGGACAATTTCCCCACCAACTTTTAAATGTGTATATTTGGGCATTATAAGATGTCCATTTTGTGTGGATTTTGTAGGCATTGTGAAATGTGTATGGTTTCAAAGTTTATCCATCGTTTTCTGTGTAAGAAAGTACATCATGTGCAGGAACATAAAGGAGGTCCACGCAATCTAAAAAATGACATTCAAGTTGGATGCGAAGCAAATTTAAAATTACTAAGGCTTTCCAGTATTCAGGCTCCATCTTCTTTATGTGTTTTGAAAGAAGTGCAGCTGGGGCACTGAAGGATACAGCCAGGAGTCTCCATATTAGGCACACAGAGCCCGATACTGGAACAGGTAACCTCTGTTTCTGTGTCACTTTTTGTCGATTGTACCTGTTACCCCTCCTCAAACTCCTCTTGTTCACATGAAGAGAAAAGCATATTTTCCTGGTCACACTGAACATGAAGAGGGTGCTGCAAGCTCTGGGACAACCCAGGCAAAAAATTGTTGCTCAAATGGCTAAACATGAAGCTATAATAATTGGCTTACAATGCAATTTTACAGGTAAATTGGCTAATGTCTTCTCCCTTCCCTGATGTTCTGCCCCAGAACCAGTTTACCTGTTTCATTTCTTTCACGCTGTCAAGCTCAATGCTTTTGTCTTATCCTTCCTAATTAACCTTGTGCCTTTCTCTGTCTACTCGCTCTTGTTTCTCTTATCCCACTGATCTCTTCCCCTTGCTGGCTGGGATGGCAGCCTTGGTTTGACCTCCTACTGCAGTAACTGCTTTTTGCTCTAGAAGGTCTCAGAGTGAGCTGAATCATAAGGCTTACATTTACTTCTCTTTCAAAACCCCTCTCAAGCTCTTCCCTGCCACAGCAGTTACAAGAAATAAACCAGTGTTTAATGGTAGGGATAAAGGGCACTTGATAAACTGAAACTAGACAAATAAAAGCGTGTAGGAAGGTGCATTGTTGGTTTCTGTCTCCCACATCCACCATCTACAACTCACTTACAGCAGAACTTGAAGAGTAAATACAGTATTTCATCTAGTCTAACAGTATCCTGGCAAGTGCAATACAGCAAATACGTAAATAAAGAACACTTCAATCATCCAATGGCCCAGAGGCTACTGATGAGCGTATAGTCATGCTATGCAATGCTGCAAAGTTTTTTATGACCAGAGTCAAGGAGTAAATTACTCACCTCTTCTGAAAGGCCAGCAGCGCAGTGTCCTGGAGCACCAACTCGCACCAGAGAGAGGAGCACCCAGCAAAGAGCAGACATCATTTCTTCTGACCCAGATGCCTGAGTGTGCCTTGGGAACATCAGACCCCACAAGTCACATCAGAAAGCTAAAGAAGCCTGACTTCAAGCAAACTGCTACAGCCACTTACCAAAAGCCTCTAGAATTAAGAACTGCAACACAAAGACAGCAACAGCAATTTATTTCCTATATCCATGATCTATAGCTATGTTCAGTTAACTTGGATGCGTGCTGTGGTAGCAGAGCACATGCAAGTAGCATGGTACTGAAATATTCTGCAAGAACATTTTTACTGAGAGAGCATCGGCAAAAGACAAGGTGTGAGTATTTTTGCCCCATTACTGCTTCTTTTGCCTTCCCTGCTCCAGATGTCTTTGTCTTTTCTACAGTCTCTCCTAACTGAAGAAGCAAAGCATGTGTGTGAGGGGGCGCATACCCAAGAACTCTTAGAAAAATCTTAAAACAATACTTGTCCTTCCCAGGAATGTGACTTCAGTAGGCACACGAGCTCTGTTCTCTCCTGGCTGGGAAGAATGTAGTCATACTTCTGAGCCTGCATTTCTTGCCTGAAGCAGCAGTCACTTTGTTATCCATCCATCCATCCATCCATCCATCCATCCATCCATCCATCCATCCAGCATCCTTTTGTTGATCAGTGAAGTTTTGGCACTGCAGATGTGATAAGAATAAAAACATTTAAGCAATCAGTTAATCTAACAAATATGTTAAATATAACGAGACAATGAAATCGAATGCCCACTGCTTTCATTTACACCAGACATAAATCTCAGAGAAAATTGCACAGATGCAATCAGAGTTGAACACGAGAAGTGTTTGGCACATTTAAGCTCTGCTACCCTGAAGATAAGACTTGAAAAAAGGACAGACTGCCTATCAATACCTTCACAGAGCACACCCTTTTGAGCTCTATAAATACATTACATTCTCACCACAATACTTTTTTTTTTTTTTTCAGGGCTGTCTTTAACCATACATGTCCTCATTTCTAACTCGAGACTTTTTTTTAAGCATCCTTCTGATAACTTTCCTCGGCTTTGAATTATTAGTGAGCTACTTAATTGTAGCTAAAATTTACCAACGTTAGTCAAAAGTCTCTGCCGATACACAAAGTTATTTATAAAATAGGTACTTTTAATAAAATATTTATAATAAGGCAGTCCTCAGCTGTTTGCAGGTGCCCCTCACAATCAAGTCTTATTAATGAAAGGTGGGAAGCAACTTCCTGGAGGAGACTGCTCCGAGATTTGCAATTAAAGCAAATCTGTTTCACACTGTAATGGCGGAGTGTTGCCTCCAAATTGAACACAACGAATCTTTAGGGGATAGCTGAATTTTCCAGGCAATTTGTTTAATTAGAACTCTCCTAAATTTCATAGGGATTTTTTAAAAATAACTTTTTGAGAATAGACCTTATTTTTCACCTCACATTTTTATGTTTGTCTCATGACAAACCATTTTTCAACTTTCAGCATCAAGCAAATATGTTCTTCTCTCATTCAAGATAAGAGATTTTCTTAAAGTTAGTTCAAGTTAACTTTTTAATGCACCTTAGGTAAAATATATTCACCTCCCCTGTGGGCTTTCCTATTCAGAATTAAAGTTGTTCTGATTTGAAACACTTTTCAACCATCACAGCAGGAAATAAATGAAACTAAGAACTAAGCCCATTTTAATTTTGAATGAGAATGTACACATAGAGTTTTAATGTGATTTAGTTAATCCACTTCAATTTCATACCTCTATTAATTCAAACGATCTCTCCTGAGTGATCACAACAAGATTATTCTTAGATTATTAAAAAATGCCCAATTGTTATTACCAGTTCAGAGTTAAATGGACAGTCCAGTAGCCTTAGGACAAGGTGGGAGGCTTCAGCTTCTCTTACAGCTCCAGAAACAGCCCATCCAATCTTTCCATAGCACATGCCTCTCTGGTTAGAAGCCAAAGGTCTTTTAATACCTGCATTGCCAGAACCACAGGATGCCCAGGAGCCAGTAAGGAAAATCACTGGCAATTGTCTGATACAAAAATATTATGCTTTTTTGTCTTAAAGTTGCACTGCTGCCTAAATAGCACTTTACGTAGTGTTGTATAAATTGATCTGTCAAGACTGGCAATGCTTATGTCTTTGTTGCTTTTAAGCTGCTTAAGAATAATTAGAGGGTAAGAAAAATGCTCCAGCTCATTTCGGTGGTGTTGAACCCAGGAACGTCTCCCAGCTCCTGTGTTTAGCTGTGCACCCCAGCTGCATCTGAATCCAGGATAGGGTGAGGATCTGGTGTATAGCATCCCCTCTCCCCAGTTCCTCACTCCACTGCTCTCATCTTCATGGACCAAAATAAGGACTAACAAACTGGAAAGAGCTGTGCCGTATTCCAGCATAATCCAGACAATCAGGATGCCAGAGAAGAGTATATGCTGCAGCGCAACTGAGGCAAAGTGATGGATGCCACCACAGGTAAGCTGAAGAAGGACTTCTCTGATTCTGATTGACACCAAATTCAGGTCCCATAGAAGACCAAGGCCCCAGGCATGAGAGACCACATTTATAAAAACCCTTCACAGGAGGTAGACAAAGAGAGCCATCCTTTCTGTAAGGATATGGCTGGCAGAGATGGCAGGGATGAGAATGAGATTTTGCTAAAACCAAGTAGGCCAATAGCAAGTGAGGCATACAGTGTCCCCACAGACACCAAAACATTGACATCACCCAGTTGGTCAGATGACAAGGGAAAAATTGCTGTGACACTGCTAACTAAGCCAGAGGTAGTAAGTTTTTGACCTCAGAGTCTGGAAGGCCTTGACAGGGCTTGGGAAAGTAGACAGGCATTAGAGTGAACATGAACCCTTCATTCACATGCAACACTGGGCAGTGTAAACTGACCCCCATCACAGACAGGGGCTTACACTGAGTCATGGACTTGCAGTTATATGGCAGTAGCTCGCGTAGCCTGTTGTGGCCATGGAGGCCTGGGACTACCACAGAAGCCATGGAACAGCTTGGAGGAAGGTTTGATTTTTCTGTTGAACTGGTGTATCTTGAGAACACAAACCTCATGTTGACGTGGACATCACAGGTGCATTACGCATACACTCATGAGATGACTGTTACCATCACAGTCTTCACCTCCAAATATCCTATGTAAGCACATAGTCAGGTATAAATTATTTGGCATGGGGATTGCAAGGCAGTTATACAGCCACTTTTGAAGGTATCTTCCTTACAGCCAGTGTGAAAATTACACCAGCTGGAGGTTTGCATGACAGAAGCAAAACACAGTGTTGCTGAAATACCAGGTAATGATGCAATCAGTTGGACAAAGCTGGAAGACTATCAGTAGACATGCCCCAGAGTCATTTCAGTTATCTGATGAACACCTGAACATCCAAGGCAGTCAAGAATTGGGAAGGCTCAGAGTTGACTCCAAGTTACTGTAGTCTCACCTGGCTTGAGTTTGGCCTGAGACATTTAGAGATGCCATGCACTGTCCTGCTCCACAGTTCAACCCCGGCTCAGCATGAAATAATTTGTTCAGTTTTCAGTCTTACACACCTCTTCATTAAACCTAAAAAAAATTACCTAACAAGAAGGAGGGCTCCTAGTCTGCTCCTCACTTGCACAGCAGTGAAAGGTCAGTTACAACTGATCCCCCAAACCCGAAAAGAGCACCTGTCTTTTCCCTTGGTTAGATGAAATTATAAAACTAGGCAGGACATTCCCCAAAGTTTGGCTCACTGTGTAAAAACAAGTTTCCAGGGAATTCAAAGCACTTATATTTGGCTGTAGGTAGGTGGGCTCAAAGTTAGCATGAGTGACAGATCCAAAACACAAGAAAGGGTTAAAGTTGTCATCAAACAAGCACACCTACATTGGCAAGTTCAGCCATGCTGAAGGATGCAAAACTGTTTGATGAGAGTGTGTTCTCCTAGAGTACCACAGACATCTAAATATTGCCCCTCCATTTAGCGCGTCTGAGGACTGCAAGGACAGCAGTGCAGAAATGTAGACAGATGTAAAAGGATTTCAGCCTACCCTCACAAGAATTTTTCTCTGAAGTTTTGCCAGGTTAAGAAAGCTAGAGAAAGGGATCAAAACTTGGGGCAAACATATTTCTGAAAAAAAAGAAGACAGTCTGAAACTTCTGGGGAGTCACTGGAAAAGAAACTATAGCATACTAACATTTTTCCATCACATTTCAAACACACTGGATAAAAGGGCACGCGGCCCCCAACCCCAGATACCGTCTCTTTGAAATCTGTAAGCAATATCACAAATATGAGATTGGGTATGCATAGCATGTACAACTGCACACAAGTTTCTGTGAGCAGACACAAACATGAAAGTTCACACAATAATTAAACAAATGGAAAGCAGAGCATCTGGGAAGATTCCAAACACCACATCTTAGTTACTTAATCACCCTACAAACACATTTCAGATTACTCTGTTTTTATTAGTTTCATGTTAAAATGCAAATGACATACTGTGGTTTTAATGAAACAATAAAATAGAAAATAATTTTTGGCATAAAGATCTACTAAATAGATTTTTTTTCCCCCAAATTGGCTTGTCCGATACATCCTCTGCTCAGTTTTAGTTCCTTCTCTAGATTGCAGTTCTTTTGGTAGGACGCCAAAGCCTGTCAATTAACAGTAAGCCTATCCCTTATGAACAGAAGCAGGGACTGTGATCATATTCAGCTAAGATCAAGGATTAGTAAATCAGCATGGCACCAGATTGCAGACACTATTTAAACCCCACAGGCCTACAAGCCAATGCAGCAATATTATATTCCAGCTGGATGTGGAGAACAGAATCTCATAGTTACAGAGGAACTCACTTTTTACCTTTCCTGTGCAGGCAATTACAAGTCAACTTAAAATGAGCCCTGATTAAATCATGTTGGCTTTCTCAAATGCCAGTTAGGAAACATTCACATGCTGCCACTGCTGGTATCTTATCAAGGACTTTCCATCACATTAAACATATTTCATTACACCTACAATAAATTACAGAAGACTGGATTTTTTACAAGCAAACCAAGTATTGCACCAAAGCTGGCACAAAGCTTTCTTTTTAGAGCTTGAAGAACTGTAATGCTATCTTACCCCTTGCCTGGCACATGGGGTTGTTTCAAGGTTGTTTCTGCTGTTTGCTGCAGAATCAGGCACACTGCACACGGTGAAACATTTTGTTTGCTTAATAAACAGAATTTGAGTTCAGGGCTTGATTTGCTTTTCCAGAAAATGGCCACCCAGCACACTATACATCCCATCTTCCCTATATTCATTCCTTCCCTCAGGGATTTTTTTTCCTTTCTTTTTTTTTTTTTTTTTCCCTTAAGAGAGGGATAGGGTTCTTTTATCCCAGATCAAGTGACAAGGGAAGGAGCTGAGATGTTAACTGCCAGGTAAAATAAAAAGTCATGGAGGTCCAAGGGGACCTCATTCCACAACCCTTCTGCCAGGTTGAAAACAAGCAATATTATCGGAAAATGATCACAGAAAGCAAGCCATGCTCAAAGAGAAACAGTCTTTATTAATGTCTCTTTGAAATAACCTGAAAGCAAAGTCAAAGAACAATGCGAAAGGGTGACCTGCCTCGCTATTGCTGCCCCCACCAAACATCCTCAGCTGGAGCAACGCCTCATGCACTGCCAGGCTCCTAGTGCTAACACGGTGACGGGTCTGCAACCAGAGAAGATACTTGGGCCTTTAAGCAGAGGTTTTGCTGTAACACTGGCTCCCCTGCTAAGCAATAATTTCCTATACCTGTATATTAAAACAGCAAGAAACCTGGTGCCCTGAGTTTCAGCCCTGATGCCTGCGACTTCTTTTTCCATGACAAGCATCACTTAAGGACGGAGTGAGGCCACCAGCTGAGGGGTCCCAACCCTGAGCTTGCGTGCTGTCTTGGGAACTAAACTACAGTCTTTTTGTAACAGGCACATTGGCTATTTCTGCACTGTGGGACCCCAAAACACAAGTTGGTTCTTGGGCCTGGTGCATTCTGCAGTCACGTCCTTGCTCCATACTGGGATGAGAGCTGGGCAGCAGCCAGCCCCTCTCCTCCCTCCCTCTCCTCCACTTTCCAGGTGAGCATAAGGCAGACCTGCAGCCCAGGAGCGCCCTGTGGCACTGCCCAGCCAGATGTCATTTGGCATCAGCAGAGGACAATGAAAAAAAGGACGTGCGTCCAGGCATACTGTGTATATTTGTGCTTTTGGCTGGGATTCACCTCTCCTAACCTGATAGATCTGTTACTTAAATATCTGTTTCTGAGCTAGTCACCAGTGGCTGCTTTCCTAAACAAAAAAAAAAGAAAGAAGCATTTTGAAGGTGTGATTCATGCCATCTTAAAGCAGGTGCCAAAAATAGGGTCAAATTCTCTTCCAGTTATAAAGGGATCCTAGGGAGACTAGTACACATAGACATTTATACTGCAGATATCTAAAGACAGCAGATAAGAATTTTAGCTTTTGTGGCTCATCAGCATGGACCCCTTTGCTGAACACCTGGAGTTTACTGGGATGAGAATGATTGACTGTCAGTGTCCTGTTAAGGACACCAATTAATCTGAGACTCCAAATAATATTCGCTTAATGTCATTTGTTCACTTCCATATTGCAGGCAGACCCTGAAACAAAGGACGGAGCCTGCAGATTTCTGCAATTCACTGCAAAACACGCTAACCAGACCCAGCTGTTTTTGACCACTTTGACAAGTATCCCACCAAAACCAATTTCTTAGCAAATCAGGTTTCCTCCTCACTTGGAGCTCTGTGATTCAGAAATCCCTCTTGCTCAGGACTTCCCTGTGGGGAACATGGCTATCAGCATGGATATTAAGCATCAGTCATCTTTTTGCACATCTGCTGTGCTGCATAAAGAATTTTTTTTTCTTTTAATGCTGATCAGAAGGAAGAGCTGTAAACCACTGAATCTCTTCATTGAGAGCATCTTAAATGATGTTACTGGTGATCCCTAATGGAAGAGCCATCAAAATTCTTATGCATAGCAGTGTTTCTTCCAGGGACTAGCTTAAAAAGAGACTTGCTTCTATTCCAAATGATGCAGGCACAAGCTCCTGATTTATAAATACAACTTTTAGCATAAGTTTAAGTCCAAGCAGCCTAGGAACAACTAGCGTATTCTTGAGTACTTTGCTGAAAAGGTCGCATGAATCATCACTGCAAGTATGGCGTTTTCTTTAAAAGAATTGTGTCCCATATCTGTCATGACAGAAGGATTATTTTAGGAGAAAAGCTTCCTTGAAATCCTGATTTTTTTAAATTTAATTAATACCTGAAGCTCATTAAAGAGAAAATAGTTGCCATGCAAATGAATTCTTTCTAGTAATACTATCAGTTTTGTCCCTTTAATTTGTACTTGCAAGAAAAAAATAGTTTGTTTCACTTGGTGTTTATGCTACCTAGTTGCTTGGATGGACATTTATTGGCTTGCCTGGTGTCTGATGATCTCTGAACAGCTAAGTAAGAGAAAGGAACTGAACAGGCTGCAGAAGTTCTGATTGTGAAACAATTGCTCTTTCGAAGTGTTACCATGCCAAGTGAAAATACAAGAACTGAATGTAATTTGGCATTGCTAGAACTCGTTAGGGCTTTTTCTCCTCTTAGCAGTATCCTCATGTGACAGGATTTGGTTATGAGGAAACTCCTAGAGCAATGCTGTATCAGGTCCGTAAGGAGTTTCAAAGCCCGTCTGAAAAGAGGGAGGAGAGATGGCAAAGGGAATGGAGATCTACAGGAAAAACACAACGAAGCCTGGTGTAGCTTTCCCAGTTCCCTTTAAAGCCAAGATGTACATGCCAAAAACTCCTCTGTGCCCTTGAATTCTCAAACTATGAAGTAAATGTACACAACCCTTTTTTCTACCCCAACCACACAGAAAAACCTTTCTATTGCTGAATCCTATTTATATGCCTAACTAGAAAACATAAAAAACAAGTTTAAAAAAATATCCAGTGTAAAGTACAACAGTATTTTCTGCAGGAATTTATCACTGTATTTGTTAATTAGAGGCTGAAATACTAAATAATCACTAACACTATCAGCTGATGGGTAATGTTTGTGTCAAACAGCAAAGCTACTAACAAGCAGTACTACAGTTTCATAACATGGGCTTTTATTCAAACAAAAAACCCCCACAGGTTTTAGGATTTTTTTTTCCTGCTGATCTTCTGCTGAGCTTATCAAGCTGAGCAGTCGTGGAATCAATCTCACTGAGGAGCTGCAATTTCTCCCCAATTCTCCCATGAAGCTTAAAATCAGGGCTTTGGCAGCAGCCCTCCCACCCACCCACAGCTTTCATGGATCCAGATATAATGTAATTTTATTTTTATCCTGTATGCTTTTACATGGAAACTCAGAAATACATTTGCACCGTCACACAGTGTCTATGAAAGCAGCAGGAAAGCAAATTCTGCCTTTGCAAGTTAGGGTAGAGCTTTCAAATACTCCAGTCACCAATGCCTTTTTGGGGTTGTGGGGAGAGCACTTCTTTCCTTGCTTACTTCTCATAGCAGGTACATGACAAAATAGTAAGATTGGACCTACCTTCTAGTCTGGTGTTGATTTCCTTATCTCTATGGACTATTTATACAGTCATAAAACCGCAGGACTGGTGGGATCCCAGTTATTCCCCTGTCCTCTATGCCCAAGCAAGCTCAAGCATCCCAATTCCTTTTTAACAGATGCCAGCCTAACATGATTTTTAATACCTCCAGTAATAATGAGGTCTCCCAATGTGTTCCAGCACTTCTGCATCCACAGTTGGAGGTTTTTTTCTGTGTCTAACCTGAATTTCTGTTTAATGCAGTGTAAGCCCATCATTTCTCTCCCATCCATCTTAGACAAGGAGGGGCAGCAGCCTTTCATGTACTTCAACACTTGCCGTGTCACACCTCAGTATTCACTCTGCAAGCAGACCTGAGATGCCGAGTTTTCTGGAGCTCCGACCATTTTCACTGCTCCCCCTCCAATTACTCTTCCCAAAATGTGACACCCCCAACTGGACACAGTATTTCATATGAGGCCTTGCCAGTGCTGAGCAGAAGAGAAGAACTGGACATGTCATGCATACTGTATTCCTATTTATATACCCCAGCATGACATCTGGCTTTTTCGGTTTATCTCCAATTTGCCAAGAACATTTGAATTCTATTCCTGGTCCAGGATGCCTGCAGCCCCTCTCAAGTTTTCCTTGTTTGCAAATGTGTTGAACGCAGTTGCTATGCTATCGTTTAGACTTTTAATGAAACCTGACCCAGATCATTGACACTCAGCTGCTCTTTTTCAGTGTAGTGAAACATGTTGTTTGGTGGTGGGAAAATACAGAAAATATTGTTTTCTTTTTTAATCGTGTGTTTTATTGCATTGCATAAAGCAGGAAGAGTTCTGTGAAAGCAGGCAATACTCTCCTGGGGAGCTTTAACCTGTGAGTAGCTACCAAGTCTGGCAAAGATACGTCTGCTTTACACAGCCAGCATGGAAAGGAAGCAAGACAAGTTAAAGGCAAACTTCAAGTTTAGATGCTAGAGTGTGTCCAAAGAAGAGCAATGAAGCTGGTGAAAGGTCTAGAGCACAAGTTTTATGAGGAGTGGCTGAGGGAACTGGGGTTGTTTAGTCTGGAGAAAAGGAGGCTGAGGGGAGACCTTATCTCTCTCTACAACTACCTGAACGGAGATTGTAGCGAGGTGGGGTTTGGTCTCTTTGGTAACAAGCGATAGGATAAGAGGAAATGGCCTCAAGTTGCGCCAGGGGAGGTTTAGATTGGATATTAGGAAAGATTTCTTCACTGAAAGGGTAGTCAGGCACTGGAACAGGCTGCCCAGGGAAGTGGTTGAGTTCCCATCCCTGGGGTGTTTAAAAACCATGTAGACATGGCACTTAGGGACATGGTTTAGTGGTGGACCTGGCAGTGTTAGGTTTACGGTTAGACTCGGTGATCTTAAGGGTCTTTTCCAACCTAAATGATTCTATGAGTCTATGTAAAAGTAGTGAATTTAGACTACAGGCTTTCAACTTTTTATAGAAGACTTGATCTTGAACCACTGGAGAAGGGCAGGTACAATGTGTAGTTCACCTCACACGAGGCAACGCCTGTAAAAGGCGAGGGAAACATGTCCTTTCCACCAAAGCGAAAGTGCTCTTCAGAAGTGCTGGGCGGTGGATAAACTCTTCCTTTATATACATGTTTCACAAGTTGTCTTCTACTTTAATCAGTACTTAATATTTTCTCATTGTATCTCAGCGCAGAGAGAAGGGAGCAAACACTTCCAAAGCTTCGCACTGGCTGGTGCCACAGCAGAGCGATACCCTGCTTCCCTAATGAGAAGGGTAAAAAAAATTCAGCTTGCTTTCCTCTCACCCACTGGTGTTTAACATAAACAGAAAAGTACCATAATCACCATTATTCAGGAAAACAACAGAACTACCTTTTCTAGTGCACCCTGGTTTTATTCTTCAGGGTACAACCACATCGCGTGTGTGTGCACGCCTGCCTGCACATGCCACATAACCAGGGAGGGGGGGAAGTTAGCATGCAGAATAATGTAATTACTCATTCTTGAATAGAAGGATAATTACTGTCACAGAAACCCACATAACTTGCAGATCTTTTTGTTCTTTTTAAGATGATAAATACAGTATTTTCCATTTTCTAACAGGATGCATCCTTTTCCTTCTGATTCCCTTTCCCCCTGCTTAAGCTGAATTACATACGTTTTGAATGAATAACAAGGGGTATCAGTTCACATATAGGAAAAGATAAGCTTATCTGGATTTTTTTAAAAATAACAGTAATTCCATGTCTCTCGAGTCACTGTGGTGAATCACCGTTAGTTAAGAAATTGGGCTGTCACCAGTAACAAACTTCCTTCAAGTATGACTTTCAATAGCACATCTGGAAGAGGATGGGGAAAAAGAGGCAGCAGCAGAAAAAGACCAACTGACCAACCACAGCCTAATACTTTTAAAATTCACACTGTGAATCTCATGTTTAAGAGCAACAATAGCCCATGTGCATCTTGCTGCCAGTCACTGACACAGCATAATCTGAGGGCAAAAGGTAGGTGAGGTGGTGTGAAAAGACACCCGAATGGCAGGGAAATCACAGCCTCCGTCAGCCGGCCGGGTGCCCTCTTCCCTCCTCCCATCCAGAGAGGCCTTTGGAAATGGAGAGAATCGTCACTGTGGGATCAAGGGGTTGTTTAAATGGGGAGACAGCTTGCAAGATATTCTCCTAAATAGATATATTTAAAGAGCTCTTTTAAGCCCTGTTGCCAACACTTAGGCAAGGAGAGGAATTTTTTTGGTACTTCTGTTAGGTCTAAATTTATATATAGAGAAAAGAAGCTGCCTGGCTCTAGGATATTAGAGCAACAGAGGCAGAACAGATACTGCGAACTGCTTTAGCGGGACTTCTTAACATCCACTGACAGAACAAGCCAGCTCTTCTTTAGTGAAAGTGGAGTTGCAGGGAAAACTTTCAAAGCCCCCGTGAGAGACTGGAGCTCACAGAAATCTCTGTGTTTCTGTGAACCACAATAGTTTAGGTATGGTCTGTTCTTACATCTTCTAAAAAGAAGGATTGAGACCATTCCTCCCCAGCAAATCCCCACTAAGGTTATGTTTACATTGCAGTTAGCTTAAAACTAACTGGGTTTTGATCGCTGTATAACTGCGATGCCATGATACCTAATGTGACTGATTTCAGTGTGTTTACTGGGATTTTTCTCCCACCTGTGACCTCTACGGAGCTTTGTGCTGCCTTAATTCCACTGTTAGTAATAACCTGTTATGTCTGAATATGTCTTTTTGACCTGCTGTGACCCAAATGTGGACATAACCGAAAAAAACCTGGGCCTGGGAACCACACACCATGCTCTGATTTTTTATATGTTTGGTAAATAACTCAACTTGCATGGTGATATTCTGAATTCCCCCATCTGAAAAAGAAGACATTTCATCCCAAGCAAGATTGCTTTGCCAGTTCCAGGAACTGATACCTTGCTACAAAAGTAATAATAAATAGATGAGAACAGCCTACTCTGCACCCCACCAGAAACAGCAGGCTGCCTGCTCCAGGCTCCAATTGAAATTCTGTCTGTTTGCGATAGCATCCTTAGCAACCAAAAAATTGCACAAGACAATTCATGTAGGTGAGGTGTATCCAGGCAGCCAACATTTCAAATGCAAGCTTTTCTCGTGGGCCTCAAAAGCTAATTTTTTGCAAAAATCTTGAATTTATTAAAACACTTATCCAAGATATCTTTCTCGCTCACAGATTTAGCATATCAATGTTCCTGGGAAGTCATAATCATTGCTTTCATTCTATAGATTTCCTTGCCCTCTAACAACTCAGATTGTGTGTTGTCTCAACCATTCCCTTCAAGTCAGCTCTGACAGCTGAGTCAGACCAGAAGAATGGTTGAATTAAAAAGCCTGACAATCCTCTACCCCTTATTCAGCCAATAACCTCATTTGTTCATTGATTGGAAATTAAAGATGCTAGAAGTAGTTTTATCATTTTTGTTGGTGGTGATTTACAACTCTGCTGATTTTGTGTAAACCCCTATATTACTCATTTAGGACCAAATCACTGCGGAGGGAAAACAAGGAAGCCCATAATTGCAGTAAAAATGTCAAAGAGGAACCAGTTTCAACCAGGCAGGTGTATGAGCGGTGTTCACAGCCCAGCTGAAGGTTTGCTCTGTAAAGTCCCAGTGTTGCACTGCTATTCTTTTTCAAATTAACATGCCAGAAAGATATTTGGAGGATGCCACTTCTCCAGCAGTGGGAATATACCAGCAGCTACACTGACTCCAGGGAAGCACTGTGCTGCCTGGGGTGAAAATGAGTGTGTCAGTCCCCCATTCTGCTAAAACTGGAGCTAGGGCTTGTGCTAGCCTCATTGTGTGTTCTGCTGATAGCTGAAATGTTCTCAGCGGTTCAAAATTCATATTTTTTCTCTCCTAATTATCCCTTAGCTTAGCTTCTGATATTGGAAAATTATCCTCTAATTCTCTTGCTTTAACCAGATGGTTTATATTTTTAAAAATTCTTGATTATACTCATTTTCATATCCCCACTTAAACATAGTTAGCATTTGCTGACCTCTATCCCCCATTAAAACAGTGATGAATCGACTGCAGTCACTCCAGCTGTTCACTAAATATTTTCCACATTTCTGGAGTGGATTATTCATTCAATATGGGATTGCAACTTCAGTATCTGAAAGACTCCTTTTTTAAAGGCTCTTCACATTTATCCATCCATGCCTTTGACATCTAAAATGTTGTAATGGCAAGATCTGAGGTACTTCTACATATCAAACCATTTCACAAACACTTATTTTCTCAAGGTGGGGCCCAGCGCGGGCTGTGTTCTTACAGGCTACTCTGCAAGTTGTGAAGGACTCCTGAACTATGTCTCAGAACATCTCTCGTCACCTCATGTCTGCTCCTCTTGTAAAAGATGAGGAATTAAAATGCCTTGATCCAACCTTCTGACAAGTGTATCTTTGAATATGGAAAAGACTTTCTGATTCACCATCTCCACTTGCACTGGATGGTTGTAACAACAGTCCGACCTTTCGTAATGCCCATTATCCCTGAATCATATCCAAACTTTTGATGTGTATTTGAAAAATATTATCAGTCCTCTCTGGGAAGCACTGTCTTTTACTTAACTTATGGGGTATATTCATTTAATGAAGTGCAGGACTCAATCCAGGGCTTTAAAATATCCAGAAAAATTACTGGCAAATTTGTTATGAAAAAGCTGAATAGTAAGAAATCTGATATTATACACGGTTCATTATTTTCCAAGCAAAAATGTTTCTTCTAATTTCCAGAATATTAATTCTTTACCTGAACAACCAGAGTTCCCAACATGCATTTCAGGCTTGCTGACCAAAGCGTATTTGAGTCATCAGAGTTCACATAGCCTTTTTTTACTTCCTTTTTTGATAGTAAAGATGGTATTAGACTATTGATATTAAGGTAAAAGCCATCAAGAACTAAGAAGTAAAAAAAAAACAAACCACAAACTTGTGTTTAACATTAGCTCATTCTCAGACAGACAAATACTTTCTTTCCTCCAAAGGACACAAGAGGAGTATATGAAAAAAACCCTGCATAAACACTGAGGGCATTTCTTTGGAGCGCTGAATAGAAGTGAACTGACAGAATGAAAAGACAAATTGCCCACGGGCACCCCAACTTTTCATCCTGTACTAATTGGCTCTGCAAGGGCCCAGAGGAGCTCCTCAGATGCTGTGTGCTTGCCGCCTCTCTGGCTACTGTTCCCTGGGGTTACCAGCATGTGAGTACAGGGGGTAGAAAAGAAAAAGCATTTTTTGACAAAAGAGCAGGTGCTTACAGGAACAGCCCCCAGTTGCAGGACAGTAACAAAAGAGCAGCCATAGGGTGGATGCAAAACTGGCCAGAAAGCTGTGCTAAGAAATTAGTTATCAATGGTCCACCCTCAAATTAAAAGGATGCATTGAGAGGGGTTTCCCAGGAGTCTGTCCGGTGTCTGGCACTATTCAATATTTGCATTATCAACTTGGATGATGGAATAGAGAGTGTACTTTGTAAATTTACAGCTGAGTCTAAGCCGGGAGGAGCTGGAAGTGATTTGGAGAACAGGAGTCAGAATCTGAATGAGCTTTGAGAAACTGGAATCGTCTGAAAAAAATTAGATGCAAAGTTCTACATTCATTTCTGTATTTCAGCTGCATAAATACAGAGTGGGAAATGACTAACTACTTTACAGCTTTGCAGGATCTGGAGTTATCACCAGCTGAATGTCAGCCAAAGACACCATGTGGCAGGAAAAACAAATCCCAACGTGCTGGAATGTGTAAACAGGAGGGTCATCTGTAAGACACATGGAGTAATCCTTCTGCTTTACTTGATGGTGGAAAAGCCTCAGCTAAAGCATTGGGTCACAGGGATTGATTTTCACTGAAGTTGGAAAGGGTATAGAGGGGAGATGACCCCTGACCAGGGCCCTAGGAAAAGAGTAGCTGGAGGAACTGCAATGGCCAGAAAAGAAGACTGAGGGCACTGATCAACAAATTTCAAAAATGTAAGGACCAGGGTAGGACAATAAGTAAGATAACAGGTAGGTCTCAGTTTAGATAATTTTCACTTACCATTCCCCCAGTTCTCACAGCAAAACAGAGGTGGGCACCCCTTTACCCCTTCCTCAAGGCTCACACAAAAACCCGGGCTTGCTGCTAGGCTGCCAGCGTTCGCACTGAAGGCACGGAGAAGAGCTCATGATCCAGTCTTCTCCCTCTGCTCTGTCGGCATTAATGCCAAGCAGCCGTGAGGAAGTAAAGAGCCTGTGGACCATAACTAACTGAACTTCAGCAGACATTTACTAAGTCGAAGTGTGTCTCAGCACTCCATCTCCTCTAGTTTCCTAAGCATGCCTTGGGCTTCTCTCCATCTCTGAGAAGGTCTTGAGCCCTCTTTGTCTTCATGGGACTTGAATATTGCTTTCATCAGGTATTCAAAATCCACCAGCAGTTGATTCATTGCTCTGCTATAAATGTCTTTATTGGACTATTTTTCTGCCCACTCAAGTTTTATTCAGGAACACCTGTTCCTGAATTAATGTAACTTAAATAACACATGTTCTTGAGAAAGTCAGTAAAACACTGTGAGAATATCCATTGAAAGATACACTTAACTAGTTTGCCGTGCAGACTCAGTGCAGTACTAGTGAAAGGTTAGTAACAGAGACAGCCTGTGCATAGGGAGGTGTCACACAGGGAAAAGAGGTGTTTCTTGAGGCTACACAGACTGGTGATGGCCCTTGAGGTGGCTGGAGCACCAAATCAAATGTCTGCCCGGCTTGCTCCTGCTTGGCCTGCGAACCCAGCATCTGGCAACCCCGGGCAGAAATCTGAGTAGCCTGGGGCCTGTAGCAGTACCGTTTTATGCACATGTAGCCGCTATGGGGATAGCCAGATGTGCTGTGCAGCCTCCAGCTGCGCTGCTGTGTAGCCTCCAGCCACCCACCGCCCTCGCAATAGAAGTTCTCGGTAGAAAAGACGGTGCAAAACACATCCTTTCATGGCTCCACAGGTCTTTTCTAAAAGCACTCCAATATTTCTTGTTAAATCATACTGGTCCAGGCTGAATTCTAGCTTCTTACAGTACAGCCCGCATGCTTGGGATGTAGGAGTATTTTGAAACCAACACTGGTAAGGGCACCCCGTTGGGTACAGCTCCATCAGGACTGCAACACGTTTACTGTGAATGTATGGAAATAAAAGTTTAAAATTAAGGCACTTCAAAATGCGACTGAAATCTTTCATAAGAAAACTACATGGCTTTTATTTTTTTAACTTTAATTTTCATGGAACACACTAAAATTAGTGGTCTATGAATAAAACTCTTCAGAACCTGTACGTTGTCTGAGTTTAGTGTATTACAATAAATACAAAATCCTTTTGGAAAGTGAAGCATTGCAGTTCATTGGTTAAGAGAGCATCCATTTTGTGAAAGTTCAAAATTCAGCCTTATTTTACATTTTAGTTCCTGCATATTTACACTTCAGACAGTAGTACATCACTAAATAGACCATTTTTCACTTTATACATTTTTAAGTGATTGGTCTTCAACAATTTAACACTGCTGTATAATAAGCACTTTTTGTAAGAAGTTCGTCTCACTGGTTCAAATAGAGTGGCATTGTCTGCGAGGTCTCATTTCAAAATTATTGCACTTTTATCTTTTTCGTCATGCCACGAGATGTGAAGTCCAAAATATTTACCTTTCTGATTGTCAGTCTTTCCTTCATAGCGATGTCTGAGTGAAGACAAAATAGACAACTTGTTTTGTTGAATCAATAGAGGCGTATTATCACAGCAAGATTATAATTCAGGTGTACAATACCTTTATTTTACCGAGTACAAAAATGAAACTGCCATGTGCTGTGTGTCACAGCAGGTAACTAATATCAACAAAGTACCAGAGACTATGTTGGAATAATGTTGTATGGGTCTAACTTCAATCCACAAAAGCAAGGCAATTCAAAGTTAAGGCTTAAACTCTATCCATAATCCACTCTCTTTAGGAATTGCACTATGAATGCAGCTGACCTCTCATCTCAAGTCTGTGCGGTTACACGTTGCCACACAGATGGTGAGAGAAAGCAAACCCACTGTTATACTTATATGCAGATTCCTATTGATTGTTTTATATCTGGTAAAGATACTGTCTACTAACATTTGCATTTACTTGAGCCCCAAACCTGGGACTTTGGGGGCAGGTTGCAATAATTGCAAAAGGTGTTTTGAGATGAGTGGCGTTTAGATGACCGCATATTTCTCTTTGGTCCTTGGGGCATATTGGAGTTTTGTGATAGCAGATGTGGGGAAATACCAATTTTGTTAACTGTCCTCTTGTGACAATAGGAATGGTCGGTCTGGTGTTGGTTTCTGCATCTTTTTGAACTGTAGTTACCAGGAGCCTGAAAATGAGGGGATATAAGTCCGTGTTGAAACCAAAATAAAATGGCGTCAGTGGTATTCAATATCAAGTACCTCTTCCTTCAGCCTGTCATTGTAAGCAAACAAAAATACAGCGTAGGAAGCAAAATAATCCGTTTCCAGGTGAAGAAACGAGCTAAGAAATTTGTTTCTACAGTGAAGATTTCAGACTTGGAAAAAAGGTGGCTTGTAAAAACCAATCAACTCATCATGACTGTGTGTTAGTCCCACAACCAAAATTTTTAGCCCCTGCCAAAAATAGCCCCTCCCAGGTGCCTACATCTCCCAAAGACTGATTTCAGGAAATCAAACTCTGCCCCAGGCTGCCCCACTTCTCAGGAATAGGAGTTATTTGCAGCTTTCTCTGGAGTGGTGTCAGGCCTGGCACTGGGGTTTTGCAGCTTGTCCGCAGTTTTGGGGGTCAACAGAAAAGAGAAGGCTCCGTGTTTTCCACAAGGTGTCAGGACCTGTAGCTGTGCCGTGGAAACACAGGGGATGGGAACTCCCTGAGCACTGCATCCTCCTCTCCAGCAGCATCTTTCTACATGCACCAACTATTTAACTACTTTTTTTTTTCTCCAGGTTTCAATGATTTCAAAGCTCTGATTAATTTAACTAGTAGCAGAAGGTGAACCTGTATAGCTAATCTGTAGCTGCAGAATGCATCAGATTGAAGAGCTTCATAACCACCGTTATAGTAATCTCGGGCATTATGACATCTTCATTTTTTTGACACAAAAGGGACCTGACCGTACAGTCTCACAGCTCCTCGAGCCAGGCAAAGCTTTGCCCTCAATTTCAATGACAGCTGCTGCCACAGGATTTTGTCTGGCAGTTCCTGAGGAAAAATCTACAAAATGGTTTCACTTCTTAAAGTGAAAGTGCACATCCTGAATGCATAAATCTGTAGAAGTTACGGCCATGTGCACCTAAGGCCAGGGCCTAGTAACATTTTCAACAGTCAATAGCACTTGATGGCGGGCACAAATGGTGCCTTCAAAGTTGATGGCATTGCTTTCGAAAGCTGCTAGACCAGACAGGACCTGCCCTCTGCTGATGCTTTCATAGCTGGCTCAAAATCCTGGTTTTCATTATATTTCTTCCGTCTTGTGTGTTTCTGTGCTCCACAAGGAATTCCCAGGTTCCTAGGCTGGGATTTGCCATAATGACAAGGGCCTGTAAACATCCATACCTAGGGACGAAGAAATGATGAAGGGAGCTGTAACTTTTGCCACTGCCCTTGAGGACAGGCTGGTGCAGTGCTGGGACAGGCCAGCAGCACCAGCCAACTTCTTGAGTGAAAGCAGTGGGTCCTGAGACTCGAGTGAGTCTTTATCACATCAAAACAGAGTGAGGGGGCTTATTTGCCTTTTCTGCTGAAAAAAGACTAAAATCTGTCCCCTTTCCACTCCTGTATTTACAGGGTAGGGCTATGTGGTTGAGAACAGACCCAGGCAAGTCCTTACACTGCGGCGCTTACCTGCTCACATAACCCAGGCGTGAATCCAGCAGCATCCGACACTCCAGCAACCCATCCCCAGGGCTGAATGCGTACTCTGATGTATGGGGAGCACTCAGAAAATGGTCTTGCAGGGCTGAGGGGTCAAAACAAGCAACACAGCCCTCAGCCCAGTGCTGGCCTCTGTCTGCTTGCTCCCCAGGAGAGAAGACACCAGGGAGCAGTTTGCACAGCTCTATTCTGTCGGCCAGGAAGCAGCCCACGACTGACAGCCTGGCTATTGCTGGAATAAACGAAGCTGTGATCTGAGCTGGGACACAAGGTATTACTGCAGAACAAATAAAAACAGAGCTAGAACTCTGTACTGCAGAGGTATTCATCCTTTGTGTTCCCTCAAAGAACAAGCCTAATCTACTAACCCAAATAGATTAATAAACAGTACATTCTGCTTTCAGAGACCTTCAGTATGTCTGCAGGGCTTGTGGTAGAAAATAATATAAGTAAAGGAAATAAATGGAAATTTTAGTAAAAAAAACAAAACCTGAAGTATTATAGCTGCTTACTTTCTCACCGCTGTGAGGAAGATCAGAGAAGATTCTTTTATGTCAGTTTTATTTTGAACCCATTTCGCTGCTGAATATGGGAAGAGATTAGTTCACTGCTAATTGTGCTGTTGGTTTTGTGATTCTATGAAACCCCCCTAAAAGTCTGCATGCAAAACCAATGAGGTAGAACATGTTTGACAAGCTTAGTTCCAACATGACCAATGTAGCAGGAAAAGATTTTAAAATCATTGCCTCTCTTCAATAACAATAGTACATACAAGTGTTTACAAGAGGATTAAAAGCTGCTTTAGCAAGTTGTATTAAAGATTCCTTTATCAGACAAGTTTTATCGAAAAACCTGTTGGAGCACTATGCGGCTAATCAGATGCAAACAGAAGCGGGTTATGTTACTGACTTTATTTCACTTGCTTTAAAAGGATGCACGATGTATCTGTAAAATATACACCATGCGTACAATAAGCCATACCTATTAACAGCCTGCCCAATTACAACAACAGCAAAAAAAAAGCTCCACAGGCAACGACCCCTAGCACCTGGTAATTAAAATTGCTAATCACCAGCAATTATCTGGCACAGCTTTATAGCCAGGCGAAACAGTTTGACCCTTTGCCCACTGAAAGAAGAATGTTTGCTGTCTATTGATAAGTGCTTAGGCAAAGCTGTGTTCGGCTCACATCCATTAAGTGGCGACTAATAGGAAGTCAACAAAAGAGCTCTGACATCTGTAGTAGGCACTTCTAGTAGGCCAGGTTTGGGAGCACAGGTGTCTGATGGGCTCCTGCCAAAGACCAGCATACAGGACACGGGGACTTTTTCTTAAAAAGCAAACTTGAGCTGCCCACGTATCCTGACTGGCTCCTCTGCAACCGAAGAGTAAATGCAGTAAGTTTCCAGGACAAAGATTAAAATAATTACTCTTCTCGGGAGCGGTGGTTTGTTTTCAGACTGTTTGCACATACTCAAACACAGAGAGGTAAGAAGTCCTGTAGGCTCAATAATTTAGGTAAAGATTGTTCTTTGGTCTATTTCTGTTCTTATTAAGTATTGAGTTAAAGATATATAAAAATGTCTCTCTAGTGTGCTCTTTAAGTCTGAGATAGAGAGTTTGAGATAATAAAGATTTTTTTTTTCCATAGGACGCTATTATGCTCAAAGCTATAAAATACCCTTCCATTGTTATAGCTGCAGGAAGCTGCCGCTAGAAATTATTTGAACTACTATAAACAACTCCATTAAAGCTTCTGAGCTCACCAATGACTCTTATAACGTCCTGGATAAGAAGATCAGATTTTTTTTTTTTTTTTTTTTTTTGAGAGAGAAAGAAAGAGAGAGAGAGAGGGAGTCTGGCAAAAATATTGCAGGCTTCTAATAATGAAATGACCTACAAAACCTGGAGGACAAAGCATCCCTTAATCACTCAGGAATGCAAATTGCTCCAAGAGCAAGCATCAGTGGAGATTACGAAGCCAGGAGCTGCTGACATCCAGAACCAAACCTCTGTAGCCTCATCCCTTCATTTAGAAGGGGCTTTTGGGGATCTTGGCAAGTTGGAGTTTCATTGTGAAAAGAAAGGACAAAGAATCAATCCCAGGGTGCATATTTACAGACACAAGCAATTTGGGGGCATTCTGACTTGCACGCACCATACCTTTTCCTGCATAAGATCTCAAAGCCCCTCCATGTACGCCTTTGTACCGTGACATGTAAAATATGAACAGTTTTATAAATGGGAAGCAACACTGCTGGCATGATACTTGACAATATTTGCTAATCCAAAATCATTAATGAAGTAATTCAAAGTGTTCTATCCCTTCTTAACTCTCTCTTAAGCCCACTTCTCAAGCTGCTTCAAGTTACTGGGGTTAGACACCTTGAAAATAACATTATTATCCCGTGAGTATGTTGTGAACAAAGCAGCCACAATTTGCATCTCTGCACCATTTGCATTGATTAAGTCTGCATCCTGACTGGACACCTCTTGTCCGCAGAGGGCATCTCTCAGAACTTGGTGTAGCTCCTGTTTAGCCCATACACAAAAGTTCCCTTGCTAGAGAAGGAGCAATGTTATGATGGGCACATACATCTCATTCCAACATGGAGTAAAAATGCAGCTAGAGTTTATATCCCAACCTGGGTGCCTGGAAACACTTCTGGGTCATCCAGTTAAACTGTAGCCCAGGAGTTCTCAAAACATCTGTACTCTTTACCGAAGTCAACTGTAATCATTTAAATAAAATTTCAGATAAAAACATAAATAAAAAAAACTCACCTCTGTATTCCACATGGATTTCTCCCTTTGTGGAAAATAAAAGTTGAAGTTCAATTTTCTGCTTGAATTTTGGCACATGCATGGGTTATTCTCCATTAGATTCCAATTCTTGATCATCAGTGTTACCACGGGATTGCTGTCTACTGTTGATTGTAAGCTCCTGCCAGTGTGAAAGAGCTGGATTTCTCTTTGACAAATCTTTAGTGAAGTCAGAAGAAAATGAAGTCACTGAAGATACACCTACTTACAAGCTTGGGCTGTAAAGTGCAAACCAAGATGAAACGATGGATTATGAATTCTGGCATTGCTTGAAATCCAGATTCTTCTGCTTGCGTGTCTAATTCAATAATGATCCACAGCAGAAGAGCATGCTAGCAGATTTGTGTAGTCTATCCATCACAGAGTAAATTACACTGAATGACTCTTCTCTGGGTTAGCTGAGGTAATGAAAACTCTGAGGAAGAAGAGGAGGAATAGATTTTCTGACACTGCCATTTGGAGCCCATGAAATACCAATGGATTTCAGAAGGTTCTGTTCAAACTGGGACATCATGGCCACCCAGGTTACGAAAACATATTTGTCTACCAACATTTACATTGAAGAGTGATTTTTAATACCATTGTCCAAATCACAAACTAATGGAATGGCCATTGGAGACAAGACATTCAGCTGTTTTTTGTTCTGTTTTTGAGCGGGTGAGTCTTTGGGGGTGGTAGTAGGATGGATGAATGAATTCAGGGAACAGTAAATTAATCCCACCTTTGAAAACTGTGGGGTCAAAACAAACTAGAAGATGGAGATGGGGAGCTGATATGCAGCTTGTGTTATCAATCATTCAATTTCCATTTCGTGTGTAATATGTGCCTAACACAGAATGGGTGCACAAAGTTCAACAAATCACTACCGCACAATAGTTTTCTCTTTTCTCTGCATGTAATTCCAAAACAAAACCAGCTCACCCATTTCTCCTTCAGGTGAAAGCCTGGCTGTGCCCCACAGGTCAATGAATCCATTCTGGGCTTCCTTGGAAGAGAGCTCCAGAGTCAAGAGTCCTCCACTGAAAATGTCTCACTAGCGAGTGCTAGACAATTAAACCCGCGGACTTCCTGCTCAAGTGCCTGTTAACCTCTTCTGTCCTGGGGAGGAAGAAGAAATGAAGGACGAAGATATCAAACCATAAAACAGCTGCCCTCCATCAGGAGTGCTGGTGAGCTGTGCTAGTGTAGACGCAGTCCTGGGGAATGCTCTGCCGCAGGATGGCAATTCTCAGATGGCATACCTGCTAGTGCCTTCCCTGACAGCTTGCCAGCCCCAAGGATATGCCTAGGAAGAGGAAATATACCGCTCTAGAAATCAAGAAGGCACTGCCTATCTGGCCACATTTCACTCCATTTGGATGTAGGGTAATAAACACACTCCTGTACTGCCAATGCCTTGTGGAAAGATAAGCAAAAACTCACTGAGAAAAGAAATCTCTGTTGCCCCAGGATTGTACATGTTCCTGCACATTCCTTCTTCAGCATCAGCTCTGCCTCACCCAAACTGAAACTCAATGAATTTGCTCATACCTTCCTCTCAAGCTCACTCAGAATTTGATGGAGAACAACGCTGCTTTTCCTGAACTAGACAAACTGCCAGTAAGCAGCACAATGTTGCCCAATTCATTTCCGCTCCTCCCCTACCAGAAGCAGAGCACAGGGAATCAGAAAAGAAAGGTGGAAAAATAGAGCCTACGCATCACATACCTGGGGCGATGATTTGTCCTGGTACATCTTGGACCTTTGACCAGTCTGGGAGACAGGCTTCTACAAGAAAGATACAAAAGAGAAATATAGAACAAAAAAAGTGAAATGGAAAAAAAATGAAAAATCTCATCTTCAATTTAAACATTGTTCATAAACTGATATGTTTTACAAAGAACTTTACAAAAATTCAGACTTATTTTCTGCCCAGTTTATATCTTGCAGACATAAGCAGACAACAATAGGAATGCTAAATCCTGACTCCAAACTTTGTAGCCACATTATGTAAGTTAAAATGACTTCAGAGTCAAAAACTGTAGACCTCACCTTTTTGGAAAATGCAGCGAGTCTCACCAATCACCTCCCGTAGGCTCTGAATGTAGGAAACATAACACCAGCTAAGCTGGCAGGTCTGGTCATGCTGATGGCACTGCTGCTTCCATTTCTGCTGTGCCTCATACCACTCATGACTGTTTGAACTCAGATCAACGTGAATTTAGCAGAAAAATACGCCTTCCTGTGGTTACCACACTCAGCCCCTGAAATAACACCTTTTGTGAGAGAGAACGAACAAAAAGCCCCTGCCACCTACTGCTCCCAAGTGCTTTTCTAGCTGGAGGTGTGCACAGCGTGGCTCCTGCCAGACTGAAGCAAGTGCGAGTGCTTACATCCACGCATGGGGTAGGAGTCGGACACCCAGGTGGTTTGTGGGCCCTAATCTCACAGTGAGAGTGAATCAACACCAAAAGTCTCTGTAATGCTGGTATTACGTGGGCCCGGGCAGCCAGGTCCAGGTTTGGCCAGGCATCTGACTGCAGCTTCTGCAAGTCAGAGAGCCCCATTCCAGCCAGCTGGAGCAGGGATTTGGGACAGCAGGGGCACCTGAGCCAGCCGACTGTCTGCCTTCCTGTCCTTGGAAAGGTCTCCAGAGCCTAAAAAGGCACCTGAGCCAGCCAGGCCGCAAAGACGGTGCTTTTGTGGAGGACAGCAGCCTCCATGGTTGCCACCTCCCAAGAAGGCCATCTTTATGAAGAAGGGTGAGTTAGACAGGCATCAGGATGAGACAACCCCCAGTATGCAGAGACCTCATATCTTTCCAGGCCTATGAGCTGATGTTTTCCAGGATACAAGGTTTCAAATCCCTATGGTTTCTTCTGGTAAATGTACTCCTACACAAGGAAATGAAAAGAGAGCCTAATAGTGGATGGAGGTTAACCCCCAGATGGTTAGAAGTGTTGGTATTGCACTGATCTTTCCAGCCCTCTAAATCTGAAGAGAAACTAAACTAGACCTTTCAGACCAGGAGTACAAATGCAAAAATGTATTATCAGTGTGTCAGGCTTGGCTGCAACATTTCCCCAGGGTCCTATTAGAAGGTGGAGATGAGCTCCATTAAATAAGCAGCCTAGCTTTTTTTTTTTTTTTAATAAATTTTCCGATCATAGGTTATTTCTGTACAATGAAAACTAAATCTTTGGCTGCCAAAGATCATCATTAAGCTGAATATCATGACACAATCAATTTCAAAGCATTAGGATAAGGAGATCCTAGGTCAGTGGATGACAACACAACTAAGTTTCTTCAGAGACCTTAAATGGAACATTGTTATTGAGATGTAGTGCCCTTGCTGAGGGACGCCATGAAGGAAACAGCTCCAGCAAACAGCAGAAAAGACTGCAGGAGGTGCTAAGAAAAAAAAAGACTAGTGTGGGAATAAGTTAAAAATAAAAATAAATAAAAAATAGGATGTGGAATGGGAAAGACAGCCAAGAAAAAATGTTAATAAAAGGTATTGGATGGAAGCCCAGAATAGACATACAACAAATACAAACAACTAGCAAATGTACACATAACAGGGTGAAAATTAGAGTCCGTCCTTCCCTTGTGTGCAGAACTGAGCAAATAGAGCTACAGGCAATTTTGGAGAATGGCAGCTCTGAAGCATCCAGAGTATAAATGTTTCTTTCAGGCCACAAGATGGAGAGACACCAATGCCACCTGTGAAGTACTGAGAAAAGAGATGATGTACAAACTGGCAACATAGTTCAAATATTCCATGTGCCATTTTCGAAGATTTCTCCACACGGTGGTGTAATGAAAGTCTCAAAACCAGCTATCTATCTCAGTTGTTAGTACAATGCTCCCCCTCTAAAAAGCTTCATAAAGCATGGAAGGACCTTTTACCCAAGATCACCAGAAGAGTAAGAAAACAAGTTTCAGATGTTCTTATGTACCTCATGGAGATGTGTAATTCACAGTTACTGGTTACACAATGAAATCTCTATTTTTCTATTCACTGAATATTTGCACTCTTTCAGGTTTATTTGAGAATTTCAACTAATAAACATTGAATATTATTGTCTATGTTTACTCTAAAATATTTGTGAGAACTTTAATAAAATGCTTCATATCCAATAGTGAGAGTTTGAACCATGAGTTTTAGTTTGAGTTTGGTCATAAAGTTATAGCTATTTCCTGGCTTGATGAGCATCACTTCTGCAACTGAGAGAGATTTAACAAGCTTCTGAAGAGAGGGTGTATTTATATAGGATTGAAAGTTTTACCTAATTGCAATCCATCTCCAAACCTAAACACTGTTTTTGCTAGTCAGAAGAGGTGTTTAAGAATGAGGAGATGATGTAGCCAATGGTAAAATGTATTAACTGAATGCTAGTTTTAAAGTAAGTTTTCTCATTCAGAAAAAAAAATGCTGATTCAGACCAACTTGTAAAGGATTCGTTATCCTTTTATTTCTTTCTGTCAGAGTTCAGGCTGGGGTTTGGAATGCTGCTTCCCTTTGTGGGCCCAGCAATATTTCTTTCACTTTATAAAAGGTTCCACTTCCAGGGCAAATACAACAAAAAGTATTATAATTTTTTATCCTCAAGTATTAAGATGGGCATGTTTAGGATTCTTAAAAAGTAATCTTGTTAAGTATTTTAAGACACAACTTTTAAGTAAGCACACATATGCAGAGGTAAATGTTCATATGACATTGGAGATGGAATAACTTTAAGTGAAAATAGGTTATTTTTTCACAGTGTAAAATACTTCCATGTGAAAATGGGAAGGGAGGGATAAAATTAAAATAAAAATGGCTAAAGAAAAAGCTAAATAGGTAGCTCAATACCTATACTGAAAATTAAATTAAAAAAATGTAGAAAAGAGTGCAGAAATATTTTGGAAGAGTTTCCTTTTATATTAAATAAAGATTTTAAAAAGTGGTAAGTGGTCCTATTAAAACAATTTTCTGGTTCCCAATGTCCTTCAGATGCCTCAAGTCAGAGAAGTAAGATCTGAGACACCTAAGATGAATCACCACTTTTGAAAGACTGGGCCTGTGATAGAAAAAAATAGTTAAGTTCTTCCTATCTTGTTCAAATCCACAGGCACTCTCACGAGGCAGCAAAAATCCCCCCTTATTCCCAGGTCATGTCTCATGACAAATTTCTAATACCTGTTAAAACCCATGAAAATGGTGAAGATTTACACAGAAGAGCTGGAAGAATTCACAAAAGCTTTTTCTAACTTTGTTCACAGAAAAGTGTTGCCTCTCTTTACAAATACTCGCCCAGGAAATTCAGGGACTGGCAGAGCGCAAGGAAAGAAAATTTCATCTCAGGTCACAGAAGCTTGATGGAATTATGGACATATCATGTCATAAATGGAAAGGATTAGGCAATTAGACAAAGAGGTGATAGAGATATCTCTACCTCATTAAGTGGAATCTGTTCCAGAAGCTGAAACACTTCTTCAGCCAGTTCCCTTTCCTAACCATTATCTTCCTTTTCAAGACAGTTTAGGTTAAAAATAAAGGCTTTGTGCATGTTTTTAGGCCTATCTAGTCCTAAATTTCCTTTCTTTCCAATGAAGGCAAACAAGAGTCCCAAATCCTCCTGTCTCAGGGTTAAATCACAAACCCACTGGCCTTTGCCTGCTGGATCAAAGCAAAGTCCCAAATGTCCTTTCTGTTCCTCAAGCTGTATACAAACAGACACCTCCCGCTCTTCTTTTCTTCTGGCTGCAATAAGAGAAGCTCCAGGCATCTTTTCTGAGGGTTTCAATAAACTCAGGAAAGTTCCTCTCAGCAGATAATTCACCTTCCTTCAAGAAGCCAAATAAACCTGGCTACAGGGATGTTCCTATTAAAGAAAATGTCGTACTGACCTGAATACAATTCTGGGAGGGGTGAGCTCTGTTTTTCAAAAAGCCAAATGAATGTAGTGAGGCCGTGACCAGCCAACAAGCAGAAGGTTGGCCTCCACTTTGCACAAGGCAACTCAAATACATTTTAAAAAACCCCAAAGTATTACATGGGGCTGCACAATGGGAAGCCCACTTTGGGTATGCAGCAGTTCTCCAAGCACAGTTGTAGTTTCAAGTACGTTGTAACAATGACAGATGCGAGATAGGTGTACATATATATATTATATATATATACTATATATATATAATGTGCCTGGGCTTTAACATCAGCAGATAAGATGGGCAATGAAGGCTCAGGGGCCTTTCAAACCATTTTTTGCTGAAGAAAGTGAAGCACAGAAATTACAGACAGAGAGGCTTAAAGAACTTTCCAAACAGGTGTTTCAGCAGTTTAAGGTAACATAATGTTCACCATTCTGTTACTTATAATGAAGTCAAAACTGCAGTTACAGAGTGCTTTAACAGAACTTTAAAACGCAAGATGTGGGGTTATTTTACAACCCACAATGCCTTTACTACACTGTTACCCACATTTATGAAGTGCTCTAATGGCAGCTTTCAGAGAACTATGTGTGCCAATCCTGCTGGTGTAAACCCCTCAACTCACTGAGGATTTAGCAAGCGATGTAGGGGGGCTTAAAGGAATATCACCCCTTTTTACAAAAGGAGACCATGTGTGGGTGTCTAAAACCAAAAGGACTCTTGAAAAACACTGGGAACAGACATTAACTGATTAAATTTTCATACTGCATGAAGTTACTAGCCAAGCGTGAAAGATTATGTTCAGGATAAAAGATGATGAGGATAAGAAGGTTTTTGCTCTTTTTACCCAAAGAATTACAGAAAGTTAATACCAAACAGAGCAGATTTCACATGACTGGAAAAAATATAGATGTGAAAGGAAAAGCGATTATTGGTAAAATGGTTGGCATGGCCTACTCAATTCAACAGCTTTGTGGAAGCGATTTAAATCTATGCCATTTAGATATTAGGCACTGCTGGAAGAAAATAAAAGCAATGAAAGTTTTAACATTCTTCTCTCCAGAAACATCATGGTTAGATTTTTCCTATAAAACATTAGTTCAGGTTTTACAAAGTAGGTAATTAAATGTTTACAAATACACTGCCCTTACAACTGGAGTGGCAGCAACAGTGAGATTCCCTTTCAAATTATACTCATGAATAAGAATTGAATGTATTTGGTGCTACTATTTGACCTTTCAGTACTGATATCGACAGTTTTGCCGATTCGGTCGTTATATCTGAGGCTCCACAATCAAAAATATGGCACGTCATACAAAAAATTATCCTGATAAGACTAACACATTTTATACTGGCGATGAACAAGACAATATCTGAGGTAACTCCCAATTTAAACTATTCATAAATTTCCCTTTAACACAGTCATCACCAGAGGGTTAAACTTTTGGTACGATGGCATGGATGTCACAGGACAGAAGTCTGCAGGGAACTTCCCTGTAACCCTCATCCCAAAAGAACAACCTGTTTACCCTCACTCCATGTGGAAATACTTAGGTCCTTGTGAGTAACAATACCATTAAATGTGAAATAAAATCAGACCAAATAAGATGCATCTCATTTTATTTCACAAAAAATGGAGAACCCATCACTCTTCTCCTTTTTTAAAAATATAAGAGGTAGTTGTTCCATCCTTTCACTCACCCAGGTCACGAACGATGTGCTTGAATTTCTTTCTTGGCAGTGAGGAAACAAATCTATGTGTGACACAAGAGCTGCAAACTGGTAAGTGTGTCTCTGTAATCTAACCCAAGTCACTAGCATGACTCTATAGCCTGCTGGCTACGACACTAGCTTAAAATGGAGTGTATTAAATAAAGGATGGTATTTTGACTCGTGTTCCAAGGACTGTAACAGGACATTAAACAGCCAAGAACAAAATATAGTTCCAGATTCATCCACTAAGGCTACTGAATGGTAAAGTGCAGGGGGCAGAAAGTAAAAGTTTTCTCCTTGCCTGATCTTCATGGAGTCAGACCTGTGATTCCTATTGACACTTCACTCTGACAGGGTGTAGTTCTTCGGGTTCAGGGATTTTAGGGTGGGGTTTTTTTGGTTCTGGGCTTTTTCTCTTTTTGTTCTGACAATGTATGTTTACAAAACATACTTGTGTCTGAGAGAAAAGACCAGAAATGGTATCAGGAAGGAATAGAAACCAAGTTATATAGATGTGATTTAGAATGATGTGATTTGCCTGATGGCCTGTAAAAGACTATGAAAAGTCCTGGTTGTTCTTTGCATCTTGCCTAGTGCTGCTTTAGGTCCTTGTAAGGAGGACTACAGTGATGACTGTTGCTGGCTGTGACTACTACAGATGTGGTCCACCATGACCAGAACCAGCTTCAGCGGTGATGTTACTCAGTTTAAAAGGCAATGGTAACCATTCTTCAGTTTCTCCAGGCAGCACAACGTCCTAAGGAACAAAGACTTCTGGCCAGATAACTATAGGAAGAATTCCTTTTTTTTTTTTTTTTTCCCCAATCTACTTTTAGGATCCCTTTATGGGTATAATTATTTGTTACATGTATTACTGTAGGCTTCCTACTTGTGCACCAACTCTCTACAAGGAGCTCTGGTAGATGAATCAAGCCTCCAGTGTCCATGCTTGAAGAAGCTGAATCACCGTGCCATTTCCACTGTATCAACTAGACACAGCTGACCGTAAGGGAGGCCTGGGCTCCTAGCCCATATGTGGCACCTACACATACACATCTAAGTACAAATATCCTGATTCAGAGCTGGGCTCCAACCTGTAAGTCTAGGAGAACAAAATAGACATGAGAAGTGGAGGCGACAGTGGTGGTTTCTGCATCAGCTAAGAGATGGTGGTTTCTGTACACCAGCAGCCTAACCACTTTCTCTGGATCTCTGTAGGCATAACAGAAGAGCCTCAAGAAGAGATCTGATAGAACAAGATGAACTGCAAATTTTTAGGAAGAACTTTCTTCTAAAGTGGAGAGAGCAATAAAATGCTTGTTTGAATGTTGAGTAAGTGAGTAATGGAGGTAGGAGTTTTTCTGGAAGTGCCAAATAAGATGGGGAATAGCTATAGAAGAAGGTGCACATCAGTGGAGAGATGTCATGGTCCAAGAGGCCACCTTTTCAGTAGACTACACAGCCTTTGGGATTCTTGTCTTCCACAGCAGGGAAACAGCTCATCTATTGATACCAAGTCAGGATGTGAGGCTGAGGATGGGAATGGCGTGTAGAGAGATACTGAGGAGGTCAATCTAGAGGTGGTTCCCATAGTGCACTGGAGGCCTCTGGAGGAAATACAGGAAAGGTCAGTAGAGAATCACAGCCACCTACCTGCCCTGGACCCCCCTGCAAGTGCAACACATGCAGCTGGAGCCACAGAGGCACCCAGCCTCACAGATCACAGCCCAGAAAATTGCAGCTTGGGACAAGAACCAAAAGTACAGCCTCCACCCTCTGTGAACACTACAGAAGTTTTTAAGGGGCCCTTGGGGTGCGCACTGGGCCCTGCCAGCCCTCTCCCGGAAAAAACAACCCTACAGAGATCCAACATTACAGCAAGTGCAGATTAGCACTCCCCAGGTAAGACTGCTCAGACTGCCCCTTCCACTGTCACTCAGGATTGGGTTGCATATCCCTTGCCTTCCTGAAGATCATCCTGAAATCATTCTGGTTCAGTCAGTGGCACTGTGGGGGCCAAACCACCCTGGGTGACATCCTGATGGGAGTTTTGGAGGCACATGCACACATCCGTGTAGCCACTGGCAAACACGCTCCATACGGATCAGCTCAGATGCAGGACCAATAACCACCAGTGACCCAGCAGTCTCAGACACAGGGGCTGAAGCTCATCTCACAGCTGAGGAGAGGCTGCCACGATGAATGGGAATACCTTGCTGGTGTTAGACATACTGTCATGTAGCAGCGGTACCTCTGCGAGCTGGTCTTGGCAGATGAGAAGGGAGCAATGCACAGCTGGTGCGGGGTTTCCCAGAGGCAGGTACAAGCTGGGTGTTGTGGGGGTGATGAGCTGTTGCCAAAGCTCCACTGGGAAGTGTTGTACCTGTCATTCATACAGGGGCAGCGACAGTGACACGCACGCCTGGCTTCATACACAGGACCGGAGCAGGAGTGAGGACGCCATGCATGCCAAGGATGGTCTGAGGAGGCCTCTGACCACCGAACTTTCAGGCCAGAGCACAGCACAGGTCTCATTAGTTTCAAGAGAGCCCCTTAGCTACTTAGATGAAGGCAACAACCTCTTGCAGGATGGGTCTGTGCAGAGTCAGCGGTAATCAGCTCTGTTCTGCATTCACGGCAGCTTCAGGGACACTGAGGCTTATCTTAGCCTGGTGCATAATCCTGAGACACAGTTCCTTGTCTTACTCCCTAATTATGCACCACCATGCATTCCTTGTTAATTTGTATACAGAGTGGTAATCTCACCAAAGATCCTGTGTCACAGGTAAATCAGGTTATTACTGTGACATGTTACTTTTACATCTTATAAATTCCTGTAGTCATTATTCATATTTGCTATGCATAACCATTGTGGAATAACACAGAAAAGAAACGGTTTTAAGATTAAACATGTCAAAATCCAGAATATTGTGGTGCCTATTATTTCGGTTTTATTTTTGTTTCCTGTGTTTGCATGTTTATACAATGCCCCAGGTAAACGCTCCCCCATAGTTTTTTTTATCATTGTCATATTATCAGGGCATGCAATATAATAAACAGATCTGTTAAAGCACCAGTGATGTCTCTATTGGCAGACTTATAAAAGAGCTCGGTGACCTTGGTTAATTAGCCATGTAATAAACCAGAACTGAAAGAGCCTATTCCCACAAACCACAGCACAGCACCCCTCCACCCCCCCCCCCGCTCGTCAGAGAGGCTCTGAATGGGAAGTCAGCAGACGCAATGCAAAGTGCAGCCACTTAGCCTTAGAGCCCTTTGGAATATATGCAAAGATTCACAAAGACATTTCCTTCCAGCCACTGGTTAAGAAACAGTCTTTAAAATAAAAAGATAAGTTTTCTGAATACTTGTGGCAATTATTTCTCTTTACTGCCTAGTACCGCTTAAGTTATATTTAGATAAATACCTATCTTTCTGAAGCCTCACGACACTTGCATTTCAAAAAAATCTTTAAAAATTCTTCTATTTCAGAAATTTTTCTATAAATTCTCTGATTTGTTTTCATTTTTATTTCAGATATTCCGAATAGAAAAAAAACACCAACCCCTCTATTAATTAATAGCTAATATTGTATTCTTTAAATGTAATTTATTTTGTACCCTTACGGTGCAGTCCTCTTGAATTGTAAATCATGTTAATACAAATTACATGGAAAAGAGTGTTATATGTATTTCTGTTGCTCACTTGATTTGACTAAAAAGTAAACCTAAAGAGTTAGAACTATACAATAAAAAGAAAATGGCCTTTTATCTGAGGGCAGGAAGTAAAATGAAATTTTTAGCAGGTTCTTTGACTTTATCCTATCAATCAGACTCTTTAGAAATAAAAGCTTATTTAAGTACAAGCAAGAATCACAACAGTTTTAAATTCCCCCAAATGTCAATTCATAACAAGCAAAGCCACAATTAACCACACAGCCACAGAGTTAGTATTTTCTTCTGCAAGTGCAAGAGTTTTTCTGATTGTTACAGGAGTTAGTTATTTCTTAAGTAAACTTACGTGAAGCCCATGACTGCTGTCCTTTCATGGCATGCTCCTGAGTTCTGGCACAACACAGAAAACAAACAAAAAACCCCAAACCCCTAAAAGAAGCTAACACTGGTTTTTGTATCATCAGCTCTCACTTCCATACAGAACAGTGATTTTCATTTCATAGGAAAAAAAACCAATATCAGCAGTTTCTTTAATTAAACTTATTTTTTTTTTGCTCCAGAATACTTTTCATTTTCCAAGTAAACATTAAAATTACCGTGTTTCTATGTAGTGAAACTAATGAATATCACTCTGGTTTTAAATCCTATACATCTGTTCATCCATTCAGGATTGTTTTAGCTGCAATCATTTCTTTCAGTACTGCAGATCATAGTAAATTCACATGAACAGAGAATTTCACTGGGTCTGCCAAAGAGTCTCCACTATCCTGGGGAAGCTTTAGAATATCAAGCAGAACAGCATCCTCGACAAATCTGAGATTACAGCTGGTTGATAGCGGAGTATCCAAGAACAAACTTTTTCCTAGATATTCTTGATTGTCGAATCCCAAAGTAAAGCGGGAGATGTATTTTAGGCAAAATATATTTGCTAACTCATTCACTGTGTTTTCTAACGTGATCCAAGAGATCTCTGGAACGTATTTAAAGGCTCGGGAAGCTACATAGCTACGCGGCTCAGCAGCTCATTCAATAGACAATGTACGAATGTGTTTGTTCACATTCATAAAATCGAAGATTTTGATCCACGTGCTATAAATACAAAAGGTAGTACTCATACAGGAATGTGAGCAATCCCCATGACTTGCGGTAAGAATATGCATAAACAGTTCAGGATCAGACGCTTCAGCTGAATTTTCCCTTCAGTGTTCAGCTTCTAGGGTGACTACAGCCATATAAAAAAAGCCTAATTAGACAGGGAGAGGAGTAGGTACATGCTGATACAAGGGGCCATTATAGCTTAATGTGAAGTTGCAGAAGATACCAGCAAGCAGACAAAGAGGAAGAGAACAGAGAACCGTGAGTTAGCTGCTCTCCTTAGATCCCCATACTGTAAACACATCTGCAAGGCAAGCCAACGGGACCCTTCCCAGGAACAAAGCTGGGCACAGGTTTAAGAGTTGGTAGGACTGGGGCTCTTACAATTTAAAAATGTTATGCTACATAAGGTACAATTTGTTGGTGTTATAACGATGCCACCAAGAAGACAGTAAATACTGAAAATACATGTGAAAACTGCAGTCTCCTCTGGCAGACCCTGGTTCTGCCACGTCCCACGTGTCAGTGCAACCACACTAAGGGCTCAGGACCACAGTGGTACATCCCCAGGCTCCGATCCAGGGCATGGGGGCCTTGGGCTGGAGGTCTCCCAGGTCAGTCTAGCATATCACTGGGTGCCACTCCAGAAGCCAGCTCACTTCCCATGGGAGGGTTGCCACTGCTGCACAAGCATATACCCAGGAGCGTACCTTCCTGACTGTAAAAAGTGTCTGCCCCAGAAGAGAAAAGTTTGGAAATGTCAGCTGCAGGTATGCCTCTCCTCTCTGATTTCCAGCTCCTTCAGGTCTGCAGTTGCTAAGGCTGGAGGAGGATGCCCTCCTCTGGCTACACATCCCCTTTTCATCAAGCCTTGGAGGCTGAAGAGAAATCACTTTGAACACTGAGGCGGGGAGCTGGAGGCAATTACTTGTGATTGATAGCACTAAATATGAAACCGCATGTACCTCATCCATGAAGCATGGAATCAGCAGCATATTGTTAGTGGGGGAGATGAATGGGGCTTGAGATAACCTTGGCAAATTAGGCATATGTTAGCATTAAGCTTTGTCAGTAAGCAGGCTATAAATTACAGACATATTGTAACTCCATAAACTCATCTAATGAATTGAATGACAGTGGTAATTTAAGGCAGAATGGAACTGTTTAACCCTTTTAAGAATTTAGCTGTATTTCTATATTACGCAACAATCCAAACTGTATTAAAACGTTGGTGTTTCCTATATACTGCAAGATACCATAACCATAACAGGGAAATAATTCTTCCATGTTTCATGTAAATTTAACAAACAGTTGGCAACCTGCAAATTATGTTACTTACGAGTTGATTAAAAAAGCATGGAAAAAGAACGGAATAGCTGGGGGGAGGTTCCTTGCACATTCTCTTACTTTATCATTATTTTTCTGTATGATCAAGCTAAATATATTTGTTATAAGACACAGCATGCCATGCATTTCTGGACTGCTACTGAACACCTCGGGAGGTGTTATAAGACACAAGGCTAAAGGGCAAGTGACTTCAGTCATAAGAGAAGTGCAATAATCCCTTCAAAATGCATGGCCTGCAGTGTCTTATTGCTATTCTGAAATGGAATTTATAAATAAAAATAAGAGGAAAAAGTCAGTCTCCCGCATTTACTGGCTGCTATTGACAGACTTATGCCATCAGTGACAGCTAATCCAGGATTCTGAAGCCATTTTCTATTTTACTGTGTATTTCAGCCAAAGTAACATTTGAAAATCGCTGGCACATAGGTGGCATAAAAGGGCTTAAAATCTAAACCAGAAAATTTAGTGCAATATGTTATTAATTAAAATGCATTGACATATAATAAAAAAGTATGTTTGCTTTTATTCAGTAGAAGTAACTGAAGAAATGTGTATATATACTCTATTATGGGTATAGTCCACTTTTAAGGAAATTTTAGGAAAGCCCACTTTTCCACACACTTCTAGGCACTTGATCTTGGCCCTCATATGAACCACAGAGAAATTTCTCATCAAACTTGCGTAGAATATTTGCCTTTAGACACATCATTCACTTTAAAAAGACGCATCAAATGAAACAAAAACAGGAGCATTTATCTCAGTCCAGAAACCAGGGGGGCAGTCCTGTGTGATGAGGGTTGGAAGGAGGCCTTGGTGGAAGGGACAGTAAGCAGAAAGTGAGATCCTCAACATATGTCATTTTTTATTAAGTAAATAATCATTACTTCTGTTGCCCACCCATGATCATAAGCCATATAGGAATTAAAATGATAGGATTCAGTGGTAGCTCAGCATGAAAAAAGGAGGGAGAGGTACAGTTACAGATATTTTTTTCGTGTGTGACACTTTGCAGTTAGTCCTTCACACACATTTCTTTCTAGAAAATAATCTTTATCACAACATGAGGAAATGCAGGTGCCTTGCTAGCTCTGCTTTGGCCAGTGAAGAAATGAAGCCTCCATGGGACTCACCTGGAGTTACACAAGGAGTCTGCAAAAAAGCCAGGAGGAGGCCCAGACCTCATCAGTCCCCTTCTTTTAATACAGGTAGTGTTAACCCCATGCTTGGGAATGTGTCTGAGATCAAAGAGAGGTTTGCTGCTGCCAAGAGTTGCAATTTTAGTAAATTTGAGAGTGCAGGGAAGATAGCAGGATACTGCAACAGCCGACAGAGATGTGAACCCTGAATAGGTCAGGGTAAAAAGGTGATCTGTGAGCAGCTGGCACGGAGAGCTTAGAGGAAGCAGAGTTTGTCACCCCCAGCTACGTGACCCTTCTTCCAAACCTCCTTTGCCTGTGTTTCCTGTATGAACTGGGGCTTTCCAGAGTTCCCATCCCCACGTTACCCTGGAACAGAGTCAGCGGGCTGTAATATGTAAATAAAAACATAATAGGGCTTGTCACCTTGCTGTGGTACCAAAAGTAAAAGGACTGTTTTTTTTCTTTTGTACAATGCAATTGTAGCACACTTTTCCATTGACACACGTGGAGCAGAACTTGGGAGGGCTTCCTCAAGACGCTTGTGGTTATTACCTCCTTCTGTTCATCCACATGGGTTTTTAAACCATGTTGCAATAAATAGGACTAAAACTTAAGGCTCATGGTTCAAAAATCTCCTGCTTTTCTCTGGATTACTGCTTTCTTCCAGAGGAAAAAATTCTGTGGAAAACTCCACGACTTTCACATATATTTATGAAATACATATATATATTATATTTTCTTATAATAATAGTGCACAAACTTACCTCTGTGTTTTGTGAGTGTTCAGTGTGCCACGGCTTCAAGGTTGTTGGTACTTGGGACACAGTGTAAGGAGTACAAGGAGGGATATCAGCATTTTGATTGAAAGTAAAAAGGTGTAAGAAACAGCTAAATGAGACAAAGGGCATTATGTTCGTAGTGAAAGAATTTAAAGTAACAGCAAGTGGGAAATCAATGTAACTCCTGTAAGACTGACAGAGCAAGATAGGAATTTACGCAGAAAATGCTCCATTTACTCAACTCCATTTCTAGGCCTGGTAGTCAATGATACCTTGAGCTACTGGTGAGGATTTTTATGAGAGGAACAAGTAAAATTATTCAGTAGCAAGTGGCCTTTTGTGCAGTACCACAACAAGGAGGAGACTTCAAATACTGCATGTCCTGTAACCACGCTTTGTTAATTCAGAAAGGCTACATCCTTGCGGCCAGAGGAGACCAAGCCCCATACTGGTGCTGCAACATCCTTCTTCTGCGTGGCATGGCTGGTACCAGGCTTCGGGTGGAAATGGTTCACCACAACCTGGATGTGGCCGCAAAGTTTGCTTGCTGCTGATGTTTGAGCTGGTAATGAGATGGAAAGGGAGCTTCTGGCTGTGGCTGAAATGAACATCATCTTCGAACACAGTCGTCCAAACTCTGCTCCCAGTGTGGCTGCTCCCGAGTGTGGAGCACACTAACGCAGGCACGTGGCTGTAGTTAAGCCTTAAACTATGGGGATTCTGAAACGCAGCTTTCTGCACAGCCTAGCCTCTGGATTTTGACAGCTCTGACTCGAGGCCGCCTGCTCTCAGCTGTCCCTCACCTCTTAGCACAGGAGCTCCAGGGAAAAGGGTGCAGGTGCCTCATGCCATCGGGCACCCTGTGCAGCTGAGACATCTGAGAGGCTGACAGATCTGATCCAGGACCTGCTGGAGACTTACTCTCATGCTTACAGGATAGCTGGGGAGCCAAGTCAGGTACCTTGAGGTCATCTGCAGCAGCTCTAGACCCCTGCATTTAGGCATCTGAATTTCTCCCAACATTTACATGCTAAGGGCTTACAAGGTGTTTTCAGGCATTTGACAACACCTTGTGGTTGTAAAAGCCAGTCTTTTTTCCAAGAAACAAATATATAACTTTCATACTTATACTGCCTTCTTTTAAATGTGAAAAGGCTTTGTTAAAACACATTGAATATCTTTCATGTGCGAAACGAAGAAATTTAAAATTAAAGTCAATAAATTCAGTTTATCCCATATAGCAGAAAGTATTTCCTCTAAGTATCCCTGGAGGAAAAAAGTGACTGCTCAGAAGAAAAAAGTGATTATTTGTGAGCTTATAGGTATGTGTCTGAGGCAGATCCAAGGTCCTTCTCCACATCACAGTGAGAAATCACACAGCCAATACAAATAGAATCATAGAATCATAGAATCATAGAATCATAGAATCACAGAATCGTTAAGGTTGGAAAAGACCCTTAAGATCATTGAGTCCAACTGTTAACCTAACACTGCCAAGTCCACCACTAAACCATGTCCTTAATACCTCCATAGGATGAAGGAGTACAAAAATGCCTATGGATAATTACTCTGCTTGCATAACATGGGAAATTCACAACCCACGCGTGAAAGGAAAGAAGCTGCTTCCCACTTTTCCACCTTCTGTTGAGCAATGTTGTGTTTCACAGATGTTGTATATCAACAAAACTTTGTAAATGCTTAGATAATGGCATAGTGTGAGTGCTTCAGAGTTTTTGGTACAAATCTGACCTCTGAATAAAATTGGTTCTTCATTCTTCATTCCAGAAAAGATTACCGTGACCTTTACTTCTCCATTTTCCTAATGGTTTCTTCACTACAATGACTAAATTGAATGACTATCTCAGCCATCTGTAAGGTTCAGAATTAAATTTACCTAGTGCAAATCAATAAAGTGGAAATCAAAACTAAAAGCCTGGGGTTATTTTTGCAATACTCTATGTGTAATACAACTTTGCATTTAACCTCTGGACTAAACGGTGACTCCATAACTAAGTCAGTTACTGAATGCATGCTTTACATACTTCAGTGGGATCAAACTGTTTAGATCAGCAATGGTTAATGAGAAGATCTGTTAAAAGTGATTTAGAGAAATGATACCTATTCAATCCTCTGGGTTTGTTAGGCCACCAAGTCAGAAAACCTACTCGAGATACATGTAAAATGATCTTTTCAATGGAAAATGGCATGAATTTTGGTTTGGCTGTATAACGATTACATGGCCTGATTCTAGTGAGGGGTGTGCATGGGGGAAGGAATCCCCATCCCAGCAGTGCCGGTGGAACGTGTGGTGAGACTGCAGCCATTTCCCCTCATTCCAGCTGTGGCAATCTCACAGCTGTGGACTCAGGTCTTCTTCTGGTGACAGCCAGCTTCTCAGTGGCACTCACAAGACCATCAGCATAAGAAAATCCCTGTTCCTAGGGCTGCCATTGAGCTGTTTATCAGCAGACCTTGGAAAGACCTGAAAACATCTGATTTTACAGCTGGCAAGCTGTAGGTGTAGAAGAAGCTGAAATAATTTGCCCCAAATGATGTCAGCGGGGAAGCAGTGTCACTGGGAGCTGAACCCCACTTTTCCCAAGCTCAGGTCCCTGCTGGACTGCAGTGCTGCTGTGCTGTGATGCTTGAGGATCACAGCAACCAGGCAGCAGAGCTGAGTCCCTCCAAAAAGCCCGGTCTGTGGCATCAGCATTCCCTATCCCACTGCTTTTTCCTAGAGATAAGAGAACCTCATTTACCTTAAGGGAATAAGGGTCAGGCCCAACAAATACTGAAGGACGTCAGGCTGTACTGGCAGGTACCACTTAATGGGACTATTTGTTATTACCTTACCCCAAGAATCAGTAACCTCTGACGTTTTCTTCCCCAGTCTAAGATTCAAGTGCATTAGTAGATGCTCAGCAGGAGCCAGGGCACACAGCCTCTCCAAGAGAAGCGATGCTGTGAATCGCATGACTTGCAATACCTCATCCGCTTCCCCAGCGCTCACTGCGATCCAGGCATGGTGGCGGCAAGGAGCAGAGAGGTGCTCACCCTTTCCTGGGGCTGCTGGGTGGCACACAAAATCTGTCTGTTCACCAGACAGATTTTCACTTGGGTTGCTTGCCTCAAGCTGCTGGTGCCGGCTCTGCTCTGGTTCTTCAGCAGCACAGGCGTGGTACGGAGGGAGAAAACACCTGTGCTTCTGCTACCGCGGCTGGGAGTCTCTCAAGGGCTCTCATCAGCTCACAGGGGCTGGGAGAGCTCCTTAGGCTGGGCAGATAATGGGTAACCAGCTCCTCGCAGGTCTCCCCCCCTACAGCACCAATGTAATTAGTCAGTGTTTTGCTGGAGGTAAATATTAATTAACTGAGATGAGTTTTCTTTTTACCTTAAGATTTCAATTTAATTTTTATTCTTGCATCCAGGAGACGCGTCATACAAGAAGAACACATTAGTGCATTAAAACTGAACATTAGTGGAGACCGTGAAAGGCTAGGAGGTATAATTAACTTTCAAATACCATAGAAGTGTAAGTAGGCAGTATGATAATACACATAAATAATATATCACTGCTTAAGATAAAAACACTTATTTTAACAAAGGACACAATTAAGATGATTTCTGAATATGGTTTTGAGAAGTGCCTGTTCATCCCAGCCTTCTCTGAACCAGCCTACAGGAATGCTCTTATGGTCCGAAGTGCCAGTGTGGCCACGTCCCATGCCTAGTCAGGGGTAAGACCTAAACACAATGTCCTCCCTCATCCCACCACCTTCACTTTGGTTTCTGCTGGGAGCACAGCTCAGGCAACTGGGCTAAAAGAAAGCCACAGCTTTTTGATGAAAATTATTCTGGTCTTAAGTCCTTGTCTTACTTTTATAAAGAGCTCAGCCTTATTCCTGCAAAATAAATTCTTTACAAAAATGATGATCTATGGCACCTCCTCAATAGAAATAGAGTAAGTTTTTGGAAGTTCTGGATGAAACTACCATTTGCCCAAACTAGTACTGTAGTGTTAGTTTCTAAGTGCAATTAGACTAGGTGTAAATCCAAAAACATGGTCACTGACTCCGGCTGCCTTACTGCAGATGGCAGCTTAAGCTGGCTGAGTTTGGCTCTTACCACGCAGCGCTGGAGTAAGAGGCTGATCAAGCAAAGGCAGGAAGCCTGATCAGATCTCATAGGTAGGGAGTTAAGCCCTGGCTCTTCATGCAACTTCCTAAAATCTTTCTTGCGTGCACTTTAGGAGTTCAGTCGTGCCTCAGGTGACATTTTCTGGTTGTGCTCGTGGTCCCTGTTGACTTCGGCGAGGTCACGCTTTCACAGTGTTCCATTCAGTGAGTAGCAAAGTTAAGCCAAAACTGAGGAGGCATGTTCTGAAAAGTGGAAACAGTCTGTCAATCTTTGATAAGATGGATTTCAGATTACAAAGAGAGAAATCCTGTAATTCAGAGTTCATGTGAATTAATAATGGTAAATCATAAAAAAGAACAATATTAAGTAAGTGTTTGTATAGTTTCAAAGTGCTTCACAGGCACGAATTAATTAGCTGTAATGAGTAAAACCACTAGATGTCAAAATGTTCACGGATTTCGTTGGGGCCTGGATGTCATTACATAGAAGAAAGCCTACAGGTAGAATAGCTTGCAACAAACTCTGACCCCATGGGAGCTTTGAAGGCATTAAAGGGGTCACATTTAGCCTGACACTGAAGGGAAGGGAAGGGAAGGGAAGGGAAGGGAAGGGAAGGGAAGGGAAGGGAAGGGAAGGGAAGGGAAGGGAAGGGAAGGGAAGGGAAGGGAAGGGAAGGGAAGGGAAGGGAAGGGAAGGGAAGGGAAGGGAAGGGAAGGGAAGGGAAGGGAAGGGAAGGGAAGGGAAGGGAAGGGAGAATGGCTTAAAAGCAACAGCACTTTTGAGCATCGCAACCAATTTGCAACATTTATTTTCAAGGAGACAAGTGAAAAAAATATTGCAATTGTTTTAAAAAATGAAGAGGAACAGATGCAGCTAATAACTCAGGAAACAATGATTCATTAATTAAATTAGGGATCAGAGTTCTTGAAACAGCATGTGAGGAAAGAAAAATTGGTCTGATGGATGACATTAAATGTCAGACAATTAGGATCACATTTGACAGAACAGAGGTTTAGCAAAGAAACCTAAAGTTTATAAAGAATACTGCAGTAGCTTCTGGAAATGTCTACATTTCAGTAGATTTTCTTAGTAAAGAAGATGAGGTTGGAACTCTGTCAGCAAAGGCAAGTTTGAAATTCATACAAATTAATTTTCAAGACTGTTTTAATCTTACTCCATTAAAACACTTCGCATAACAGCATACTGAACTTTGACCAACACTTTCTCATTTGTCTCAAGATGTTTGTTGCCCTTTCAGACATAAATTGCTAGCCAAAATTCATTGACTTGACGGTTTGTTTCCATTATAGTCAGAAAATGACTGCATTTTAGTAAAAATGTTCACAGAGGCCTTTTTCTCCACAGCACAGAGACAAGCAACAGTATTTCTGACCCTGAAATCCTTGTGTTAGTGAGAACAGGCCTCAATGGTTCCTTTAACTGTAGTACAGGCGTTGAGATGGTTTTTCTCATCATTTGAAGATGTCACTCTTTACACTTTCTCCTGTTTTCCTCTTAGCTGTGATTCTTGCAGCCTGCAAACAGTGTACTAGACCTGTTCATCTTGTGAGCAGTTTTGGAGGTAAGGCTCTTGTCTAGTACTACCTCCCTTCTCATAGCAGCCACAGGGGCAAAATGAAGAGGCAGATGCCATGACCTAAGGCTCTGTATTGGTGTATCCTGACTTCACCTACTGAGCCTTGTCGCTAGGCTTCATGTCATGATCCAGCCAATCCAACCCACTCTATTCAATCTGGCCAGAATCACCTGATCTGAAATAACCGTGACAGGGGAAATATTAAAATCTTGCTCTCCATTGAGAAGTTTTATCTGAAGAAAGATTTCAGACCAACCCTGAAAAAGTGTTCTACAGCAAGTCTTGAGGTGTAAACAAAAGAGTCTGTCCAGCAATGTACTCTGTGTACCTTCACTCAGTGTACCTTCACAAGAGTTTCATGGGTTCAGCTCTCCACAAGAGCCAGTCCTGACATTTCTCCTTCACATGGGTTCCTAAAAAACGTCCAGTCACCTTGTGTGAATTCCTTGATCAAAAGCAACAGGAGTCTTTCCACCGACTTCAGTGAGGTGAGAATTCCCCTTTTTAAGTGAAAACTAATTTTACTGTATATGACTCAATGTCCCTACGCTAAATTTGTCAAGATCTCCCTTCATTTTCTGTCACACTTGCTCCTTTTCAATCCATCTCCTGAAATCATTTTTAGAAGGAAGTTCCTTTTAAGCTTCAGTGCTATGTATCAAAAAATTGATAGCTTTAAGTGGTGAGAAAAGTGAGCTAAATGACTGGTAATCATTAAATACTCTAACTGCATGTTGTCATGTTAACCATAGGGTGTAGCACCGCTTTGCTTTTCTTTTTCATAGAATGGGGCTATCCCCATATTTATAGGTTGTGCAACCAACTTGTGTGCTCTTGTATCCACAGACTGCTTCTTCTGTTGCCCATGTCCTGTGGATTTTCCCCTCCACTTTTCCTGCCAGCAGCAGTACAGCTCACCCCAAGGAGGCGTTGTTGTTTACAACTATGAACAAGTAATACTAGAAGGGAAACAAATTTTCTGGCCTCCAAGTAGTTGGTGGTGGTGTCTAGTAATTAAATACTAGAGGCTTCACTTAGGTGACATGCATCCTTCCTTGTGCAAGGCAAGACCTGCAACAAGGGCAGAGGAGATGAACTCTATCCCCACTGCCTTCATGAATGCTGCTAGCCTTTGATGAGTACTGCAGCAGGTACCCTATCTCCCAGTATTCCTCAAGAAAGGTTATGGGCTCCTGAATCTGTTTGTATACAGGTACACTGATCCTTCCCAGTTCTTGACAGCATTCCCTGAACTGGTCTGTCCAAGGCTGTCTCCTCAAAACACCAGCTAAGGTAGGTTAGCTCCGCAGTTGGATTGCTCTGCCAGCACTTCCACCCACACAGGGTCAATCCACCACCAGGCTTCTACATTTCATCCTTTGCTACAATGATGGAGAGGAGCATGTGCTTTCTCTTCTATAATATGTGTTTCTGCATATTTTTAAAAACAGTATGGTTATAATTAATTTTTGTTGGATGTTAGTAAATAACAACCAGTGTATTTTCTTATGAGTGTCAGGAATTACAATGCGCACATGCCTGATGATGAACTGGGTACAGAAAGGTAACAGTGAGGCAAAACTGAGATCAATGAACTTCATGAAAGAAAGAAGGCAGAAAAAGAAAAGGAAACTAAGACTTCTACCTGAACCCTGGTACATCTATACCCACGTCAATTATTAAAGTGCATAAGGTGAGTCATGGGCTTTTGTTTGATGACTGTTTCCCTCAGCTGATCATAAAGCAGCCTTGAGTGACTAGCTCCTCAGAAGACATGTAAATGATATCATGCCCTATGAGCGTCTACAGTTAGGTCCCATCCTTTGTGCTTTGCTATAATAGAACGATGAGCTCATTAAGAAAATTTGTCCATGCCTCCCTTCTGCACCAGTAATGTATAAGCACAGGGGAGTAGATTTACTAGAAACATGGAATTTTCTCCCTTTGGAAAATAAAAATCTCTGCTTGAAATGAATATTTTTTGTTTTCTTTCTTTCCAATTTTATTGTCTTTTAGAGGGATGGGATGGGATGGAAGGTTGGCAATTCAAGGGTTAGTACTATGGTTGTTTGGGTTTTTTTAGTGGAAAGGCCTTTTCAACGAAGAAATTTTGAAGAAATCCCCAAAAAGACAAACCTTGATTTGACTGGTCTTATTTGGAAGGGTGTTTCAAACTGAATTGCTTATACTCGTAAGACTTTGGTCTCACCTCTCACAGGGTTCATCCTGGGTTTTGTGATATGTGATGATGTAAAAGAATATGGCTGCATTAATGATTCGCAGAAATGTGGTCTCCAGTATAGCAGGGGCTTTCCTGGAAATTTTATTCCATTTTTAAGGTTAGAGGCAAAATCTTACACTACAGTCACAGGCTGCCCAGGCAGAAGGGAGGAAAGCTGCAGTGACCCCCAACGAGAGAGAAGCTGTAGAGACCCTTTTTATATCAGATTGCATGCATTTTACCCTTGCCTTTCCCTTCAGACCCAATCACTCAGTCACTGTAGCCTAGACTGCAAGTGACATGACGGAGCTTTAGTTTGAAAGATATGCCACAAATACAATCAGAGTTCACAGAACAGGCAGTAGGGATACTTTCCAGTCAAAAAATAAATTTAAAAAAAAAAAAATCAGAGTTTAACTAGGCTTTGATTCCAAAGAGAGGACACATACCTACAAGTCGAGTAGCTGTGCCTAACTTTAAGATGCTGACTTACAGACTGGAGTTCAGAGTCCATCTAAGGATTAGAACCGTTCTTCTCATTTCAGATTAAAATAACTCAGGAACAACTTGTACCCATAAAGTCATATGCTGGTGCTTTTCACATCTTCCCTGTTATTTACTCCCCAAAAGAGTGATGCTGAGCACTCAGCTTTGCTCCTGGTCTTCATTCAGCTAGACTAAGAAAGCTCAACTCTTTAGGTCTCCTCTTAAACACATAAATTCTTTATCATCCAAGATCTTCCCTGGTCATTTTTTAAAAAGTGAACACAGACGCATTTGCAGTTACTGCATCTTGTTTCAGAAATGTGCTTAGACCACAACTACCCATTTCGGCTTTCCAAGGGATTTGGACAGAGCTTCCCCTTGAGCTAGATCAGACACAGGCAGGTAACAGGGCCAGGACAGCTCTGGGTGATATGCAGGACAACCACAGGTATCAGTTTCCCAAAGGAAAGCTGATAAAAGCTCAAAGGCATCAGCGTGTACCTGTGGTGCCTTCCAATAAACAAGATAGGAAATAAGATTAATTCATATAACATATTAAAAAAAAAATTCTGATTTTTGACATGGCTAATCTGCCCTAGTGACACGTTACAAGACTTTGTACAAGACAAAAGTAGAAAGGACAATTACATAAACTGCACGAAGACAAGAAATAGAAAGTAAAAAGGCCAACAACAATATATGACAAACAGCTTAGTAAATAATAGTGCAATTTTCCTAGCTAATAGAATGGTTTAACACCTGAATACACTCACACGCCTGATTAAACACTAACAACATAAACCCATGAAAGAAGATTATAAGTTGTAATATCTCTTTGCAAATAATAGCATATTAGCCACTGTTGCATACTTCTCCAATTACATCCCTTTAATTCTTTTCATCTGGAAAACAGTTCAGAGTATAATAGTCAGCATCATTTGTGTTTTAAAACAAGCGATTATTTTATATGCAGTGTATATTGCCAAATAGCAGGTCTCTCTCTATATATATCTACTAAGTATACTCTCGAAGTTAATAAAATCAGTAATTGGTAATGCAAGTTATTTTTAACTTGGCTTTCTATGAAAAAATGTTTAAACTTCAACAAACTGTTGCTCCCTGTCACACTGGACACTTTTCCCAGGCCTTTTTCCCTTTTCTTACCAGAGGTTGCCAGGAGCATGAATGATACCTAAGAGCAGCACCCTTTACCAAAATGCATGAGCCTGCCCAGATTCCCATCCGGATGGCTGGATAGCTTTGCTTAGCTTCTCTTCAGTTGCCTTGAAACAAGTGTGGAGTGGCTTGGAAGGAAACGTGGGAAGCCAAAGCCTCTGGTTTCAGTCACAGCAATCCCCGTTCACCACCTTTTCTCATCAATCACTCACCTCTATCCCTTCTCTTTTCCATCCACCTCCAGCTATGCAATTCACTGTCTCTTCTTGCTTGGACATTCAACAACTGTAATTTAATGACCTTCAGGCCTGCGCTCCTGCTTGAGTTTCTTGGAAATCCCCAGCTAACTTGAAAATCCTCCAAGAGAGACAAGAGAAGAGACCCCCTGCAGATTATTCTGCTACGGAGATTTAAGCTAGTTAACTTTCCAACCCAATGGCAAAACACTGGAAAGGTATAACCCAGTCCACTGTAGCATTTCTACTGCTGGAGCTTTTTAAGTTCAGGATAAACAAACATTTCTCAGGAACAGTTTGGGTGTACTCCATCCTGTTTTAGTCAGACTGCGTCATCTGCTGCATTTCCGTGATTCCTTCGGAGCACAGAGTGCCGTGGTAAATGAAGCCTGGGGCTGAGCCAGTACGGCAATTTATGTGCTTCAGAGGGTGTTCAAAGTGAGGAGGAAAATCAACCCAGTCTTTTTAAAGCATGCTGTTTAAAAAGAGGTGATACTCATTCACAAAAGGTAGCCTAGGTGGAAGTATCTGTTAAGAACAAAGGTAGTCTACTTTAACTGCTTTCTCTTTTTTCTTGGAATTTTGTATTCCAGCTACTGAGGCATATGAAATGTATGGTCATGATTTATTCACCATCATACAGGGAAGACTGTATTTTGAGATTTTCTCCATGCTTTTCTAAAACACCAGCTATTGGCTATTTACTGAGACAGACCAAGGATGTTCTGGACCAGTCTTCACAATTGATAGGGCTAATCCTGTGCTTCCTACCAAGAAAGTTCAAATAGGTTAGATTTATATGAATTTTTCCTTTCCATTTTTTTTGACTGTTAGAAGTTTACAATTTGCAGGGTCTTTATTGTCAATCTATCCACTAATATGCCTCTAGTTCATTTACCAATTTTCCAGTGGGTTTCATTACAAGGTATTTTTAAACTACTCCCATAACTGAGCCAAATCAGAAATTACATCCCTGCTATTTCTAGTAATCATTTTTTCTAGACAGTAAACTCTCTCTGGGGTGGATTATCCAGTATTATCCCCATAGCACCCCACACACCTCTTACCAAAGAGCTCTTAGTGTGCTAAAAAGCCTTATTGGACAAAGTTTCCTTGGAGATAAAACAGATAAAAAGAAAGAAAGAAGAGGAAATGTAAAGCTTGACAGATTCATGAATGAAGTTAACACATTTTGGTGGCCTGCAAAAAGAGAATTGAACCTGACTCTAGTCCACTTCTACCACTTCTACAGGAATGAAAACAATTATCAAAGGAGACAGATTAGCTAGTTTTTCTCTCTTTCTTATAGAGAATGACAGATACTTACTGCTAGTTTATTTTGCATTTTTGTTGTCTTGTGCAGAACTATGGGTCTGTACAGGGGTGGTGTTAGAATTGAAAAGCAGGTAATACAAAAGGACAAGTAAAAAAACAATTGAAAAAGCAGGAGAAGGCCTGAAAATGGTTGCCTGATGTAACCTCACATGCAGCGCACATGTCAAGAGCAACAAGAGCTAACTGAGAGCTGACCCTGTCTGCCAGAAAGCTTGTCTGCCACAAAGATGTGGCATGCTCTAGGTTAGTAGGTTAGGAGGGTCTTTTATCATTGTTGTTATTAAAATAGGTGGGTACAAAGATAAGACAATTATATTTACAAGACCAATGAAAATGTAAATTTTGTTCACCTTTTGCTACCTGCTCAGCTGAGAACTGTTTTAAGCTTCACATTTCTCTTAAAGGCTCTGGATGAATTTATGTTGACTGCAACCATCTTCACATTTATCAGGGTAAGCATAGACTACATAACAATGTACAGACTTCTGATTTAGTGCAGTAACTGAGGACTGGGAGAAGGATGTTTTAGAAATGTCAGTGTTGGGCTGGAAGGTGCCTCAAGAAGTCATCTAGCCCATTTCCCATGGACTGCTGTGAGATCAAGATGGGAATTCCAGGTGGACATTGCTCAGGCATGGCCATAGCATACACAAATGAAGCGCCAGCAGGCAGGAGTCTGAGACTGAGTGACCTACACCACTCTAGAGCAGGGTTCAACTCAGCTGTCCTCACCAGCAGGCCACAGTTTGCCAAGCTGGTCTGATCTCAGAAAACCAACTTGCCTAAATTATTTTAGGAATCTTTTTTCTTTACAATTAGCCGACAAAGTTTTCATGGCAAATTAAGCTTCTTGACAACTTCCCACATGACAGGACAGGATAATCATCTGTCCTCCTAAGTACTGCAAGACCACTGTCATGGCACTCTTCCTTGTTCACCTCTTTCTTGAAGTTTAGGGTGCAAAGCCAGTCATGGGATTCCACTGCAAGCTTCACCAGCATTTTCCCATGTCTTACATTTGATGTTTCTTCTAAGACAACCCAGAGTTAGTTGCTTCTGGAAGAGGATCATGTCACTGATTCAGATTAGGCTTCTGACCTCCTGCAAACCCATGATCCCGCCCTATGATGCTGCTGCTTCAAGAGATAATACGTTCTCCACATTTGTCCATTGATTTCTTCTTCTTACGTGTAGTGTTATGCACTTTGCATTGAATTTTCCCTTTTTTAACACCAGGTCATCTCTTCAGTTTGTCAAAATCATTCTGGATTATGAATCTGTCCTCCAAAGTGCGTGACAGACTGCCCCAAATTTCATCTTATGAAAATTTTATACTCATGTGTTGTCTTTCAATATCAAGGCAATTAATTGAAATATTGCATCAATCTTGGGTATGTAATGTGAATGTAATAACTGAAGAGTTTGAAAAAGCTGTCTGTGACTTCAGCATAGGAGAGTCTACAATGTATATGTGTCTGTATAGTTTTATGTAGCAATATGGAGCATTTATTTGCCCTGGTCATTTTCAGCAAATTCTAGCACTTTTTGAGTTGCACTAATTAGTAGTCACTGACATAGAAAAGATGAATGTGAAGAGCTTCCATTGAAAAACTCACTGGGAAGTTGTTAAATAATAGCAGTGGAAATGTTAAACTGTTCAGAAATCCTCAAACATGTTAAATGTGCTGAGTACTCACATCTCAGTGATCTGATTTTGTCTTAGATCTGCAACCTGCTCAGGGCAAGTCTGTACCCTACAAGAAATCATTTCCTAAACAGGTCTAGCAAAACGTTGCTGTCTCAAACATCGATATTCAAGACCTGTTCAAAGCATATTATTGTGGTTGTGGCTCAGATGGTTCCTGATGTTGCTACTAATGTTTTCTTCTACATCAAAACTAACTTTAAAATATATACCTTTAAGATGTATACCTTTGTGTTCTTGCCTCTTTGCTGCACTCGCTTGCACTTGTGCCAGCGTTGCTGGTAGCCTGGATAAGCTCCAAGGCAGACGACTGAAAGGACCTGCATTGAAAATAAATGAAGACAAGAGGTTCACCACACCATCCCAGCGATCTTTGTCAGAACTCTCTGGAGGAGAGGGCAAGTACCCTTGCTCCGCCACAGAGATGGCAGAACCACGAGGCTGCCAAAGCTTGCACTTGCTGCCAGAGCAAGCATCATCCACCCTTGGTACTGGGGGAATGGAAGTGCCAGTGAGAATTAAGTTCCCAGCTGGCCCCCTAATAGTCTTTTAAAAACAACATCAAGGCATGGAATCAGAAGCACCAAATACTAAGCGAGCTGAAAAGTAGGATTAACTATTCTTAGTCTGGATGGTGTACTCTAGAGCCATAACTGGGACCCAACCAGACCATCTGCCTCTGCAGAAGAAGAAAAAAGAAAAGAAAAAAAATAAAAAAGAAAGGGCAACCTTTTCCCTGGAACAGTTGCTCCATGGGAGTTACGCTGGGTGCGCGGCAGTGGGAAGTGTCAGGAAGCAGACCTGCAGTGTCTGAGCTGAACCGCTCAAAGTCAATTCGTTAAAATAGAAAGCCTCCTGGCATGTTAGCAGCTTCAGTTTTATTCAACTCATTCCTTACAAATAAGCTTTGGAAGAAACACAGTATAATGATATAAAAAAAACCCCAAACATCTTTCTTTTTTATACATACATGGCATGCCTCCCTACTCTAGAGATGGATACCAAGGGAAGGGAACAAGGTAAGAGCAAAAACCTAAGTAGTCACTATTCACCCAGTGAGGATTTGAGCACCACTTCAAACAGCTAGAATCTCTTGAAATGGATGGGGGCGGTTGCACGCTAGAAGATTGTTTTGCACATCGAAAGGCTATGGTCCAGCCTACAAACTCTTCCGTGAGTCCTGCTCTCTGCAGCTGTTACATGCAACCTCAGAGCCCTGATGACAAAGCAGTTGCACGAGTGCTCGTGTCCTTCCCATTCACGTATTAATATATATTTTCCCTAGACTTCATATTTTTGCCTTCTGTTTACCCTCCCGCATCCCACCTGGCTGGGGTGCATTTTAAGCATCCCCTCTGCGGAGGCAGGCAGGGCCCTTTGCCACCCCCGCTTCCCCCTCGGTCCCCGCTCGGGGGATGCCCTGAGAGCAGCCGGCCTGGAGCGCCCGGCGGGTGCCGCAGCAGTCGGTGTGGGGCTGGTGGGGTGGTCAGGCCACACCGTGCTGCTCCCTGCCACCTGATTGCTGTAAAATAGAAACGTGCTACAGCGTATGCTCGCTGCCTGCCTTGCACAGTGTTTCTGTTGTAATTACGGAAAAGGCGCGGAGTCAAAACAGTGTGTCTAACAAAGTGCTCGTGTGATGCAGCTGTATCCGCTCTTAATCCTTCATTAATGCCTCATCAAAAGAGTACTGTACTTTCCGTTTGTTTCATTTACCGAAGGTCAGCATACTTGGAAGCTATTGTCATACAGCATTGCAGACTTTTTACATATTTCTCTGGTATTGTTCCAAGCTATCGTATACGCAAATGAGTCAATTGGTATGCAGATTGTCTATCATTAAAACCATTTCAAAATCAGCTTTGTCGTTGCTTTAGCGTTGGAGCTTGCATACCCTTCCTGAATGTAATGCGTTGCTCTGCATGGGTGAGGTGAGGTGGTGGTGCCAAACTCCTGCGGGACCAGTCCTGGTTTTCATATTGACAGAACTTCCACTGTATTCAAGGGAAATTTTCCCCAGGGCCAGGCCTGCGAGCTGAAGTCCTCAGCTTACACCACCTTCTCTTTGTGAGCCACGTGGTCTACATGTGGCCATACTGGTGCCTGTGCCTTTCCCTCCTCTCCTCCTCTATTCGCTGGGTTGTGTTTTGCCTCAGTGTCCTAATACGTTTATCTAAAAGGCTGCTAAAAGTTTTTCCTAGCCACCTTGGAAGACGTGTCAGCCCCGGAGCTGGTCCTGCGTTTCCACCATGTGGCACATCTCTGGAAGCTACCGGCACGGCCTGCGCCAGCAGCTGCCTCCCTGTCGACGGCTCTGAACCCACACCATCGTCTGCACACATCCAAAGTTCGCACACACCCATGGCGCAGTGTTCTGCTTTGTTTTTACTATTGAATTTCAGCTTTGAGCAAGAAACAGTGCTTCAAAAAATGAAGGCCACTTGCCTTTTCTACCTATTATCTTCACACAGTTATTTAGTGTTTCCTCTGGGGTGTATTTGGCAGTTCGTATTCAGGTATCACAAGCTCTTGGTGCAGAACCTGGATTCATTCATCTACAAAAACCATCTTAATTACTTCTATGTGAAAAAAAAGAAGTATTTTTATTTGCAGCTGCATTGTAGATGTGTCAAATGGCATAAAAGTCTTCTCTCTTTAACAAGTGAACTATATAATCATAATCAGAATAAAATGAAAGTAAAAATTAAAAACTACATTCATATAAAAAGATTCAAAGACAGGAAATATTCATTTTAACAATGTGCAATTTATCAGGGGGTTTAGAAGAACAGGAAATGTAGATATACAATTCTTACCAATAGTGGAGGAGAGCTGAGTTAGGGACCATCTGTACAAACCCAATATTTACAAGTCTATGGGACCTGATGAGGTGCAGCTGAGGCTGACCTCATTGCAAAACCACTTTCTATCATCTTTGAAAGATCATGCAGGTCAGGGAGTCCCAGACAAGTGGGAAAGAACTAATATTATGTTCATCTAGAAGAGGACAAAAAGGAAGATCTGGGAAACTACACACCAGCCAGGCTCACTTCTTTCCATGGGAAAACTGTGGACTGAGCCTTCATGGAAGGTATTTCCAGGCAAATGAAGCACAAGGCAGCGACTGAGAAAAGCCATAGAGTGGGTCATAGCCTTCTATGATGAAACAACTTGCTTGGTAGATGAGGGGAGAGCTGTGCAGAACATTATCTTGATTTTAGCAAGGCATTTGACAGCATCTCCCAAAGCATCCTTGCTGACAAGCTGGAAAGTTCTGGACTGGACAGATGGACCAGAAGATGGATGGAAACTGTCCGAACGGCTGTGATCAAAAGTGGTGTTTAATCGTTCAAAGTCAAACTGGCAGCCACTCATGAGTGGAGTTCCTCAGGAGTCAATACTGGGTTCAACACTATCCAAAGTTTTTACAAACGATATGGATGAACAAGTTTAAACGCACCCTTGCCAAGGCTGCAGATGACACCAAACTGGGAAAAAGCCACCATACAGATAGACCTCAGCTGGCTGGAAGATTGGGTCAACAAGAATTGCATGAGATTTAAGAACAATAAATTTAAAAAGTGCTGCACCTGACAGGATCATCTCAAGCAGCAGTACAGGCAGGGGTCTGACTGGCTGGAAAGCAGCTCTGCTGAAAGGACCTGGGGGGATGCAAGCTGACCATAAGCTGGTAGTGTGCCCAGGCAGCAAAGGCGGCAAACTTCCTCCTGGGCTGTGGTCACCAAGCACACAGCCAGCAGTTCCAGGGATGTGATTATTCCACGCCTGTTGGCACCTGAAATATTGTGTCCAGTTTTGGTCCCCCTAGTTCAAGAACAACATTGAAAAACTGGGGAGGGTCCAGTGGACGGCCACAAAGATGATCAGAGAACTAGAGAACATGATATGAAGAAAGGTTGAAAGAACTGACTTTTCTCAGCCTAAAGAAGAGAAAGCTCAGGAGATGTCTAATCATGGCCTTCCGATACCTAAAACAGAGTTATAGAGGAGATGGAGGGGCTCTCTTCACAAGGATGCACAGTACCAGGATGAGAGGCAGTGGACATGAGTTGCTTCAGGAGAAGTGCTGTCTGGATACAAGAAAAAAGCCTTTGCTGTGAGAACAATTCAACATGGGAATAGGTTGGCCAGACACATGGTAGAATCTCCCTCACTAGAAATATTCAAGACTCATCTTGTCAGGGCCCTGGAAGACTTAACTGAAGGCCCTGCTTTCAGCAGAAGGTTGGAGCAGATGATCTATAGAACTCTATTCCAACCCAGACTTTTCTGTAACTTCTGTGGTTTCTACCACAGCAGTGGCAAAGTAACATGTAACCTATGCAAAAAAATCTAAGTAAGGCAAAAGACGAGCCACTGGAAGTACCATCTTAGGTGACTTAATGGAAATACACTCTTGGAGTTGGAAACCACCTCCCAGCATCCCCCTTGTCCTTAAGCATTACTTAAGGACAAGGCTACGTGCAGTAGTCCAGATACCCAGTCACCATAGAGATTCTGTCTGGAGAGATTCTCTTTTCATTGCTGTGGAGGGAAATTAACCAAAATGGACACATGCTCATAAAACACTGTGAAGGCTGAAGAAGTCATCACTCATTGAGCTAGGAATAATACAATACAATAATCCCATAAACTTGGGGTGTTCTGGTCAGTTGGAAAGTATTGGCTGGTCACAGTAATTCTGACGCTCCACAGAGCAGAAGCTGTGCAAGTGATTTGCTCTGTGTGATGTTGAAGAGCAAGGTCACCTATGTCTTGGTGTTCCAGCTTCTCTTTCAGCTGGGTGCATTGCTTCCCACACTCTCTGTTGCTTGCAGAGTATGTGGTACCTCGTGGTCCTATAGCACTGGAGACATGCTATGTCAGATATCAGACCTTTGACCTCATACGTAGACCCATTTCTTATCACAAGGTTACATTTTGCTTACACTCCCAAATACTCACTTCAAAATCATGTGAATGTGGCTGTTGATGGTGCTCACACCAAACTGCACAGGGGACTTGACGAGGGGCTAGCTCCTTATTAGCTGTCACAGGACAAGCAGCCTTCCAGTTACCCAAGGGGAGAATGGCCTTGGGCCTTGGAGAAGATGCACAGCCAGGTTTGGGTCACTGAGACTGGCAGACTGCCTGCAGGCAGTCTCCCAGCCTGAACTGGAGTGAGCCAGGCTGGTTCAGCATCCTTCTTTTCCACTACCTCTGAGGACCTTCATCAACACATCAGAGCAGGATGCTACCTGTGCGCCTGCACTGTGTTCCCCAGGTTAAAGAAGCCTGCCATGTCAAAGACCTGTGATCCCCTGCTGCTTTTGTTCTTTCATCTGCTTTTGCATTTGCAGGGACCTTCACACTTCTCAGATCTGTGGTTGTCAGAAAGCAGTGGTTGCTAGAAGGAAAAGTCCTACCTATTGCCCCAGTGTGAGGGTCCGGTACAAGCAAGAGAGACAGCGCACAGAGCCAGGAGCTGGCTCACCAGACTGAGTCCTGCTCCATGTCCTGTCCCCGTGCAGGTTCCTGCCTGGTAGCCTGGCTCTTCTTTTAGCTTCTGGCCTTGTCCCTGGGAAATGAGAGTGTTTAAAACCTGATAAAGTCAAGGGAAATATAAGCTCATGGTACAACTGAAGAAAAATTGATCTACATTTTAGTAAGCACAGAATTACAGCAGTTCTTGACTACTGAAACCTACTACCAACAAGACATATTTTTCCATCATGGCTTCCAAAGACCAAAGTCAAAATAATAAGCACCAAGTCACTTTCCATTACTTTCAGCTATTTCTTTTTTCAAGATTTACTGATGCAAGTCAGCCATTCATACCATATGATTTGTCAATGGTCTTTTTTTGGTCACATCTGAAGAAATCTGTTAAAATAGATCCCCAATCTAGATCGCACTAAAACATTGGCTCTTAGTTGCAGAGAGACTGCCTCCATCACTCATTGGTGTCTGGGGGAGAGATGTCACCCTTTGACATCACTGTTTGCAGTGCAGGTGGTGTTTAGAATGCCCTTGAGGATGGTTTGCTAATGTCCCTTGAAGGCAAAGTTTAGCCCAGCCTTGGAGCATGATTTGTGGTCTACTGCAGTTACATGGACTGATGGTTATTTATTCCCATCTCTGTTGGATTTAAGAGCAATTTGTGCTTTCCCAGGAGACTGGATACTACATACTGGTTTAAAAGGGTACTTGCAGAAGCAGCGTTTTCTGCACAAGTAATGTTTTGTCTTTTGATTTTTTTTAAAGCATCATTGCATACAGGGAAATGATGATTTACATTCTGAAAGCACTCTCTGCCCTGGTGTCAGTTGAATTCATGGCAGGCAAAATCTTTCTAAATGAATCTTCCTGCTAGAGAAAATGGCAGTAAGTTGTACATGGGCATGTGATACTTGATGGTGCACTTCTCTGATGGAAACTTCAGCACTGGATGGATGCTGAATGCTAGCAAAGTAGCTGCACCTAAACCATCTGTCTGAAAAAGGAGGAGAAAGAACTAGGGTAATCTACCCTTTCTGCTCCATTTCCCCCGGACAGGCCTGAAAGGAGAGATCTATCCTCTGGTTCTCTGGGCATTTTGAAGAACAGGGAGAACTCTTTCTCTGTTGTGCGCCAGCAGCCTCTACCTCCCTATGGCAGGGGGAAGAAAGGGGCTGCCGGGAGCTTCTACTATCTCTGCCTAGTCCTAAATAAAAACAATTAGATCACTTCAGTGCAAGGAGCAGCAGCACCCAAACAGACACCCAAAAATGTCCATTTATGATTTTCAGATCCAATATGGCAACCAAGCAATTCTGGAGCCCTAGCGTAATGCTAGGCACCTTCTGCTCCTCATCATCTCTTGCCCACTGTGGTGTTCAGCCTCATTGCAGGTTTTCAGCTGCAGTAGCCAAGCTAAGTGATCACCAGAGACACCATCCGGTCAATGTGGAAAATAGTCACCTCCAAGTGCAATTCCCTCCAACTAAAATACTAAAGTTGTTCATCTTCCTTCTATTTCCGAGGTCTTTCTGATTGAAATATTCCTCACATTTCACTAGGCAGAGTAAGTGTTTCCCAAGGCCATCCAGTCAAGACTGCTTGCATACTAGCATGTAGGCTAATGAATTAACTGAGTCAGTGAACTTCAGTTTGCTCTTCCTGTCCATCTCTGTGCAATGTAGGGCTGTGTAGTTAAACTGAGTCTTACCTAACACAAGAGGGGTATCATTTTGTCTTTGTGGTCCTGTATTTCTTAATTTAGCAAAATGCAGCTATTTTCATGCTGGTTTTGAACAATTGCTTTGGGCCTTACAGTTGGGTTTTATTCAGCCGAAAGACAGCAGATGGTTTTCTATTGCTATATGACCTCAGCTACAGAAATACCAGGGCAGATTTTGTTGTTGTTATTGAGTTGTTTAGAATACAAGGAAAAACTCTTGTAAGGCAAGAAGTGAGAATTCAGAATGAGACACTGCACAAAACTGATGGTCTATTTGCTGCATTAATTTTGAAATCCAGCTGTGCAAATCTGGTTTGAGAATTCATCAAACAGACCCTAAGAAAACACTTTACCAATTAAAGCTCACTAATGGGTCAGGCTGAGCAATATTTTTCAGCTGAAATGTATTCTACAGAACAAAGAAAGTTAAGTAACTGCAGTAATGCTCTTATAAATAATAATGATGATGATGATGATGATAATAATAATAATGCAGTAAAAGCACATGATACATGGTTCCCTCATGCAGCACATCTTCAGTGAGAAGCATACAGTTTTTAGTCTGTAGGTAGTAGACTATGGAGAGATGGGCAGGAACAGTATTTATTAGACATAGGGAGGAGTAACGCAGTGGAAATGCTGTTTGTCCCAGAAGTCCCTCTACTGCATTGAGATATCTTTGTTTATACTCCTTTTTTTTCCCCATAGAGATCCATTTTGAAGCTGACTTTTGGATGCCAAAGTAATATGGTGTGTTGGGTATAAATGGCAAGGGGCTGACAGCAGGGAGGCTGCAGGGGTGGCCTCTGTAAGGGGGCTGCCCCATGCCACACACAGCCATTTCCATCTGGCTCTAGTGGACCCACTGCTGGCCACAGCTGAGCCTGAGGTTGGTGGTGCCTTGGTGACAACATATTTGAGAACGGACAAAAAACACTGAACAGGCAGAGGAGTAAAAAAAAAAAAAAAAAAGGTGGGAAACAGCAGTGCAAACACCAAGGTCAGAGAAAGAGGAGGAGGAGGTGCTCCAGGCACTGGAGCAGATATCCACACTGCAGCCCGTGGAGGGAGGACCCCACACCAGAGCAGCTGGATATTGCAGAAGGAAGCTGCAGCCCATGGAGAGCTCACACTGGAGCAGAAGGAAGATGTGGGAGGAAAGGAGTGGCAGAAAGAAACCACTACCTACTGACCACAAACACCCCCCTTGCACTGCTCGTCGCCTCTCTGAAGGGACTGAGTCTATCTGCAGTGCTAACAAGGGCAGGAGGAGAGGAGTCTGAAGTGAAAGAGTGAACTTGAGCATGGGAAATGGGGAAGGAACGGTCTTTTTGTTTCTCACTCCCTGATTCAGTAATTAAATGTTTATTTTATTTGGCAATAGATTAATTTTCCCCAACGTGAATCTGTTTTACCTGTGGCAGTAATTGGTAAGTGATCTCCTTGGCTTTATCTTGTCCCATAAGCTTTCTCATTTCTGTTCTTCCTATTTTCTCCTCCCTTATCCTGCTGAGGGGGTGCATGAGTGGCTGAGTGGGGGTTTGGTTGTTAGCCATGGCTATCCCACCATGTATGGCCATTGCACTGGAATTAGCCTAACAGATCCCCCATGTGGTTTTTTTTTTTAGTGAGCCAGAGTTAGTGTCTCAGCTTCCATACATAGGGATTATTTTGGGGGATGCCTAATTCAGCAGTGAAGATCCTGCAGCAAAGTGAGTGCTTTAGGTCTGTGTTGTAGCAAACTCTTAAAGATAGTAATTATTCTTTAAGAAACACGCCAACTCAAGAAAAGGAGTGCTATAAAGTCTCTCACTTCTTTCAATTTTAAAAGTGTTGAGAAGGGGAAAGAAGGCAATACCAAAATAACAGATGGCATAGAAAGGAACAAGAAAGCAGTAAAAAAAAAAAAAAAAAAAAAAAGATGTGCTAAGGAGGGAACTTGTTACTGTAGTCTTTGGATTTGCAAAGCAAGGGTAGTGCTGTGTTGAAGGAATGGAAGCCGTACCAAGCTAGGTAGGAAAAGAAAGATATTTCCTTATTTAAAACTGTCCAAAAATGCTTTAAGGACCAAACACAGGCCAAGAGTAATCATGGCTTCACGTGGTCCTGTGTGAACACAAGGAGGAAAGAAGAGAAACTTATCCTTTAGGCTGATGTTGGCATAGGAACATATCTGTGTAGGCTGCCCATGGAAAAATTTCTTTTAACAGCTGTGATGTGCAACCATTAAAGTAATGCAGTGGCAGATAGATATTACAGTGGGAGCAGTGGGGAGAAAAGACATTCACTTCTCTGAGGGTCAAGCTCATAGTATCATAAAATCATAGAATATCTCAAGTTGGAAGGGACCCACAAGGATCATGGAGTCCAACTTCCTGCTCCTTGCAGGACTACCTAAAACTAAACCACATGACTAAGAGCGTCGTCCAGATGTTCCTTGAACTCTGAGTCCACTGATGGAAGAAGATCCTTTAACATGGCAGTAGCAATAGGTTGGATGCACCAGAAAGCTCTTTCAAGGTCTTTCCTCCTGCAGCCTCCCAAACGAGATGATAACGTCCCCTTTGGGGTAGCAGCTTTGAGCTCAGGCCTGCACTCCAGAGCCCAGACTGCATGTGCAGAGATAAAAAAAAAAAAAACATTAAATACAACAGCAAATTTAAATAGTTAGCAAAGCTTGGCAAGTATCCCTTGAATGCTGAAATTACAGCTGTCCAAATCAGTGCTTATTAAAAGCCCAGTTCCACACTGTTTAGTAGGAAAGCTTTTAGCACCTGACATGGGAATGAGGTACGCAAAGACAGCGGTGACTTCCCTTCTGTTTGACCCTCTCTGTAACTGTGTGGATAGGCTGTAAGGACAAGAGGGAATGTGGCTGCATCTCACAGAATCAGATCATTAAAACAGTCAGAACTGCCATAGCTGTGAAAGCAGTTCAAGACACAGTCTACAGAGAGCCTCCACAGCACATTAATTTGCAATGACTTGGAAGTTCCCTTTGCTGCTACTGAAATCAAGAAAATGTTACCGTTCCAGGATTTTCACTCATTCAGAGACACTAACAAAGTGAAAAAGAAAATTTCCTGTCAATGTCGAGACAGATTACACAAGATTACACAAAAAAGTCAAACACTGTGAGATTATCAGCAATGCAAGATCTCCCCCCTCTAACATATGGATTGCACGATTCCTCCAGGCAGAAGGAACGTGAAGGCTGCAGATCATAAAGACGTATGAAAACATCGTATAATAGTCTCTGTGGCAGTCTCAGGTTTTGTATTGATCGGGACAGTGTTGACATCAGTAGTTACTTCACTGATGGAGAAGAGAAAACTGTCAGTTGATTCACCCCCATGCACATAATTCTTTATTAGATGGTTGATATTAACAATGAAGTTTTTATAGTTGTAGTATTCACCACTGAATTCTGGAGTGCAATATTAGCTGTTAACAATAATCTACTGAGATCTTTGCTGTAAGCTGTGGGTTTTTTTTTAATTGGCATTTTAATTCATACCAGTGAGTGTCCTTTTCTGAAACATTTTTATTAATGCAGAGGATGAATATTAACTAATACTTACACTGCCTATGAAAGAAAAGAATCAAAAGCAGAAGAACACAGACAAAACTCAGGAGTCACATCCCCCCAAAAAGATGCGATTGCCATACAAAACACAAATCTCAACAATAACTGAGGTCAGCTATCTGTGACTGCCAACAGAGGAGTCCTAGGGCAATGTTATGGACTCATCAGCTTCAGAAGAGGAGCCTGCTCATGAGACATCCTACACTAACTCAGCATCAAAAACAAATTATGAGAAGACCAGAACTTCTGCAATTCTACTGGACTCCAAAACCATGAGCAGCTTTCACAAATACCTGTTATCCACAGCTGCTGTTCAGAAATGAAAACTTACAAGAACCACAGTGCCTGCCTCACAACAGTGGAGAAGCTGCAATATCTCACTTGATCATTTTAGTACTAGTCATTTTGTACCATGAGAGCTTAGCATCTGTAATTTTACCTCATGTGATTGTGGCTTGGTTCTACAAGTGCTGAAAGTCAAGTTTTCTTTTGTAATCATACTAACGAAAAAAGAAGTTTTTCTGTTAGGCTTGGGTACTTGCTGATATTAGAACTAATTGCATATTAAGAGCATCTTAAGTAGCAGTGAGAAATGAACTGACCAAATCTCCCTTTTCCTCTCCAAGATGAGGATAATTAACATATCTGGCTAAAGTGGAGCACATTCTTGGGGACTGCAGTGATTTCTGTCTGGATATTTGGGTCCACCAACACAGAACCTGTTGCAAGCATTGGCTATCTGACACCACTTGGCAGAGAATAAATATTTGGGGCCAGAGACACTTCTGCAACAGTTACGGTAGCATGTACAGAGACCATTAAATTATTTAAACATGCCTGTCAATGACTATTGAGTTTTTACAATGCCCAGAGCTGATACGGCAACACAATTTCAGTAACAGTGATACACAGAAGGTGCCTATACTGGAGAGTGAGCCAGTCACCAGCCCTTCAGAATGTTTGCCAGAGGTCTGTAAATGCACTTTGACTTCCAGAGGCAACTTACTTTGGCAATTCTTTAAACCAGAATCCTTCAGCTTTCCCTCTGCACACAAAACAACACTTGCCTCATGAACCAAATTTTCTTTTGGCTGAAATGATACCTTCAAGCACTCTCATTAAGTTGCATTGGCAGGTCCCTTAAGCAGAACAGAAATAAAAACTTGACATGTTTTATTACACATGAGTGAAGGATTCAATCCTTAAACCATGTCTGAACTCATAACTGGAATTGGTGAAGCCAGAGTTGCTGAAGTGGCTTAAAAATGCAGGGTTTTAATTAGTTGGGAGAGGAGAAGAGTGAGAAGAAGGAGGCAGAAAGCCTGACTTCTGGTTTAGAGGAGAAACATAGCTCTAACTATAGCTAAAAGGAACAAAACTAGACCCCAGAAGAGAAGGGGAAGTAAGACTTGCTGAAGTCCATCCCCAAGTCTCAGCTAAAAGGCCCAGGGAAGCACCAAGCAAGTCCCAGGAGCTCATTGCAGGAGATCCCCAAGGATCAGGGGAAGAGCAGAGGGCTCCGCTGCTGCTGGAGGGAGGTCATGGCAACAATTCAGTTAAAGCTAGCTTAGTGAAGTGAACAGGGGGCAAAACAGAGGGAACGGAGTGGGAGAAAAGATGAGACAAACTCTCTTCATTAAATAAGCACAAGACCTGCAAGTGACACCGAAAGACACAACAGGTCTCCATCCTCTACATATGTCACAATTTATTTTACAAAATACATTGCCATAATGGATGTTTCTGTTGCAAAACTTGGAGATTTACATTTTATTGTGCTAAAAATGACCTCTTCCAAGCAAAGCTCAGAATCTCAGCACAGCTTACTTAGACCAGGACAGAGCTCAGCCATCCCATAATGCTGCTGAGGAAGAAGCTACCCCTAATAGGCAGAGTGAGCAGGCTGATGTAGGGCAGGTCCCTCTCCTAGTAGTAAAACTGCTTACTTAACCTTAGAGATTGACCTTTGACTGCTTCAGAAGCCTAATGCCAATTTAGCCAAAGTTTATACTATGCCAGATCTTTGCATCATCAGGGAGCTGCTCCTCCCTGGCCTAAATCAGCGACTCGGTGCTGAGAGATGGCAAAATGACGGACAGATCAAGCAGACTGGCAGTGTAAATCGCAGGTCATATAACCCAGATTCTTCTGGTGAAAAATACAGCCCACGTTATACTGGAGCTGGGAGGAGGCAAAACAGTATCTTTGCCTCAGCTACAGAATCTGCAAAGTCTTGGTCAGTGGATTTGTTTCAAGGGATTGGCAGGCTGCTAAGAAGTTAATCTGCCCTTTTTGATTTTGATTTAAAAGGCTTCCTCTTGAGAGTGATATGTCTAATTGTCCAGAAAGAAAATGACATTGCGGCTGAATCCACCTCCCTCCCCCTCTGCCCCCCCCATTCCCAGCACTCACTCACCACCTGAACTTGTGTTCTTCTCTACAGGTCCCTCCATCTTACAACACACAGTGCAATTGAAAAGTCTGTGTCCATCCCCCCCTGGGAAAGGCAGGCTGTCCTGCAGGATAACCTACTGGGGAGCACTGCTTCTTCCACCATCAGCAGCATCTGGATGTCCAGAGGGCAAACCTCTTAGTCTGGACCTGCAGGTTTGAAGCATCATCCCTACGAGAGTTCCCCTCCCTCCTGACTCACAGCAGCCTCATCTGCATGGCCTGGCAGGTGCCTGTGCTTCCTGGGGGTTCAAGTGGAATAAGGGCAAAAGGCAAGAAAGGCCACAGACCTGGTCAATCTGAGGGTAATTGTTAATTAATGACTTGTATGCAACTGTAATTATAGTTAATACCATTACCAAAGCCTTGTAACAGGTTTGTTTGCTAGAGAGATCTGTAAACCAACTGCACTCCTAACTGGAGGCTTCTCCTTGCTTACCCTGCTCAAAATTAGTGTCTTTCAATTGCAAAAGGCAAAACAAGTGTTTGAAAGACAACTGTGTTTTTCTTTTTCTAAACTTGTACTTCTGGAACGTAATATAGGGATACTTCAATTGCCTGATATGATGACACCCTTGCAAAAAAAAAAAAAAAAAAGAATTCCCTCGCCCAATATCTGGACAGCAATATACAAATATTTCCAACAGAAAAATTGGGAAGGAACGAGAAATAAAGTAGTCTTGATAACCCAAGCCATTTTCTTTCTAACACATCAGATTTTGAAAATAAACTACACTTTCCTTTGACAGTATTGAGGTTTTTAACTTCAGTTCTTAGGATATTTCATACACGATAAGGTCACTCCTCCTCTGCTTCTACAGTTTGCTCCTGTACAGTAGCTGTACAATTTGCCTATTAAATGACACTTATTTGTAATATTAACCTTGAAAGCAAACACAGAAAGAAGTATGGAAGTTTGTCATAAATATATCACAGTACTGAAAATGAGCATAACTACATGCTTTATATAGCTTCTTAACAAGGACATTAGGTCTGAGTCCAAAACTCTTGGCTTTAACTAAAGTGATTTCAAATAGAACAAGTATATATAGAAAAAAAGAATCCTATTTTCCTGTTAAAAAAGGAAAGAGTGCTTTCTTAAACAAAAGAACATGTGATTTCCTGGACACAGACCCAAGTTATAGTGGGGAGAGCTCAGAAAGCTCCAAATTAAATATCGCATTCGTTACGGATGATTTAAGAAGTTGATTGGAAGAGGTTCAATCAGCCCATTTAGTCTGGTAATTCTAGAAACGTCAGTGTAAAAAAAACCTACTTTTTTTGCTTTCTGCTATACAGTGTCACACAATCACATGACTGAAAACGTGTGGCCTGCAGAAATGGTAGACACCAATCACGCACAATTTGGTTGTATTATGTCAACACTGATTGCTTTGTCCAACAAGAGGTTCAACATCCTTCGGATACCGAGGTGCAGTCCTTAGCAGTTGTTTCACACATGTGAGCTTCGTCTGCCTCTAGTGCCCAGTGATACACGAAGCCTTGGCTCCCTTGCTTTGTAATGTTCATTGAAGTCCAATCTAAAGCTAAGAAACCGAAGGCTTTCGTCAGAACTTGTTGTTAGCGGTTTTACCTTCAAAAGTCTGCCACGCACTTCAGAGTCTCCAGCGCAAACAGCTCGGCCTTCTCAACAGACCCCCGCTTGCCCTGCTGGCACTCCCCATCTGTCCAAAGGCTCCCAGGCTGCAGGGGAGCTGCCCCTGCGCCACTGCCCCGGCCCTCCCCAGGTACGCAGGAGACCAATTCAGGATCCACTACATGCCGACAGGAGACCTCACCTTGTTTCCGTGTCACATGTGCAACGCAGGCCAGGCCAGCCTGAGACCACTGCTTGCTTCATAAATACGTATTTGATGTAGGCTATACTGACAGCAGCAAGTAGCACTGCAGAGCTGCAGAGCATCTGCCCAGTAGGGCAGTCGGTGCTGCTGACCCAGCCAGCTTCTACCACTTTAGAGGAATACCCAACCACAATCTAACTACTGCTGACAGCTCTTAAAAAAATTGGCCCAGCTTCTCTCAGGGAGGGAGAAGTGCAATATTTGGACCCAGATGGCAAATTTTTCATCAATTTAAAATTCCTTGTGTCAAAGCCTGGGATCACTACACTTCCAACAACAGTCACCAGTATTTTTTATCTGGGGACACTCCTCTCTTTTCCATTAGACCTGAACATGAAGCACTGAGCTCCTTTTGACAGTGCAGCAGTTCATTCAGCCAGGCTGTAGCTTAGCCAGGTGGAAACCAGAATTCCTAATGATAGAAAAGGCTGCAATATACTTAAAAATACATGGCTGTTACAGGGCCCAACCTTATCTTAGAAAACCATAGTACATAAACAACACACATTAATACAGAAGCTACACTGCACTTTGAATCAGAACTCATAATTCATAAAAAAAGAACAACTGAGGATCCCAGATTATGAGGCCAGAGCTGAAAACGTGTCATTTGCAATTCTCCGCTGTCCTCTAAAGGCTGTTTCAGGAATTTCAGCCTCAGAGTTTGAAGAGCAAATTGCTTCTCCTCTGTGTCCGTGTACTAGACCGCAGGCCAGCGGATGGAAGAAAAGTGGGAGGTTTACGCATAGCTTCAGCTGGAGCTCTACAGGCCGCTACAAGAGATCGGTCTGACCAAAGACACGGAGAGACCGCGTCTGTGAGGTGCGTGGCGCCGCACCAGCAGCATCGCTGTCTCTGGCAAGGGATGGGATCACCAGGATTTCTGTTATTCTGCATCCTGATACAGTTGACTCTGCTGGGGAGGCCTGGAAGTCCCTTAGCAGGTCCGGGCGTCTGCTGCAAATACTAATGCTCATCCAAACCAGCTTGCCGGGATGAACTTAAACATTTGATCTTGTTTAGTACCTACCTATGCCTTTATAAGGTCCTCTTGAGGAGTTCTTTATTTATAATGCAGAAAGGTCAAGCCTTAAAATAAGCCTACAATTTTATAATTGCCCATTAAGAAACCCTATAGTTTAAGTCACAAGCACCTGTAAACTTCTTCTACGCAGCTGTTTCTTCTGAGTCACTTACAATATTGCCCTTTAATGGTCTTAATTAAGGAAACGGTAACATTTATTCTTTTCTTATACTTCCTGGCTACCATCCAATTACTCTTTCTGTAATTATTTTTTATTCTGTTACTAATGTCTGTTTTGCTCTTTTGGTTTGCAGGAGCTTAGATTTTTTTTAATTTCCAAAACTTTTTGCCTGTGAAATACTGGAACTTGTGCACACATTCTAAGTCTAGGGTAAGTCTGGATCTGACAGGTACCGTTCTTCTGCTGCTCCACCTCTCACAGCTGCTTTCCTGCTTTTCTCCTAGAAGATGGGACATCTTACCAGTAAAGGTGTCTCTTCACGATGCCAAAACTATTTTTTGCCTGTTTCTTTTGTCCCCTGATGAAAAAGTCCCCTTTCAAAAAGTCTCCTGAAGGCTTTTTGAAAATGCATATCTGTTTCTTTTGCCCACAGAGGCTTATAGAGTAGATCTAATCAACTAATTGCTCCTGTGGGCAATGGCGTAACCTGGTTGATGGAAACATGAAAGACCTGGAGTATATTGCTTGTAAAGCCTGTACCATATAATGCTGGAGTGCAAAGGCAAGCCGAGTACAGGACTCTTCAGCGTCTGAATGCTATTAGGAGGGTGTTCTGGGAAATTCAGACAGGGTGTTTGTGTAATGCTGTGGTTATAATTATTTGTTCGTTTATGGCTTTCTGAAGGATCCACCTTTCCTGCAACTCATGGTTAACTTCATCTGTCAAGAACTGCATTTATAAGATCCTTTAAACTCTCTTTCCTAATTGCATCAAGGATCCCAGTACTCCCTTAGATGTTTGAAAGGGAGAAATGAGGCTGGTGGGGAGGGAAATCCAGGTGAAAGGGAAGTTGTGACATGACATTTTCAGAATGTATCCGTCGTCTTTGTTTCTCAGTCGTCTTTGAAAACAAGAACAATGAGTCGTTTAGGAAGTACAGTCACTACACAGTGTTTTGGGAAACACTGATCTCCAGCTGTTCTTGCAGCTAAGTTGCAAATGGCTCTTGCAGAAGCGCAGCGCTGTTTGGTCAGCAATGCTTACGAAACCCATTGTCTGTAGCGTCTAACGCCCTATCTGCCACTTTGGCGAGGAAGAGTTTTGGCTCATCCATTCCGTTGTAGCTGGGAAATCTGTATCATATCTTTCTCCTGAGCAAATAAAATGACATAATAATTATATTCCTGTTGGTCTACTAGCACTTTTATTAATTATGTGCATGTATTATGTACATACACATATATATATACACAAAAAGTATAAATTTATACTGTGTTAGTCTCTTTACAGGATAATAAAATATCTCGGTTTATTTATGGAAGTTTCAATAACTTGAATCACAGCTGTCAAAAATATATTCTGTTTTTGTCTTAAACTTCAGTTGTGTTAATAAAGTTGCAATGAGAGAGTCGTAATTCTCCTGCTTTTCTCATTTATCGAATACCATTTTCACTCCACATTTTATGTTCTCTTTATGCTTTCTGTTCTCCGCTAAATGGTGCTATTTTGCTCCTCTCCGTCTGATAGTTCAATTGCTTGTTTTCTAGATAGTTTTGTTTTCTTCATTTTCTGCCCATTATAATATGCTCTAATTCTTATTTTTACACACCAGGTTATTAAAGGGAAGTTCCCATTTGCCTTTTTAGTTGCTGTTGTAAGCCCGTCTGTAATTTTCCCCTGTTTCTTTACGCCCTTCAGCACCGTTCATTGGAAACAAGAGGTAAAACTCAGTACAAATACCCTCTTTTAAAGACTGAATGCAGTGCCTTGTTGGAAAGCAAAGCAGAAGACTGTTCTTTGCCTCTCTCTTGGCAATTTTTGGGAAATCTTTAAAGGGCGATGAAGTGGCCTTGACTAGTTTTGGGACTGTTCCCATTGCAGAAGTGAGAGGGATCCTAGAATGCCTACCTACCTTGTTCTTGTGGCATGTATCTCAAATGCAAAGAATTGGTTTTCATTCTCCATGGCACTGGAAGATTTTATACCCGGGGTAATCACCTTGCGACAGCTTTTTCCTATCATATTTTTTAATATTCAGACTGATGGTAACAATCACTCCGATTGCATTTTCCATACCTTAATGTTTAGCTAACTTAATTGCTGTTCTGATGACCTCTGGAGGAAAACATTTACCAGAATTTTTTCCACAAAGAGCTAAAGTAAATTAACTGTGCAGTGATAGAAATTTCACCTCCTACACCCCTCAGATTTTTTTTTTTAAATATTTTTGTTTCTCTACTCTTTCCTGAGCATCTCTTTGGTCATCATTTGCTGTCTTTCAGGATCCCTTCTCTCGTTTTGTGAGTGACTATCATCCATCACGTTGGTTTCTTTAACTTCCCTGACCTCTGTATTCTCTCTGACCCCATACACCTCTGCTTGTCTCTATCCTTTCACCTGCACTCCAGTCTCCATTTCCACTCGTGTGCAGCTCAGGTTTTGGCCCAATGATCTTGTGAGAGAATGGACAGTCTTGGGTAGTTAAAGTGCATTAGCAAAAAGCTAACTTTGGAACAAAAAGAAGGAAAACAAATACTGACAGAGGCACCTCTGCTGCTCTTCTGGTGAAAGAGAGTACGCATCAAGTTAACCCTTACGAGTGATTCTGATGCCTTAAAGACTGCATCGCTCCAAGCTAACATAAAGTAGTTAAAATACTATGTCAGGGAGCCGGGCTTAATACTTTAGAAAGACTGAGTGATTCATACGTTAAATTGTTAGTATTTCCTGTCAACATAAACCTAACGTATTTTCATTATATTTTAAAATTGTGGTTCAGCAAGCGCTCAGATGACTAGTTAAATCAATGGCTGCAGAAACTCTTCACTCTGAACAACTGCAGACTAAGAAAGAGAATATCTTACTTCTGATGGTTTATTGTTATCCTTGGTACTGTAAGTCATTTTGGTTTGTTAAACTGGGTAGAGCAGCTGATGGTTACAAAGCCCTTCTAGACACCATACAGAATTATTTCCTCCAACTTCTGAAACAGCAAGGTCTTGTAGCTGTCCCTGCTCTACTTACAAATGTTTGCACATCTCTTGCAGCTCTCTCAACTCTTTTTTTCCTCTCTCCAATTAGTAGCATCTTATTAGAGATTGAAGTGATATCATCTTAGGTCTCAAGTAGCCAAAAGATGATTTTCAAAATGAATTAAGCACTTGGGGGAAGTCTCTGAGCACCTTTATCTGTGTGTGAAATATGCTCTGTTGCCTCTGAGGCTGCTTATTTGGGAGAAAACTGAAATGAGTACAAGCGTGTACACCCACAGCTGGTTTCTAAGTTCAGCATTAGGAAATATGCATGAAATGTCAGAGAGAACTTCAGTTCTTAAGTCTAGAAGTTTTAAAATAAGCTTCAATTTTCTGTCCAGATACCTCCCTTCTTTTCAATCATTCATTACCTTTCAACTTTTAGTGTGTGTTTAAAAAATTACACGTGCACTTTAAGAATGTCCTTAATACTGAAAATCATTATTGGATGTGGCATACTTGAAGCTACAATTTTCACACCGACCAAAGGTAATTGGCCATTCTTGAGAGAAATGCTATTTTGAAGGGTTGGAAAAAGTTCTTACATATGTGACAGGAGGAAGACAGAATCCTTCCACAACTAATTTTAACAAAATAAATCACGTAGATTTAGGTTTTTTATAAAGAAAAGTATCCTCCTATGTAGAGTTGAAAGACCTTGGCATTTGTTCACTGCATCTGGTATGAGAGGAGAAAATCCACAGGGCCTTGAGTGAAAAACAGAATCACTAAAATAAAACCAGATTATGATTATATTCTGTCCTTGATCTCCTACCCTAAACTTATAACTAATTCACTGAAAAATACATTCTATCCTGGGCTTCTGCATTTCCTAGTGGATGTTTCTAAGATATTAAATTGCATCGTACTGTACCCTGAGGCAGACAAGCTGTCGTACCTTACAGAGGGAGATTAAGTTTTCAGGGGCTGTTTTTTAACTTTTTCTTCTTCAGAGTTCATATTGGTTAAGATAAATTTCCGTGTCAGTTATCAGGACAAATATCCCTTGTAGTTTAAAAGAACAATACATAAATACTTTCTAGTTCTTTTCCTTTACTTGCATTTATGATACCAGTAGCACCGCATGGATAGCCCTTCACCCCAAAAAGAGTTTGGCATATTGTATGACAACCTAAGGTGGGTGACAATTTTATTCTTAGTTTCTGCATTTCTGCTTTTTCATGCAGTTTCTCAGAAATTTCTTTAGTCCTTGGCAACTCTGAAAAGGAGAGGGCCGAGCGTGCAGGGGCAGTTAGCGACGGCCTCAAGATAGGGTGCAGAGAGCGGGAGGAGCTGGGCCTGCTTCAGCCCGGAGACGTGACTGCTCGGGCCCTCAAGCTGTATTTATATTTTCAGACACTGCAGCTCCAACAGAAAAACATTGAAATTACCAGTCAGAAGCCTGCATTACGTACCTTACAAAATAAAGAATAGCCTTGAAAGAGTAAATGTGTTGTTAACAACGATAATCTTTAACACTGATGTAGTAGATACTACGGCAAGGCTCAGGACGCGTCCCCCAGAGGCACACGCACACCGAGCACATGTACAAGCCACGTATGGATATATACACGGCTGGCCACACCAGTCAACCCAGGCAGACGCACAGAGCACTCACATGAACACAGGCAGCATCAACAGCCTCATCCTGCTCCCCTCTCTGGCTGAGCAGGATGGAGGTCCATCAGGGGGAGATATAGATATAGATTTCCCGCTAATATTTAATATACAGATATATTACTTATTTTTATAAGTACAATGTTGTTCTGCACCAGGAGGTCAGTAAGAAAGAGAGAGGGTGCAGGGTTCTTTCTGGATTCCAAGAAGAAAGGCCTGACAACAAATGGCTTAACAAAACAGCTGTTTTAATACAACAGAATAAAACCAGGAATATAAATAGGATAAAAAGAGGAATACAGGTAGAGAGTAAAACTTATACCCCTTCAGGTGCTGGGCACCCTGCCTTTGTGCAGCACTGACGGAGCCTGGATGGATTTTCCCACGGTGCACTGCACAGGTCCCATCCGTGGAGGGTTTCCTTCTTCCCACGCCCTGGGCGCAGGATGGGCTGGCACGGGGCGCTCCATCAGGTTCCCACGCAGCTGCTGCTCGTGCTGACGTTCAGGCTGCTCAAGTGCCAGGTACGAGGCCCAGGGGAGCAGACAGTGTCTGTTCGACATCGCTAACCCCTTGAATACACCACCTTCTGCAAGGCTCACAGTACAAACGCAGATCTCTCTGGTAGCTGGCCTTAGACACAGTCCAGCCAGCGGCTGAGCCCTGGACCCTCTCCCCTCCGGATACCTAAGTCCTCTCGCTGCGGTGTCTGCAGTTGCTGGCACCACAGGCACACCTCCCACCCACGATCCCGCTCCAGGCGCTGCACTCAGACCCCCATCACACACCCCCAGGAAAAGGGATTTAGTAAGGAGACAGGACAGGCTGCACGGATCAGGTGAAGGGCAAGGCTCGAAAAACATACTGACCAGCACCCTATTTACACACGACCAGCCCTTCTTATCTGCTTATCCCACTATTTTCCCCCACTTTCTCTGGGACAGGTTATTCTATGCCTTGCCTTTTAAATATTTATCGATGCATCAAGTCTCAATTTTCTCTCTGGTTTGAAGTGTTGGCGCTCCCGTATCATTTGTTATGACAATGCTGTTAATATAGTTATTTCCAAGACCAAAGGAAGATTTCAAGTATTTATTGCTCAACTTTCGATCCACTCTCTTGATGAGAATCTGGCCCTAACAGTATAGGGCCAACAGATGATCACAGAGATTCATCTTTTTGTCCATGTATTTTTTTCATTGCTCCATCTACTTGAAAAGGAGTCACTGGCTTCCTCAAGCTATGCTTGTTACACTACCACTGCTCAGCTTTAATTGTAAGATCAGAAGCTACAGAAAATGTGTAGACTGAAATAAACATGACTGCTTCTGGGTTAGGGGATAAAAGACTTGTCTCCACCCACAAAGGAGCACCGAGGACAACAGCAGGTCCCCACTGGCCCAGGTGTTCTGTGCCTTGAGTTCAAAATGTCCCCCTCAGCCCAGCAGTCGGAGCAACTCCTGCAGCAGTGAGGACTCTTCCCAGATCGCTGGATATCTGTGGAATCACTCCAAAATGATCGTTCCCTGCATGGCCACTACTGCGGGTTTCCTGCGTATTGCTCGATTCATTTCAGCACTAAACCTTTCTCTGGAACTTGTCCTCTACTTCTGACATTGATGCTGCCTCTCTGGCCTATGGATTGTCTAATGACACACGGGATCGTGCAACATGTCTCTCAAGGCAATGGCTAAAGGAGTGCCCGTGCAGCTCATTTTTTTTTCCCAACAGTTTTGGCCAAAACATAACCACATAAGCTTTGTAGTTCTTTCAGTCTTTACGAGAACAATACTCTCCCACCACACCCACAAAAAGAAAGTACTCCTGCCTGCAAATGATTTGCGACCTTGCGATGCCAAGCTCGGCATCCTTCAGCTTTCCTTTGGCACACAGAATATCACTGGCTTCAGGGTCCCTATTTTCTTACAGCTGAAATGCTGCCTGCAAGTACCTCCATGAGGGCAGCTACACCAGCAGGTCCTTTAAGGGCACAGGGTTAAAAGCCTTACACGTTTTATTTAACAAAAGCAAAGACTCCAAGGCCTGCATGATAACAGGAATCCTGGTGTCTGAAGGGCAGACCCACTAGTCCAGGGATGCAAGTCGGGGCATCGTCCCCACGAGAGTTCCCCTCCTTCCTGACTCACAGCAGCCTCGTCTGCATGACCTGGCAGGTGCCTCTGCTGCCCAGGGGTTCAAGTGGAGTAAGGGCAAAAGGCAAAAAAGGCCACAGACCTGCTTGACCTGAAGCTAATTGTTAATTAACAAATTGCACACAACTCTAAGTATAGATAAGAATAGTACCGAGATCCTGAAATGGGTAGGGATCTGTAAATCAATACACTCCTAACTGGAAGCTTCTCCTTTCTTACCTTGTGGAAAAATCATAATATTTTGATTACAAAAAGCAAATCACTTGTTTGAAAGATAATCGTGTTTTTATTTTTCTAAGCTTGCATTTGTGGAACATAATAAATGACCTGATATAATGACAACTTTGCAAAAGAAGAATCCCCCTCTCACCAACGTCTGAACAGCAATATATAAATATTTACAATGAAAAAATACGGAAGAGAATGAAGTCAACATTAGCCAAGTCAGTTTGTTTCTACACATCTGATTTTGAACATCAATTATTTCATTCAATTCAATCTTAACCAAAACTTTCCTTTCACAGTACCGAGGCTTCAACTTCATTTTTTAGATCTTATGTGCAATAGGTACACTCCTGCTCTGCTTCTATAGTTTTCTCCTGTACAGTAACCATAGAATTTCCCTACTAATTTTTTTATTTCAGTTTGTTAACTTTGAAAACAACAAAAAAATTAATTATAAGTTTATGTCTCCTGATACAAAGATTCTCACACAGTCGAACACGTCACAACACTGAAAATCAGCATAATGAAATGCTGTATAGCTTCTTAACAAGGACATTAGGTCTGGGTCCTAAACTGTTGGCTTTAACAAAAGCTCTCTTCAAATAGAACAAGTATATATAGAAAAAATAACCTTCTTATTTTCTTGTTAAAAAAGGAAATGGTGCTTTCTATAAACAAAAGATGCGATTTCCTTGACACAGATATAAGTTACAGTGGAGAGAGCTCAGAAAGCTTCAAATAAAATTGGTTTGTTTAAAAGGATGATTTAAGAAGTTGATTGGAAGAGGTTCAATCAGCCCATTTAGTCTGGTAATTCTAGAAACATCAGTGTAAAAAAAACCTACTTTTTTTGCTTTCTGCTATACAGTGTCACACAATCACATGACTGAAAACGTGTGGCCTGCAGAAATGGTAGACACCAATCACGCACAATTTGGTTGTATTATGTCAACACTGATTGCTTTGTCCAACAAGAGGTTCAACATCCTTCGGATACCGAGGTGCAGTCCTTAGCAGTTGTTTCACACATGTGAGCTTCGTCTGCCTCTAGTGCCCAGTGATACACGAAGCCTTGGCTCCCTTGCTTTGTAATGTTCATTGAAGTCCAATCTAAAGCTAAGAAACCGAAGGCTTTCATCAGAACTGGTTGTCAGCAGGACCAAGAACTGCTGGACGATTCCCTGAAGGAGAAAGAAAAACCCAAGAGACAGCTAAGACGACAGCAGTAGTGTGTTTTGCACAGGGATGCCAGGTGGTGCACAGGCCTGGCAAGGAGGCAGAGGGAAGCAGGGAAAGGGCAAGCACAAGCATTTATACCCAATTGTTAGCAAATGAGTTATGCTGGATTCATTCTTTCTGCAAAAGCACAGAGCTTCATTTTACCTTCAAAAGTCTGCCACGCACTTCAGAGTCTCCAGCGCAAACAGCTCGGCCTTCTCAACAGACCCCCGCTTGCCCTGCTGGCACTCCCCATCTGTCCAAAGAGCTGCCCCTGCGCCACTGCCCCGGCCCTCCCCAGGTACGCAGGAGACCAATTCAGGATCCACTACATGCCGACAGGAGACCTCACCTTGTTTCCGTGTCACATGTGCAACGCAGGCCAGGCCAGGCCAGCCTGAGACCACTGCTTGCTTCATAAATACGTATTTGATGTAGGCTATACTGACAGCAGCAAGTAGCACTGCAGAGCTGCAGAGCATCTGCCCAGTAGGGCAGTCACTGCTACAGACCCAGTGGCTAGACTCTATGCATTTGGAGCAGTTTTTATGTGGGACTTGCACTTGGCATGCAGGAGGTACACTTCTGGAGTCCGTCTTCCCATTCAGCTCTAGCCCAGGGCCTGCGGGAGCTCCACAGCATGCAGAAAAGCAGAGGACTTTGGGAGGATGGGAAGACTCACTTCAAGAGCTCATTCCTGATCTCCACATTATAAATGCTAATGTGGACATGCCCATAACTAGAGCACCCCACTGCTTCCAGAGATGACCAAGGCTGGCCAGCGAAGTCCTGCACGGAAAATCCATAGTGGGGCTCAGCAGGAATACAGTCCGAGCAGGCAAAAGCTACATTGCCAACTTGGAGCAATCCTGCAGAGCACACAAACTACAATCTATTCACAGCCCACTCCTAAAAGAATTTGTCTCCATTTTTCTCTGGGAGGGAGAACTGAAATATGTGGACCCAGGAGCAAATTCCTCCCAGGTCTGAAGTCCTCACATCAGAGCTCAGGATCTCTACAGCCTTCAACAAGAGCCACCAGTATTTTATAACCTGGGTGCCCTATTCTGTTTTCAATCAAATTTCCATGGGAACCGAAGTCTTTTGACAATGCAGCACTTCATCCAGGGTAGCTATGGCAAAGTTATAGGCAATACAGAAATGGATCTGGTGCAAACCACCAGAGAGAAGGACTGAGAAGTGCTCTGCACATGCTGTACAGGTGCTAAGTCACAACTTACCAATAAAGAACCAATTGTACTCTTACAAGGTAAAATGAATGTATGAGTAACAACGCAGCAAAACCACTTCAACCTCATTCATTTACCTAGGGCAACAATGCATGCTTACATGTTTACTATTTGTCTAAATGTGTATTTATGGATATTAAAATATGAAAGAAAGATACAAGAAATATCAACAGCAAGATGGAATAAAGCAGGCCCTACAGCTTTAAGTCAAACTCAGTATCATCATTAAAAAAATCCTAACTTCAGGCATGCCAAAGGTGATAAATACGAGAAGTTAAAAGGTACACTACATGACATCAAGAGTATCTCATGTGTCAAAGTCAAGAGATGAGTTGAAGTAGGCTTTTGGTTTTCAGTTGACCTGGGGTCTAATCCTGAACGGCTGCTGTGGCACACAGTGCTGTGTCCCTCCCTTTCATCACTTTCTGGAATGCTTTCCCTGAAATCTAACAGCTGATTTTCCTGGGGAATGAGAGCTTTAGAATCAGATATAACAATTTCAGACAAAGCCAGAATAATTCCCAAAGAAGACAGCCTATGCACGTTCCGCCAAACAGCTTACTTATTGCCCATCTCAGTGCACTTAAAATCAAGTGTTAGGCCCTTAATAAGGACCCTTTCTGCAGTCTTTAATAGCAATGATTTGCAAAGATGGTGAGAAGAAATGGAATGCAGAGGGAATTCTAATTTTTTTTTTTTTTTTTTTTCTTCAGATTACACCAGAAGATAGCTATTACTTCCACTACTGGAGGACGGAGGAGACTCACATGAAGAGACTATTCCTCTTTGTCAGGGGAACATACACGATTACAAAACCTGCTGTCTACCGAAGAACAGTGAATACAGGCTTCTAAGCAGAGAAGCAAAAAATGAAGACCTAGATCCACAAACTGCACACATGAATACAGAAGTTACACATACTCCATATCTGAAATTGATTTCTACGTATCAAAGCCCAGCACCCATATTAAAAAAAATACAATCTAAGGGGCACCTGGTAAAAGTGAGTGAGGATTCGCAGCTGTGAGCACATTTTGGGTATTGAATCTTGAAATTCTTTCATCCTCTTGCTCTCTTCTTCATCTTCTGATGCAGTTACACCCCACTTGCCCTAGAGAGACCAAATGAGTTAAGAGGTCAAGCATCACATGATGAAAGCTGCTAATCGGGCCACCTTCTGCCCCGCTAAACCACCATGTTTATACAAACCAACCATTGCCATTGAAAGCCAAACATGGAGCCTCTAGTATTGAAACTATCAGTCCCCTTGGTGGTTGTACAGCACGCGAAAGAAACTGGAGGTTAGCAAAGCAGGCGAGTCTCACACGAGCACTGCATGTCCCACAGACTGACAGTAGGGAGGTAGGCATGGAACTATGGCATTTTTTGTAAAAGCGTTCAGGATATTAAAGACTCTTCCATTTCCTTTACCTAAAAGAAACCTAAATTTCTCATCCTCCAAAACCCACTGCAGAATCTACTCACTTAGAGGTTTTGGGCAAGACAGAAATGAAAAACACTACTCAGCAGTTTTGTTTGAATTCACTAGCTACTGCTGATGCCTTTTGCATTTGTCCTAACTACATTTTCCATTTTTGCTGTACCTCTACGTGATATCTAAAATCCTCCGTATATCAAAAGACAAGTATATCTGCCTCAATTAATTTTCATGTTCCGGCAACATCCTTACTGTACCTCAAGCTCACGCTGTTTTTTCCTCTCTTCAAATTGCAATCTCAGCTGCAGCTCCTCCAAAGCAGCTCTGTACATTGCATCTTGGGCATTCTGAAGCTCAATAATCTGATCAAAAACAGCTCGAAGCTGGTTGAGAAGTACCTGTGAGACAGTTAAGCGACAAAACAATGAAAGAGTAGTATGGCAAAAGAGTTTTAAGTTACTACCACTCTTTAGAATATGAGTAAATTAAATCTTTTTACGCACAGCTGGAGAGACTGTTTTGCAAAGTCCTAAATCAGTTGTTGCATGATCACACAGCTTCTTAGGACCAAAAGCAACCGGCCCACATTGTAACAAGTTTTATAATCAGCATCTGTGACTGTGTGTGGGGAGTATGCACAGAACCTACCATAATAAGGTCTTATATCAGAGGAAGAAAAACGACTTTTCCCCTTGCTCCGACAACATAAGAGAAGATGGTTCCTAACCCATAAGCCAAGATCACAAAGCTACAATTTAATGCAAAGGAGAAGACTTACCCTGGAATCACTATCCAGCAAGCACCGAGCTATGATTGTGTCTAGAAAAACTTCATGAGCTGCAATGATGTGATCCAAGTCCTGTGCTTGTTGGACCTTGTTCCAGAGTTCATCCCACGAACATTCAAGCACCTGGAGCAATGATTCAGGATTGGGCTGTTTTGATTTGCTAGATGACAAGCTCTTTGAAATTTAAGACACACAACACATACAGAATATTAAAAGTACTTCATTTTTAAGCAACTAATTGGGTGGAGAGAGTATACCTCAAATGTAATGTAATACTGCATTTGATGAATGAAATGGACCATTTCTGATGCCAGAACGTGACACTGATGCAGCACCCCAGAAAGCTCTGTAAAAAATCCAAAGAGATGGCATGTTAAAGACCACAAGGACAGGCACAGCCATCAAACGAGCTTGGTAAACTTTTTCTACCAAACTGAATACTTCATTAAACAGCCACTAGTCTTGGATGGTAGCAGCAATACTGGCTGGCAACAGGTGAGCAAAGAACATTGCACAATTAACTTTTAGAAAATGCGAGCCAAAAATTACACCAACTGTGTGCTCAGACAGTGCTGGAAACTTGCTGAGTATCACAAGTGAAAAAGACCCTCTCGGTCCCAAGAGACCAAAATATAGTAAACATCCCATGTGTTCTTTTGGTTGAAAATCTGAGGCCACAGATTTACAGTTGCACCTGGAGCCTCTCATCTCTTACCATTAGCCTTCAAACCACAGACAGCATATTTTGCATTACTTAGCTACACTGAGAGCAAAAGAGAGGGTGGTTGTGACAGGGGCAGGGAATTTGTCACTCATGTGGTCCAGGCTCAATTCCCCAATCCACCAGAGACCCACAGGTAAGTCACTAATGGCCTCAGCTGCTCACCTGTAAGAGAAGGTCTCTGTTGCAGAAGGCTATTATCAAGATTACCATCAATTGCAAAAATTCTCTGGAACGAAGATACTCAGCCTTGTGGAATCAGGCAGATATCCAGACAGAAGTAGTAATTTCTAAAAAGCTGCCGAAGTAATTTGCCACTGCAGACAAGCTATGAGACTACTACAAAAGGAATTCTACATTTTCATATCTTGGGATGTTACAGAACCATCCAGTCATCTGAAAGATATTACAAGCTACTCTGTTCTTCGTTTCTTATGCCTTTGCAGTAGGACTATCCCTAACATATTATGTTGCATCTACTTTAAATAGGATCAATGAAAAAAACCTCCAGGGTTGGCTAAACAGCAGAAATTCCGCAACATTGGTGAGTTGGATACATCTGTGTTTCTTCTTCAAATTACTAACAGGAAAAGAGTGAGCCTGACACTACTGTCTAGAAGTACTCCTTTAAAGCATTAAAATCCCTGGCTGTTAAGACTTTTTGGGAATTGTGAATAAAGCTATCTTTGAAAGTCAGTGCTACCTCTTTGTAGTTGAAAAACAAAAGACCCTGCAGCTGCTTCCTCCTATCAGTTACTGTCTTCCATTTGGTGCTCTGTGACCGGAAGGGCAAGGTACTGTTTTGGAGGGAGAGAGAGAAAATAAAAGCAAGTTCTACTACTTCTGTGCTGGCGTGGACTCTCCATGTATTTCAGAAAAAAAGTTTACTCACAGCTTCCAACTTAGACATGCCAGTGAGCAAGAAAGACTCCTGTCCCTCCAGGCAGAAGGCAGTACAGGTCTTTGTAAACATACTCTCCTTTGTCAGAGGCACAAACTGAGAAATACAGTACTTGGCTCCTTCTGCCAACAGAAGAGCTACAAGAGCTGGGCCAGCTACCTTAAATGTCTGCATTACTTAAAACATAGCGAAACGTAAAGGCAACAAGCAACTGAGCTGTTACTTACAGAAGACTGCTCCATAGCGAAGCATAAGAAAGGCCTCCTGGGGCAGGGGAGTGGGGTGGGTGGGGGGAGTGGAGAAAAAACTTCCTTCTGAGAACAAAAGAACAAACAAAACCCTAGCAATGGGAGACAGCTCCAGCCTGAAGACCCTCAGGTGATGAGAATAAAATCTGTTAACTGCACCCTAGTCTCAAAGGGAACAGAAAGCAAGAACGCAACAGACCACTGGTTTTGAGTCAAACAAGCACTTATTTGGGACACGGAAATGACAATAAACTAAATCCTATCTCACAGAAACTGAAAGGAAACCTAGTCATCCAGTACAGTTCCAGAGATCAGTCTTGTGCACCGGAGCAGACTTTACAAGACCTTGTTTCCTAGTGACCTTCTGAGGCCAAGGTGTCCACTCCCACCCACCGAACAGTTCCTAATTAAAAAAAACATAAATATATCTTTGTAAATATTACTATGCCACAAAAAAGCGTAACCCTCAACAGCTATTTTTTACTGAGAGAAGTGTAGCTAGGTAAAAAAAGTCAAGCTTGAGCCAGTATAGAGGCTCATAAATATGACTATATTCTCAGCTGAGAAGCAGGATCGAAAAATCCCAGTCCATTTAACACGCACCAGAGCCACTACACTTAAGAGCTTTTCTATTTCTTCTCAAACATCTGTTTCTTTTATCTTTGCCTCTTCTGTTCTTAGCTAAACAAAAACACAGGGAATGAGTGAAGGTAAAACTAGTAAATTCAGAAGCGTGCATGTGTGAGACTTACTACTTCCAGCAAAAGAAAGAGGGAGACACAGATAGGAAGGCATCAACAGAGATGAGTAAAAGGGGATGGAAGAGTAACGGTCTCTTTCCAGAGACCTGGGATGTTTCATTTGCTCACTGCTACAAAAACTCACAACCAAGGATTAAGTAAAACAACAAACAGGAAGCTTCCATTTACAATAATGTTATTTTATCTTCATCATCATCTACCATTAAACAGGCAGTCAAGAGAAGCAACAAAATATAAAACTCGTCTGTCCCAACAGGCTTCCCCCCGCCCCCTTAACATACAGTTTCAAATAAGATGCAGTCATCTAAATGCAGTTTACCATCCATTTGGGCTTCTCTCACCTGGTATACTTTTCAGAAGCTTTGCATTGCACATGTGCCCTTTCCATATATCAGTAAGAATATACTCCATTCGTTTCGCTCTCCAAAGGAAATTAAATACTCTTAGATAGTGGCTCATGCACTCACGTGTAAATACCTACAAAACAAACAAAATATCAGTACAAATTTAATAGACATACCATGTGTTCTGAAGGACCAAGAACCTCTTCACAGTCCATCTATTCTGACCCATGCAGTTTATTGGTAAATATAGTCTAAACAAAATCCCTGGAAACCCAGAGCTTTTGGGAAGATCCTCCCTCAAGGGCTGAGCTAAGTTACCTAACATTCAAGTAGGCACAAGGCACTGCTGAAGGCAGAGCTATAGCACCTGCTCTGGTCCAGAGCACACTTCAACAGCACTGTCATTTTATTTTTTGCATTTTAACACACACACACAAAAAAAAAAAGATTCCTACATCATCAATTTTTCCACATCATGTCCTTCAGAAGACTGAAGACAATGGAGTAGAAATGCATTGCAGCTTATATGCTTCTCTGCATGAGTCCTCCACATAGGCATCTTTTCCATGTTTAAAAAAAAATTAAATGAAAAGGTTGGGGGGTTTTGGGGGCTTTTTTTTTTGTTGTTGTTGGTTTTTTTTTTTTAAATCCTAAGTGCTGCTCTGATGCTTTTGCCAGTTCCAATTCATTGCAGGCTGAGAAAGTACAACTGTATTTGTTGTCCTACCAACAAGACAATTGAAAAAGCTTGGACCTACATGCCAGGAGGCAATCATTTCTTGGGAGGTTTTAAGCCCTTCCAATCCCATATGGGAGGAAGTAAGTGTAAGAAGGCATGAACAAGATAAAGGCTAAACATTTTTCTCTTTTCAAACTATATATATATACATGACAATTCCTTCTGCTGGTCAGACTCACATTTTGATGTCCTGTTTAAAAAAAAAAAAAAAAAAGTTCTTTACAAGCTCTTTATAGAGGCTAAATGCAGTCTGATCAATAGTGCAGCTATTTTCTCAGCAGTTCTAATGAACACCACCTATCAAATTTCATTTAGATAGTACAAATAGGTTCTCCTCAAATACATTCTTCAGTTCCTTGCAAATTATCCCAAATTAGCAGCTACAGCCTAGTAATAATGGAAGAAGAGGAGCACTCCATTTATTAAGAACATGCTAAAATCTCTGCTGGAACAAATGAATTACTCATTTTCAGTAATGATTGTTATAAATGTAGCTTTTTAGCACTCACAGTCAATTTATAAGAATTGAGATTTTGGCCCAACTGTTTATACAATGGGTACATCCTAGATGCCAAAAAAAAAAAAAACCCAAAAAACCCCCACAAAAACAAAAGTCGTCTCTCTGATCTTACACTCCAGAATAAAAGGTTATTTCAATTAAAAAAAAATTTAGCAATTCAATTCAGTATTCGAGACATGTTCACAGCCAGCAGTATATGACATTACCGTTGCTATTGGCCCATCAACATGATAGTCCAAGCTGAAGACATCCCATCCAGTGTCCCCAGGAGATACCTGTATTAAAAAGATACGCTACTTTCAGTGTATAGCCAGAGCATACTAGTGCTGAAGAGCAACTCTTGCTTACTCTTCCATTCTCCACAGCCTATGAAAAAACAAGCATCTATACGGGAGATACAGGAGTTCCTTGTCAAAAGTAACAGATTAAGCAAAAATGAACGGAAGTTTGACACAAGGGTGGGATTCATCTCACCCAAATCTTCATGTTTGTAATGCCAATGTTTTTCCATTGGAGCTAGTAAAGGAAATAAAGGGAAGGAAAAACTTCCTAGGCAGGACTCAGCTTAAGGTATAGACTTATTTCAGATGCTACAGTACATCAGTTAACTCCCACCTCTAGGACTGGAGTTTTCTCCTTAATTCAAATTTCTTACCAGACGTCTCCTTCATGAAATGCACTTTCATTGCTTCACTCTTTGTAACTACTGGCAACAAAGAGACCACCCCCCAGATTCTTCTAAGAACAGCAGCAGTAGGAGCTGTTTGCACAACCTCAGATCAGGGCCACCAGCATCAGTTACTGTTAGACCCCAAATACTCAACTTCATATTGTCAATGAAACGGCTGTAAACCCACAGCTTGAAATACAAATAGAGAATAGGCAGGAAATGGGAGAAGAAGAGGACTTACTAAATGAGGTTTACATAATTCAAAAAGCAGACTTCAATGGAAAGGGGGGGGGGAAATGTATTTACTATATATACATATGAAAATTTTGTTTCATATAGACGTTTGCATGTACACACACACACAAAAAAGATATGTCTCAGGTCAGAGTCCCCATGATGCAACAGACCTCGAGAAGTCGAACATCCAATCGTTTGAGAATCTCAGGATTATCAAACTGGGCATTAGTTGCCCTCACCGCTGTTTCAAGGATTCCAGTTAGATTATGCTGATACAAAGTTGTAGCTGGTCGTGCAAGCTCTGGCCTGGTGGTTATGAAACAAACAGTCACGGCATATTACTGAGATATTCTGCAGCAGCAATTTGGTAGTAACTGCAGCACACAGTGAAACACTCTTCTGACAGACTTTCAAAACCTCTTGTATTACTCTTTCAGTCTTAACCACAAAGAAAATCAATGAGCAAAATATTTGAGCAGAATATGAGCAGAATATGTCTATTCATATGCAGCTATACACCTGAACATCAGCATGAGGAGCAACTTTATCCTCATTTAATGCCAGTAATTTGAAATTACCAGGATTCCTAGCATAACTATTCTGTAATTTGAGTTGCATTCATATCTAAAATGAGGCAGATTACATCATTAACAAATCAAACCAATAATTTCATTTCAGTTTTGAGAAACTTACTGGTAGCCATCTCACGGGCTTAGAAGTGCTGGCAAGAGCACACAAACCCACCCCCTCTATGTGACTTAAACTTTCCAAAGAGTTGCAACATGCAAGTAACAAGCACCTTGCACTACTCCTCTGCCCCATGATCAGTACTGGAAAGCCCCTCACTACTTATGCCTCAAATGTAATACTGACTCCACAAACCAACCTTATTGTGCTTCATACTAATTTTCACTTTAAAAAGCACAGTCATGTACAAATCGTCACCAGACAATGTTGATTTTGATTTACAAACAAGTTAATGGAAGCTCTATTACAAAGCCTGCGTTCTAGACCAAAGGAAAGCTTTGCAAAGGACATTTTTGGTAGACTAAGTTTCATCAGTAACACCAGCATGTAAAAGCAGTGAGCTTGCAAATACATGTTAAGAACTGAAACTGATACTTGTGGGTTCACCTGAGTGCTTAAAACAGAGGCTGGTGAGGCATCAAATAAATTTTTAAAAATGCATTGAGGGGTTTTGACACAATGTTTTGGACCAAACACCTCCAAAATATAGAAGCCTAACATTCACAACAATGCTAACTAGTGGCATCAAAAGCAATGAGATAAGTGCTAACATGCCCAAGTCTGTCACAGGGTCAAGTGTAAAGGTATCTATATTAGTGCAACTTTTCAAGACATTGTGAAATGGTACTGTATATATACTTCCTACCAAAAAAGAAGAACAAAGTTTAAGCCTCAGGGTCAAAGAAATTAAACCCAAAATATAATTTAAAAGTTGTTCAATTAAACCTTTGAGTCATAAGATACTTAAACGGTCCTCTTCCAAAAGCAAAACAGTTTCTGTGCTGATCATACACATTTGCAAGCATCAGAAATTCAACATAATTACCCTTCCTAATCTCTTACTTGAGCAAGTCCATTAAATGCCTGATAAAGTCTCCTTGACCAAGTAGTAAGTAGCGCCTCATGGCCTGCATGTGTTCCAGTAAGTTGTACTTCTTATTGAGAACATCCAGCAGGTATTTGCTGGTCTCAAAATAAGCTGCATCAATTTTCTCTTGAAATGCATTTTCCAAATCTGTGAATAAATCAGCAGCTAAAAAAAAAAAAGGAAAAGAAAAAAAATTACAATTAAATTAGTATTTTTCCAAAACTGAGGCAAACAAGCTTTAGAATTGAAACATACAAGCAGAGAAATTGCTATTTATTCTGATCCACTATATTATACATTTGCCACAGCCAAAGTGAAAGCAAGTCTTAAGCAGCCCATACTTGAACATTATTACTTTTAATCTGTGCCCAGGTCATACTTTCCAATAAGAGCTCATATTATTTCCTCACTTTTACACAGAAAGTGATTTTTTTTAGCTTGCTGAAATACTGCAATTTACAGAATCAAATAATTTGAAGGAGACCTAAAATCTCAGAGTTAGGGAAAAGCTTGGTTGGGGGCGATCTAAATCAGAAGTCACTTCTAAGGGTGAAGGGAAAAAAAAGAAATCAAAGAATCAGTCAGAACATTCAACAGAAAAGAGTTCCCACATATAAGTCAGAACGAGAGAGGAGGCAATATGCTTGCATGATCTGTGGGACAACCAGCAACCTGATGTTTTCTTCTCCACTGTTAATGCATGGCAACTTGGGGGCAAAAAGTGGGATGCCACCCTTCAGTAGGAAGCATATTTCACTCTTTTCTACAACTACAAGCTTATTAAGAAAGGATCTGCAATAAAACTGTTACAAGATAGCAAGAAGTGTGGCCTCTTCAGGCAACATGGAGCAAAACTCCAAATACTGGACTGCCAACTATTGTAAGATTCAGACCTTCCTCAGCATTAAAGGATATACTCCCACTTTCAACAATTTTTAATTACACAACAATTGCTCTAAAAGTAAAAAAATGAAGAACCTGGTACCAAATTAGTGTAAGACAGTGTACTGCCTGCTCCAGGATTAGTTTCAACCTGTACTGCAGATAGGAAAAATTAAAACCAAGTTTGATTTTGTTCTCGTGAGATTCAGCCTCAATTAATAAAATGCTTTTAAACTGAAGAAATAAACAGCGGTTCTAATAAAGAAGTCACTCTTTAATGAGGGAAACCTCACAATGTCTGGTTCAATGACATTCCCTGAGGTTTCCAAACTCTCATTCAGTAACCTGTGAAGCTCTCCATAAGACACCGACAGTGGAAGCATATGCAGAAATGCCAAAGAGGTGACACTTGTATAATACGTTGCTGTGCTCAAAATCCCTACCCTAGGAGAATACTACTTAAGTCAAGTAACACGCATCAAGCTTAGGAGATGTGAGAGTTAATACAGCCTGCATCAAGGAATCCTCAAAGAACCCTTTCCAGTCACTGAGAGCAAACCAGGAGAGACAGCTCACCAAGGTCTCTGCTTGCTCTGGTCAAGGCATCGATCTGGTGTGATCTGACAAAGCAATTCTTGCATTGCCCAGGTAAGGACGCATGCAGCAGTGTTCCCACTGCTGGGAAAAAGGGAAAAACACCAGTTCGTGCAAACGCATTTGTCTCACTAGTACAGGGCAACAGGGCAGTGAGAATGTCCAATCAATTCTGACTTTCATCTAGTCTTTTCCCATCACCAGATCCTGTACTCTTAACTTCTGTCTTCAAAAGATGGCTTCAAGTGTGGCTGCTTGCATGCGCAGTGGTACCAGCCATCTGATCTGCCACATGGCTTCACTGCTGGCTTTAGAGGAAGAAGGAAAAACTGCCAGAAGGGGAAAAAAACTAAAAGAGGAGTTTCACAGAACACAATAAGTTACAACACCCCAATGATCAGTTCCTGCAAGTGCCTTTCCACAAGATGCTGTGAGCCTAACGAGCAAAGCAAAAGAGGGAACAAGCCAACCCAAAGAGAGTTATAAGCTAATACCTTTGGCGACTGGACACAGAGGTTGGGCCTAGGACTGGCTCAAGGCACAGGCAAACAGCCAACAGGCAGCAGGCAATTGCCTAGTTTGCCTATGGCAAGCCTACCAAGTCACACATGCTGGTCCTGCATCCACTCAAGTAGGGGTGAGCGTGTGTAAGGCAGTACCTATGGCTGAGGACACAAGGACCAGTCTCAACTTCTTGTTATCCCAAGCAGAAAAAAAGCCTTTCTCCTCTCCTTAGTAATGCCCCTTGCCTTGAGGGAAGTGACCTGGCAACAGACCTTCATCTCCGAGACTGGAAAATTCAAGTTTACATGTGTAGCTGTAACGCACCATCTCTGCATGCGTGCACACCAGCATAGGCAATGCATCATCCCTGTTTGACATGCAAAACTACTAAAAAGGTTGCTTACATCAACAAACAAGAGGCCTAGGCCCAAGTATTTAAAGCTGTGCAAAATTATCTCAGGACACTGTGAAAAGCCAGAAATGGGTCAAGAAAGGATCTGGCAAAAAGCACTGACAGACAGGTCCATGAGTTGCTATTGAACATAGTGGTCTCATGTCATTCCTGGTTCAGAAGTTCCCAAACTGTGGACAGCTAGAGGTTGGAGCTGGGATCACTGTATCTGCCTTTTTTTAATGCCCTTCTCCCCCAGGTGCCTGCTACAATCCCCTGTCAGACAAGATGACCAACTTCTACACTGTTCTTCATCTCTGACTTCCTGCTTTAGTACGTGTTCAGGTTTTTTTACATCATGATTACTTCAGCATCAAAAGGAAACTGGGGAAACATGAGAGTTAAGGTTCCAAAGCAAATTAAAGAAACAAAAAATACAGCCAAACCCATGAAACGTTCAGATTTAAAATGAGAAACAGCATCCTGAATTCAGGCTGGCATCTTCAGCTTTCCATTGTATTATTATAAGTAATTATCTGAAGGGACTCTGAGGATATTGTCAGGTGGCACAAACAAGGAGGACAGGACGCATTTACAACATCACTGACACAAAATGTTCTTTCTGGACTGAATGGGTAAAATGCCCTAAATACAAATGGAGTTTTGTGCAGAATTAAGGCAGTGCAATACTATGAGATATTTAGGCTACAGACCATAAGCTCAGCACGCCTTCAGCACGCAGCAGATATAGTGGATAACATCCATTTCTAAAACTACACTTCTGTCTGAAACAGGTATTCTCAGCACTTAAGATAATGTACTTGCTTTGAAGCTCTTGTCCCATACGTAATAGGGAAACTATATTTGTGCAGGTCTTCCATTCAATCAAGGAGAGAGTAACAAGGGCCAATTAAAAAAAATATTGGAAAAGCATGGCCTTAAACACTGTGGAAAGTGGTGAAAGTAGTGTAGCCAAAGAATGGTTTTGCTTTTTTTCAGGAGTAGCTGGCAAGATGACAGTTCAAATGCATTTACAGCCCTTATTCACTTAGCCCTGACCCTTCTCTGCCCTTTGAGCGCATCTTTGACTAAGCAAGCACTGTGCATGGTACAAAAATCACATTATTAGATGAAATATTCTTGCAGACATGAATGGGTTTTTATTAGTAGAACATCTTTCATGGAGGTACTCATGCTAAAAGTTCATGCTGTGAAGAGTTAATATAAAAACTAATCCAAGGCCAAACTGGAGGGGGGAGGGGGGGGGGAGAATCCCACAAAACCAAGCTTCAAAGTTTTATATAAAGTCATATTTTAGTACAGGAATAACAGAAAAGATGTTGTACAAGATGTCAAAAAGTGCCAAGAAGGATGTTGTTAGAAAACTAAGTAAAGAACTTGACAGAAAAACAAATATTTAGATAATTCTTCTCTTGGCAAAAGGTGGACATACTAGTAGGACATCATTATACTTCTAGAACTATGTATAAAATAGCATCAGAGAAATTATCCCAGTGATCTACATCTTAACAATTAGACTCTCTTTGGCATATTAAATGAGTTATAAAAAGAAGTTACACTAGTAAAATATCACGTTCACTAGAAGAAAGCAATTTGTCCTTTCTCCCAGATTTAGCAGCATCCTATGCATTGCCTTACCTTCTTTGCTTAGTATTTACACATAAAGTCTCCTTGTTTTAGATGTTTGTTATTTGCTATCCTTCATCATAACAATGTTAACTTCATTGCAAAGAATATGCCACCAAAGAATAACTGCAAATGGTATTTAAGTTCTCATTCATTAAAACTGAAATCTCTTCTAAACATAAAGAAACAACCTGAAGGAATTCTGATAGTTAAGTTTTGGTTTAACATTCAACAGCTGGCAACCCCAATTTTAAGTAATCTTCAAAAAGAATTTTACTAACCTTCCACATACTCAATTTTCTTCAGACATATTATAGTCGTAGAGGGCAGAAAGGCTTCTGTCCTGCCTGTTTTTACTGATCATTCTCTTATTTACAACTAAGGGATTATTTATTATTTTTTAATCACAGAATTAATTCAGTATTATTATGGAATTGTATGATGAAGTATATTTGATGAGAAGTCACAAGTACCAAATTCTTACTGCAGCACTCAAGAACATCCCTGCCCTCATCCCAGCCCTCTCAACAAAAGTCAGCTGAAGGCAGACTGGTTTCTGAATGGTTTCATTCAGAAATCCAGTACATTAACAACCATCCAACAAACCTATCAAATTAAGAAGAGAAAGTTACACATATGCATCTTCATACATCTTTTGTAAAACGCAAGTATCCATTAAAATACCTATATTTTAGGGCAGATGGGATTTTTGTACTCCTTTTCACCCCACTATCCAAAACGTCAGTTTACAGGCAAAACCACATATTGTACAGAGCTCAGTTCAAAGGAAAAAGCTGACTAACACTCATACTTTACCATCTTTTGAAGACTCTGCAGATTTTGCCACAGCAATCATCTTTGTGGATGGAGTTTGATCATGACAAACTTGATGCAAGAAGTTTATGGATTTTCCTATTAGGAGGACCTGAACAAAAAAAAGGATTTTCTTTTTTTTAAAGTGATTTGCATTTAAGAAAAAAAACACACCAAAACAAAAAAAACACCCACAATCACCAGGACAACGTGGTATTTTGTCATCTTCCTGTGCTCTTAGCTTCACAATCCCAACTACAGCAATCCAGAACTTCAATGCTAACACAAAAAGGTTTTAAACATAAACTTTTTTCCCCCCTTGAGATCTCCTTAAACAAAGTTTATCAGCTAGAGAACGGAAAGGAGAAACAGTCTTATAATCTTCCTCAGCAAACAATTCTAAAATTCTTAAGACGATGATTTATTGTTAAATTTGGTCTCTATTTTCTTAATGGAAATCTAAACAGCAGCATAGAGCAAACAAATAAGCACAAGATTAACTTTTGAATTCATACCTTTTTTGATTGCTCCATTGTAATAAAAGAAGGGATCATTGATTTCCTCAAAGTGTATTTGTCATGCCACAACCGATCAGTTTTAACTGTAGGATCTGAAGCTACAAAAAACTGTAGATTGAAATAAATATTAAAAACAAAAGATGAATGTAAACTCTCTCTGCTAGTGTTTCATTTCTGTATTCAGAAAACTAAAAATTTTCTGAGGTCTTCTTTTAACTAAATTTTTTTCATAGCTAACACGCAGAGTTTTCCTGGCAATTGATATGTAAATTGTATGTTGACCAACATGAACTCCAAAGAAAAAAGTTAAAGAACAGCTCACATGATTTAATCTCCTCTGTATGTTATGAAACCTTGACTATCTCAGGGTTAAGTGTACTATCTGTAAAACATCCACTATGAAATACAGAAGCGCATAGCATTTTCTGGCTATTAGTTATACATATATATTAGGGTAGGAGATAAAGTTCAGTATATAAGTATAATATGCTTTTATTTTACTGGTTCTATTTTTACTCAAGCCCCTTTGGATTTCCTCCTATTTTAACAGATGTAAAATTGCAGGAAAAGAAAAACCCAAACCCAAGAAATCCTGCAATTGAACTGGTGATCAAATGCTAAGGTCTCACAAATGAAAGTATTCTCTTGTGTGGGGTTGAAAGAAACTAAAACTACATGATTAGTTTTTTTAAAATGATTTGTGGATGGATTCTGTCCTCATCCTGTCAAACAAGATATCCACTTCTTGGACAAGAACTTTTTTCACTGCCTCCAAATACCATTTCTACCAAGAACGGCCAATTGCCTTTGCTCAAAAACTGTGTCTATGGTACGAAAATTGTAGCTTTTAGTATACCACATCCAACAGCGATTTTCAGTATTAAGAACACTCTTACAGTGCACATGTAAATTTTTAAACAAAGAGCTGAAAGGTAATGAATGATATAAAAACAAAAAAAGACATCACCTCCCATGTATGAGGAGTAGCTGGAAAAAAAGTAAAGTCTATTTTACACTTCTAGCCATAAAGATTCACAGACATTTCACATGAGTCTCCTAATGCTGACCTTAAATATCAGCTGTGGGTGATATTTGTACTCATTTTGATTTTAACCCAGATGGACAGTTTCAGAAATCAGGCAGCATATTTCACACTCAAGTAAAGTTACTCAGATGTGTCTCAGAAGTGATCAATTCATTTTTAAAAAGTATTCTTTGGCTTCTTGGAACCAAAAAAATGTCACTTTAACAAGACTATACTGATTGGAGACAGGAAAAAGAGCTGGGAGCGCTTAAAAAGGCATAAAAACATTTCTAAGAACAGGGACAGTTACCAGAACTTGCTGTTACAGAAGTCAGAACAAATAACTCTACAGAGTTTCTAGAGGAACTCTGGAACCATAGACCTCTTCTACCCAAGTTGACAAAATGAAGTTATTTATGAAGCTGAGGATAACCATAGGTAGTCAGAGTAGAATATTCTGAACTTTATTCCAAATACAAGGCTTGCATTCTAAAAATCTACAAAGAACTCTGCCTACATTACTATTGTTACAGTAAGCAAGAAAAGAGAGAGAGAGATGACTTTGTCTCTCTTCAGAAGCAAGCATCTATTGTTAGTCCACCATTCTGCCTCTACTAAATAGACCCAGGATACACGTTGAAAACAATGTACTGCATCATTGCAATCTCCAGACATCACACTGACTGAATCCACGGAGAGAGTCACTTTTCATGTTGTTATTGTATATATTACTTATATGTTGTATGTTTCCATCACAGTCTACTTTTCAAGTTCTCCTCTAAGCTTCCCACAGATTATACTCCCACAAACCAAACGAACAGAGATAAAAATATTTATTGTATCACATACATTACCTCATGGTATGTATCCTCCAGCTCTCCATCATAAATCCAGCGATAAAGGAAATTTAGTACAGGATGGGATACTAGGCCAAGAATGTGTTGAACCAGAGATCTCATGTAGGGATCTCCTGTTTTAGTATAGGCATGAACTGCTGACGCTAGTTCACCACCTTTTCTCCCTGTGAGATCATAGGGGACAGGAACAGAAATGTATGAAGGAAAAATATATATACCACACTTAAATTCAGCAGCCATTGATTTTAGCTAGTCATATGTCAGTCAGAGCTTGCCGAACAGCAATTCTAAAATGTAACAAAAGTACATTTTTTAATGTTGACAGGGAATTCCTAGGTTTTAACGCATGAATCATTAATCTCACTGAAGCATTAAGCACAGCTCTCTGACACCATATTCTGTCCACTTTATGGTACTTGGAGGAATGCAAATTTCAAGGTATCAGATCACACACAAAGGTTGACCGTATGCTTCTTTTCTTCACCACTGCCCCCACCAGAATAGCACTAAAGGAGCTTTAGTATGTTTTCCTTCTCTCCCGTACTTGACTCTCTCAGATGTTCTGTGTGCATGCATACACACAAACACATCTTTCCTGCCTCTTGGTTATAGTTCCCCCCATAGCTCCTTTAGGCAGTATCTCCCGTCTTCTTGCAATTGAAAGGTAAGAGACTGTCAAAAAAAACCCAACCCCCCCCTCCCCAAACTAGAACTAGTACTTGGTTTTGCTGTTATGCTGCACAGCTTAAAGGTTTCTTGCAGCACAGGCTGCAGCATTCAAAATTTTCATGAATGTCTTAAAAGTAAAGTCCACTTCTTTTTCAAAATTGTTACCAATTCCGATAATCAAGGTAAAACAGATGTTGTAAGATTTTTTGGTTAAGATGTTCTTTCCAAAGGGCCACAATCTCCATTTATTTTCAAAGACAGCAAAGCTGAAGTGCCCCTAGGGAGAAGCATAGCCTATGGGCCAGTTACTGGCCAAAGTTTTGGTCAACTCCAACACCATTCCTCAGCATTTTCTTGTGGATTGCCAACACAGACACGCACTATCTGCGGATTTGTAAAGTTTCGTTGTTTCACATTAATCTGCAGAGAAGTTGCAAATGACTCCTATATGCCATCATATATACAGGAATAGCATAATACTTATACATAATGAGGAGACTAAGCCAACCATTTCATGGTGTATTAGTGGGTTTTTTCAGTGTAACATCCTCTAAAAGATCACTAAAATTGAATAATTGAAAACAGCATGAAAAGTGTGTGCTTAAAATCTGAAGGATTTCTCAAGCACGTTCTAGTTTTAAAAAAGGCGAAAAAGTGTAAGTGTATCAAAACAGCACTATAATTCATCAATTTTTTCCTTAAACTAAAAGAGAGAATCCTCTGGATTAGCTACTTGAAATTTTCTAAAAAACCATAACAGTAATATTATTGATATCCACCTTTGGCATGCACAACCACTCAAAGTTACATAAGTTCCCCATAAATATTAAATTCATGTTAAACAGACCTTGACAGTGATCAACAAGTGCTGCAAGGGTCTTTAACCTTATTTTAGGATCATATGTCCAGACTAGAAGACGGCGAAGTGTTAAACTGCTCTCAAGTCCCAAATTCACGCCCTGATCATCTTCCAGTTGCAACTAATTAAATTGGAAACAGAAAGACATATCAAGGAACAAAACTGGCAACACTGAAGCAGAACTGATGTTTCATAGTTTTTGTTGTGAAGTTAGCTTTACACTAATACAATTGCAATACCCAGTATTACATGTTCTCTCATTAAATCATCAGGCCAAAACCCGAGAGCCACAGAAGTGGAAATAGAGAATCAAGTGCAGGTGAAAGGACAGAGACAAGTAGAAGTGTAACAGGGCAGACAGAGCACAAAGGCCAAGAAAATTAAAGAAAGCAAGGTGATAGATAGTCACAAAAGGAGAAAAGAGCAAGGGAAAGGAGAGCAGAGATCCTGAAAGACAGCAAACACTGGCCAAAGAGATGCTCAGAAAAGAGTGAAGAAAAACATCTAAAGGAAGGGAAGAGTATAGGAGGTAAAATTTTTATTACTGCACAGCCAGCTTACTTTAGTTCAATGTGGGACAAATTCTGTCCAATGTCTTCCTCCAGAAGCCATCAGAACTTAACTTAGATATATAGTGAGATTAAGGAATTGCTACCATTGAAAAAAAACATTAAAAGCTACGTACGATAAGGAAAATCTGTCACAATGTGACTACCATCAATCTTCCAACACCATGGAAAATGAAAGCCAAATATTTGCATCTGAGATGCAAATGCACATCTCATACAAGTACAGATGGGGTAAGCAGGACAAGAACACAACCTAAGAATACAGAAGCAAGTTCCTAGAGCTGTCCAAGCAGATAAACTCTTAGAAGATATGCTCTGTTTCTTCCCGTATGCCACAACTCCATGCTTCCTCATCTAGCACATTTTTTTGCCAAACACGATGTATCAGTTAAATTTAAGACTGGTGTCATCCACATTAAGTTCAGCATTAAAGCCAGTTAAATTCATTAGCTGCTGGATGCTCCTGGGTCCATGGGGGTTTTTTTGTCTTGTAAACATATCTTGGAAAAAAGATGGAAATTGGCAATGATAAGAGATATATGAGCAAGACCTGCCCTTTGTCTTCAGGTAAGAGATGATACACCTACATCTTCACCATGGAAGTGCATTTTTAAAGGGGCTGACAACGTGAAAACAGCCTGCAAGGAAAAGACCTGAAAAGCTTATGGAATAGTACACTCAGGATGACTCTTGCAGAGGAAAAAACATGTTTGGGGGAAGCTCTGAAGACATAATATAAAGTCATAGTGAGAAAGACAGTACAGAACCCTTTGATGAGATTCTTGTTATGTACTGCTATGCCTGAACCGCTAACAAGAATTGCAGCTAACAACTCCTAAGCTGGCAGCCTGTATGATCTCCTGAACACAAGAATGCAGCACGTGGTCAATTCCGAGACATAATTTTCTACATGTTTTCAAGCAACTGGAGTGTACAGTTGTGTAAAGAAAGTGTCTTTCAAAAAAGTAGATTTTTTCCATCCCTTTTTTAAAATAAAATTGACAAGTCACCAAGTTCACCTCTGGGATAATCTGGCACAAGTCTTGAGAATGCCGACTTCTTAAAGATTTCTGCTCTATCAATTATGAACATAAGAAATGCCATCCTCTGTCAGAACCCTGGCTAGATGAACTACTGCTCAATCTCCAGTAATGACAAAAGGAAGTGCTGTACAAGAAGAGCACGCAAAGCTGACCCCTCTACTGCAGTCCGTCCCCCTTAGGCTCCTTGCAGCCCAGTTGCAGTGTTCACGACATCAGAGGATGCATCCTTGCTCAGCCCTTCCAATAGCAGTTTACAGATCTGCCTTCCATGAATTTGTATAATCCCTTTTTCAACCCGTTGGTACTACCTTTTGTCATGACATCCTAGGGAAACAAATTTTTCAAGTTAGCTACTCTTCTCTGTTTTATACCAACGTCCTGCTAATTTCACAGAGCGCCTTCTTTCCTCTTGTAACCATTCACTAAATCCCACAACTTTGTGTTTCGGTTATCCTTCATTAGTTTGGAAGCCTCAGCCACAGGCCCCCTGCACCTTTTCCGCTTCAGCCTCAAGAGACTCAGCCCATCTCTCCTCTCCCCACACAGCAATTGTCCCATGCTCCTGAGGTTTTTAACTGACTTTATCCTTCCTTAGTCTCTACCTCCCCAATGTCTGAGAGGCTGCCATCAGGACTGCACACAGTGCTCCAGTGTCACACTGACACCTGCAGCCTCGTCCCCAGTGCCCATCTCCCTGGCACCCAAACGTACACCAAGTCCAGCAGTGCAGAGAACCACCTGCGAGGACACCAAGGTTTTTCCCAAATTGGGCCTGCTAATGCCAAGTTTGGCACTGAGGAAGCATGCATTAGATCAGCTTTTCTCCAGATAAAAAAAACTTGTACTTCCCACACTTGGGCTCCCCAGCACCTATTTGCTCACATATTCTGTTTCATGCTGCTCCTTGCCAGACGAGCAATGTTAGCAAGCTTTCATTGATAGACCGGGAGATTTCACTCTGTCTTACTTTCTCATCAACATCAACTAAAATCAGCACCAGCACCTATCTTTGGTGCACATACTGATCCTTCTCGATCCTGCAATGTGACCTTGTGCTTCCCAGCCTCCAAGTCACAAGAGAATCTCTCCTCCCCTGTTGGGTCTCCTTCCTTTCTTTCACAGTCTTTGGGAAGGAATCTTGCCAGGGGCTTCTTGAAAATCCTCTGGGATCCCCTTCAGTCAGGTGCTGAGGGACATCCCCAGAAACTCCAGTCTGCTAGTGCAGCAAAACTTTACATTACAGACACTGTATAGACTGTTTCCTACCAGAATGCATTTAATCGATGTGATCAATACACTCATGAACTCTTAACACTGGAGATGAATCTGGCAAGGAACATGAAGAGCAACAAGAAAAGCAGTAAAAGGAAAACTGGGAAAAACATGGGTCCAGCTACTGAATGGTGCTGGGAAAGTGGTGACAGGAAAAATGGAAAAGGCTGAGGTACTCAGTGCCTTCCATGCCTTGTTCTTTTAGTAAGATTTTCCACTGAGTATACTAGACATCACCTGAGATCAGAGGGGAAGTCTGGGACAAGGGAGACTTACTCAGAGTGGAGAAGGATCAGGTTAGGAAACATGAAACTGGATATACCTAAGTCTATGAGACCTGATGGGATGCAGCCACGAGTGCTGAGGGAGCTGGCCAATGTCACTGCAAGGCCACTCTCTATTATCTTTGCAACATCATAGCAATCAGAGGAGGTTCCTGACAACCGAGAGAAAGCAAATGTCACACCTCCCTTCAGGAAGGAGGATCCATTGAACTACACACTGGAGAGGCTCACCTCATTCCCTGGGATGCTGACAGAGCAACTAATTTTGGAAACCATTTCCAAACATATGGACGACAAAAAGCTTTTCTCAGGAACAAAAGCTCAGGGAAAGGAGGAGGAAGGGGGGACATTTGTGGTGATGGAGTTTGTCTTCCCAAGCAAGTGTTAAGCGGCTGAGGCCCTGCTTGCCAGGAAGTGGCTGGACATCTGCCTGCTGATGGGAAGTAGTGAATTAATTCCTTACTTTGCTTTGCTTGCACATACAGCTTTTGCTTTCCCTATTAAACTGTCACTAACTTGATTGACTTGTCTTTTTGCCTTCCTTCTATTTTCTCCCCGTTCCCCAAGAGACAGTGGTGAGCAAGAGGCTGGGTGGGTGTTTGGCTGCTGGCCAGGGTCAACCCACCACAAAGGCAAATGCAGTTTGAAAATAAGTGATGCCAGAACTTTCCTTTCATTTTCCCCTTACATGCTTCCCCTCTCACCAGACTCATCTCTTCTTTTGAAAGGTTTAGTAGAGCAGGAAATGTAGAGGAAGCTGCATTTCAAAGAAGTCATAAATATTTTCATGGTCAAGAAGTTTTAGAAGTTAGAATAAAACAAAGTTCCAGCAAACCAAGAGAGCAAATATATTTTGGACAGAGCAGGAAATAATTACAAAAAGAGTAACTGGATGGTAGCTGGGAAAAACAAGCAAAAAGTATGTATGACAGGCATTCCAAAAGTCAGGAATGTTAAAAGAACTGCAAGTGAAACAAAAGGAATAGATGCTTTGAAAACATTTACAGAAGCCTATGACTTAAACTACAGATTTTTTAAAATTGGAATTCTAAATGGCATTTTAATTTAACTTTAGGTCAATTATCAGAATAAATTTTTCTCAATTATAAATAATGAACTCCTTGGAAGTCCCATGTAAAAAAAGTAAGCAGAAGAAAAAAAAAAAAATCTGTTTTTTATTTTAGAGCTAGCATCTAGATGCACATATTTACAAATATTTGTGGACAAACTGCAAGATTATCAGCACTGAGTTTGTCTATATATCACAGAAAAATAATAACACACTGAAACATCTTACTCTTTCAATACAACAGAAGGGACAAGGAATATGTGCAAACTGCCCCAGACAGAACAAAACATTGCAACTGTTGTTACTAGCTGCTGGACCATGCATTGCTTGAAACACAGAAAGGGTTTTTTTTCTCCCTTCAAAGATGTGTCATGCTGTTTGGGATTTGAGTGATAAAGATAGGAGGCAAGATGAAACTGACAAAAGTGATGCACAAAAGGGACAGGGGCTTAGAAGTACACATTATATTCTTTGCTTATGTAATACATCAAACAACAGTGAATTTTTAAGAGAAAAATAGTCATTGGTACATACAGCCAAAGAGTAAGAAATGTACAGGTTATAGAGAATTGTGTCCACTGTCAATAGAAACTGCTTTACATCCTTCCCTTTCTAAAGGGATGCCTAGGTAGAACTTTTAGGAGATATTCAGATAAGGTAAAGCAAAATAAGAAAGTTAAATAAGAACCACTTAACTTACCTGAGAATGTAAAACAGACAGAAGTCGGTAGTATTCTTTAAGTTCCTGATGTAAGGCTGCACAAAAACTCTATAAGAGAAAGAAGAGAAAAAAGAAAAAAAAAATCAGGAAAAGTCTTTCTGGTTTAATCTAGAATAACTTTTATTCTACCACCACACTGTAAAGGTAGTTAGAAATTTCCTAAAAGGAATCAAGGTACAAGTTTCAGCACAGAAGCCAACTCTTAGAAAACTGGCCAACATATAAGTGGTTCCCTAAGAGATGCACAGACCTTTTCCAAGAATATATACACACATTCTCAAGAGACTTTCTGTTTCCTGCTGCCTGTCAACAGATTAAACTATGATAAATGTAACTCTCCAAATAGATATATCATCTCAATAAAGACATTAACAGTTACCATAGGGATGTGCAAATCATAACGTGACCCAGAAGAAATTTTCTTTAATAATTACGTAAAATACAGTATGTAGCAAAGTAATAGAGTTTCAATTTCAGGAATGCCTCTAATAACAGAACACAGAAGTTAGGCAACCATTATTATATTTACAGTATAGACTATATGACATGAACAAGAAAACACAATGCTCATAAAAGAATACTCCCAGTAAGTGCTGCTGGATCAAGTACTCTAAATTTTTGGCCTTTTATTAATTGACAGTTGTATATGATTTTTCACTTGACATGGAAGAAATGAATAACACTAAGAGTATCCTAAGAAATCTGTAAAATGTGCAGAATTTAACTGGCCTAAACTAAAGCAAAGATTCCTCTTTGTAAAACAATTCTAAGCACAGCTACTTTGGGTTGTTTAAAAGTAAATAAATAAAGGCAGATTTCAGAAACAATTCCTGAAAGAATACTTGCTTAGTAACAGACAGTTTTCCATGGTTTGGGGTCCTGGGGTTTTGATTTGTTTTTGTAATGTTCTTAACCTAACATACAGACTAAAAAAATTTATGCAACATATTTTCTAAAACAGAATTAAAAATATGGCTCATTAATTTTGGACTGAGTTTAAAATTTTGTACTTTAAGCACTTTTGGGGGTTTTAAAAATTTTTTTCATTGTTTTTTTTGAAGAGTACTTCCATGCACACACACAAATTCTTCAGAACCGATTTCTTAACCAATTCTTGGCTAATTATTTTGATATCTACTTTACTGGATTTTTTTTTAATAGGAAATTCCCCAGGACTTTCCCCTCAACCCCTTTTAAAATCATCACAGTCAAAGTAATTTGGAAAAAATAAGGAAAACCTCACACAAAAAGAACTCAAGAGCTTAAAGTGAAATATTTATTCAATAGAGTATGTACAAGGGAGAAATCATTACTACAAGCACAAGGAGAAAATCAATCTTTCTGCTAAGAGGCTAAGACGACTAGGGAAAAAAAAAATCATTAATCTTGCCATTGTATCCTTTATAAGGAAAGAGGGTTCCTTTCTTCAACTCCACATTATAAATTGGAAAGAAATTTGAAATTCATTTTATTCCAGAGGATACTGAAGGGCAAAAAGAAATCCCCTTATTTGTAACTCCACTTTTCATTTCTTCTCACTTGCTTCTTCAGTACATTTTTGAACCTATTACAGTAGCACTTGCCAAGACAGAGGGCAGAGTAGAGCCTCCAGGAAAACATTCAAAGGCACTATACACCTACTCAGAAAGTGAGAACAGTAATCACTGACTTCAGTAGCCAAAAGGATCTAGGATCTAACCGGCTATCAATTTTTCAGAGAAGCTTTAGAAGTTAAAATTTACATCCAGTGCCAATTCCTGCATTACAAACTAGAGATTTGTTTCCCAAACTGTTACGGAAAACTGGACATTATCCTAGAATTCTGATTTGGTCTACAGCAAAAGAGAATTCAGGAAGGAAACAGAATGCTTGTTCAAGAGAAAAAGATTAAAAAGCCCACTACCTCAACTGGTTCTAAATGGGCAAAATGTCAAAATATAAGGCAAGTTATATTTCATTGCTGATTATTCTTTTTGCTTTCTGAGGACAAAGTAGAACGTAGATACTAAGCAGCAAAGGCAGAAGAATACAATGTTAAAGTGCAGTATATTGTTATATCTCTACTCCTAATAATTGTCAATACCTGACATTTTGCGTGGTAAAAACAGTCACCAAAATCATATAAAAGAGGTGACAGACATCTTATCCTACGTGTGGTTTAAACAGGGCATTCTTTTAAAACATTAAGCAAAAGATGGTTTAGAACGCACAATATATTCTTATGTTAAATTCTTAATGCACAGTGTGCAGCACCTGAAATTGTCAGCTATGAAAGCCATGAAGAGCAATGGTACATACTCTTTTTGCCCAGATACTGACATCAGGAGTAGAATATATGTTTTTGTTTGTACACTTATGTCCTAGAAATATATATAAGTGCTAGCCTCAAGCAAAATTAACAGCATTAGAGCTATGCAGATTCAGCTAACTAACTGCACAGCCTTCAGCACAGGATCTGAAACCTGCATATTGTAGCTAAGATATTATACATTTAAATTCACTGAAGAATTAAAGTTCTCCCCTTGCTGTAAACTTGAAGATTAAAGCCAGAGACAGTACAAATAAGCATAAGCAGGAAGCTGCTAGATAAAGAATAAGAAACTTCATCCAGATATAAGGGGGAGAGTCTGAAGAAAATGCATACACAGTAGCACTACCATATAAAACATGGAAATCAGCATTGGACCACTAGAAAAATAATTCTTTATATGTAACTAAAAGAGTTGCTAGGAATAAGAGACAGAAGGGAACAGAATAAAACATTAGAAAAGTAGGAAGCACTACAGTGTCTCTACTGACCTCTTAAGAAAAATTAGATTGAAGGGAGAAGGACTTCAATTTCTTGGCAGATTAGGTAGGATGTTATGGCTAGAGGCAAGGATAACATTTCTGTCGACTCAGAAGGGATAATATCCAGTTTTACAGAGGGAGCAAGTGAGAGGAAACGGGAATGCCTTAGCAGTAAATGTGGTTTTGGGTATTACAGCAGCTGTGAAGTTACTGTAGACTACAAATCATGATGATGAAACCTATAAAAACAAAAATTAACATTCTTTTGATGCTGTATTCAAAAGAAAGGGCAGAAGATAATGGGGTATTAGTTTTATGTAAGTTAGTGCAGTATTAACACATGAACATCAACATTAGCCGACAAGAGTGTCTCCTGCATAGGTCACCATAACAACTGAACTGGTGATTAATTATCTCAGGGATGCCACCATCCCATTTAAGCAATGTTTTTGTTTATAAAGATGCATGAGCACTTAAAAATTAAAAAAAGGAGATTAAGAAAAGGAATCTATGCATGAGACTTTCCAGTTACAAATGACGGGCAATTCCTTCTTACGACCAGCAAGAGCAAATGCCTTTCCCTTGCCTTCAGACTATGACCCATACCAAAAGTGGCAGTCCATAAAAGGAGTAAATCAAAGTATGAATGATCCAGGCTCCAAAGTTTACGATTCATTTTAGTACTGCATTTTACTCAGTAGTTTCTAAGGGAAACAAGACCAAAATATTGTAGCAAAATCAGTTTTTTAGCTGACCTACCTGTCCCACAAGTCCAAATGCACGATCCAAACTCCTCTGGTCTGTGTATTTTCTTATTTTATTATGTAGCCATCCCAACTCTGCAAGTCTACTTGTAGTATCTCTGAGAGATTTGGACAAGCTCACCTACAAAGTTAACAGAAACAATAACTTGCAATTTTAAGTAAAATCTACCAGGCCAATACTTTTTTCTTCACGAAAGCCCCTCTTTCTCATAAAACAAGCCAGTTCAGGAAACAATCATTTCACATTCTACAGCAGAGATAGTGCCAAAAAAGCAGACAACCATCTAATTAGCATTAAATTTATACACATAAGCATTTAAAAGGCAGCAGCAAAAAACTACTGGCAACTTTGTGACCTTCCCTTTTGGAAATCTTAATGTAACAGTATTCATACACTCTTTAGATTAGGCAATTATGGCAGTAACAAAAAGGTCTTCAGGAAAGAGGAAGAAATCTGAAATTTTATGATGTAGATATTTCATCTTATCCTGATAATCACCAGGACTGAAAATATTAAGAGCTCTAGAAGAGGAGTCAATGACTGAAACTAATGAAGAAACATAGAGAAAATAATTAGTTGCCACCACATGTGAAACACACCTTTAATGGAATACAAATCACCCAATGCCAGACTAGGTATCAGGAACCAAAACTTACAGAATCCAAATTCCAAGTTTAAGTCTGATCCACCAGTAACAGCTTTTATAAGCTATTCAATCATGTGCCCCTCTGAGCTCTTCTAGTCTGTTTCTGCTTTTCTTATCTCACATACCAGGTATCTCACTTCACCTGCAAACCTGCTTTAGTCCCACCACCCTATTTAACTACTACTACTGCTTTCATCTGAGTCAGTACATTTCCTCCTTTAAATTACCAACACATAAGATATTGTTCCTCTTGTTCCTACTTGAGATTTGCTTCTACCATATTTTGCCACATTACCCAAGAACACCATCAAGTTTTCAAAATTTGACTGGATAAATAAAAACAAACAATACGACTGACCCATTAGGCCAAGAGGCAGAGATTGACTTTTGCCCACAGCAACAGGGCCTATCCCACCCCTACAGACAATTTTAACTTGAAGAGCCAGCTGGAACAATCCAAAACAAAGCAAGGAAGTGCATTAACAAGCTGAACCGGTTGCTAAAGAACTAGAGATCAAGCTCACTCATTAAGCCTTTCAGTGAGCAATACAGGCATTCTCTAACATAAAAATCAGCTACAAGAGCCTGTTAGCCACAGCACTGTGGGCCTGAACCAGGCAGCAGCACTTGGTTGTAAGACCACAGTTCAGTCCCTGGCCCTCTTGCTCAGATATACAGACACAGCTTTAACTTCTTGAACAACTTCTACAGGATAAATTCTAGCCCAAACAAGCTTGATTGGACACAGTTAGAAACTCTGCCCAAAGCTAAAACCAAAGAGATGACATAAGAACTATTTAGAATTCTACAACTACAGAGTGCTTGGCAAGCATTAAGTACAATACACATCTGCTGGAATCAAATGAGGAACAAGCAAAATTGGCTTAGTGTTATTACATTTGTATCTCTTAGATCAAATCAGAAGCTGCTAGCTTATACAGTGCTGAATGTCTCCAACAGACTTAGTATTAATGCTGACATTGGAAAACATTCAGGCAAGAATAACAGCTTGGAAAGTGTGTTTCTTTCTGAGAAAAAACGCCAGACTCTGTACAATGACATTTTCTTTGTGCAGCTGAGGGAAAACTACATGCTTTGACTACTAACATGCAGTCAACACAGCCAGAGGAGGTATGATCTTGGTCCTCCGTGTTCATCAGAAAAACCTCCAGCTGCAGCTCTAGTCAGTCAAATAATTTCATCTTCACTGGGTCCAGTAGCTCAGTAAAAGTGCCAATAAGAAAGAAGGATGGAAGACAACTGATTTCACAAAAATAACTGAAGACAAAGTTCTCAAGAAAAAGCATTACTGACCACAAATCATCTGAATAATCAAACTCCCTGTATTAAAAGAATTAGGAGTTCAAACTAAAACAGTTTTTCACCTCAAACTAGTCTACATGATATGAAAACTACACAGAAAACTAATGAAACCCATAGTGTCAATTTTGCAATCACTGATGAAGTTTTCTCCACATTCCTCTAGAAAAATCTATTATGCTACCTTTCCTTTGCCATATATAATCTAACTTATATATGGTACATAATTAACTCAGTGCACGTGTTGAGGAATTACAAACTTTGCAGCATCTACAGGTGCAGAAGATGACATCCTTAAGAATCTGTTTATTAAGAAGATTTAACAAGATTTAAGTTTTTAATTTTTTCCTCCATTAAAAAGTGCTAAGTGTTGTTGTAAAGTTACAGGGGGAACAATCATACATTTCACTTTTTGCTATTATTATGGAGGAGAAAAGGAAATTAGTTCAGTTATCATCAACATTAAGATAAGTCTACTGTGCCCTCGGCACGTGAAATGGGCCACAATCAATACCCCACCATTTTAGGGCTATGTCATGTTGTCATAGTATAAAGTTCTTAATACAAGTGAAAATCGGAAGCACTGTTTTTCCATTTGAACAAGAACACGAAAGCCAATTAGCAAGCTGAAGCTGAACTGTGATGCAGTACTGTCTAAATACTGAATAAGGAGAAGATGCTAGCACCGTTGTTTTGTTCTTTCCTCAGCTGACCCAATCTTACCCTTGGTTTTTTTTTTTTTTTTCACATTGCAATTATGCTTAATGTGACACCGTAAAGCCAGATCTTCTCTCTCTCAGGCTTCTCTCCCATTCCTCTGCCCCCTATTTGACACCTTCCTTCAAATTCACATCAGCTGGGTTTTCTGTCAACAACAGGAGTTGAAAGCCCTCTCTTCAGTTCTACCACCAGTCCTTTCTTGGGTTATCTGCATGATCCCATCTGATCACTTTTAAGTTGTAATCAAGCCCATAACATCAAGTGGCTAGCATCCATTCCACATTTCAGGCTGTTAAATTTAATCCAATAATAACATGGTCAAAAGTCTGCATCTGCTTTATATTCATTCTTATACACTGGGGAGGGACAATGATGACAAAAATCCTCAAATTAAGCCATAACTTAGAGGAGTCTTTGTACTGGCTTAATAGTTGGGAGTCTAGTCACATCTTGTGAAATGCTACAGTTTCTTTCTGGGACCTAAGCTACTCAATCAATTTTAAATTAGTAATTTTGAAACTACTCTGTTGTACTGGAAAAAAAAAAAAGGCGCTGGGGGGGAGGTCAAGACTTGTGATAATATTTTAACTTTTTAAACATATTTTTCATGGCTGTTTTTCCCCTACATACTTCTCTGCTCATATATGAAATACAAGTCACCATATAGTACCTTTCCCTCCACTTTATAGCAATTTTCAGAATTACACATTTTGATGTTTTTGCCATCTATTCCCTGGAAGACATACAAAACATCTCTTACAAGGTTTGCTTCAGTTATTTCAACAGAACCTAGAAAGAAAAGAGAAAAAACAACCAGTATTTAGATTTGTTGGGACAATTAGTTTTTATTACAACTTCAAAAAGCTATTTAGAAGCCTAGCCAAAAAAAGAAAAGAGAAAGCCTGTGTTTATAACCTGTAAATAAATGTTTTAAGTCCTATTAACAACCTGACAGGAAAGCCAAGAATTCCTTTTACCTGCCTCCACTGATACCTGGGATTCTCTCACAGAAGGTCAGCTTGTATGACACAGGGCATGTTATATTCTAACCAACACTTTAGCCAGTTCTTAAACTTGTTATCTTTTCTGATTCAATCACCAGTGCTGAGTTCTGAGGCAAGCATCATACTAACAAAACAGCACCATCTGCTTTTGTAACTTCATTTAAGGTATCAAGAATGAAACAATTTCAACAATGACTATCCAGAAATTGAGATGCTACAACATGCTTCTCCCAGATTTGACAGCACTTTTACTCTCATCAGTTTGCTTTCCCAACAATCCACTTTCCCCAGAACAAAACCAACAAAAAATAAATTCTATTCTTATTTTGGCAAAAGTAGCCATCACCTCAAGATGCTGTTTAAAACTCAGACTCCCCTCAAAATACTAAGATGTGCACAAGAGTAGCTAGTCCCTTTTAGGAACTCAGCGAAATAGTATAAGATTCAAGTGCACATTTCTTTAATTGGTAAATAATACAACAGGTATTAATGTCAGCCATACAATGCTCCTGGTTATACTGTCTGTGCAAATGCAGCAATAAGAAAACTCCAATTAACAGCAAGCACCTTTAAAAGAAGTAAAACACCTTTTAATTAGTTAGAAGAATTTCATATTCATAGAAATATATCTTCTTGACAATAGCCTTTTATATTCTGAATGCAGCTCTATTTCTACATCAACCAGTGACTACATTTAAGACAACTGTCCGTCCTTATACCCATCCCACATAAGAATCAAAAGTCACAGCTGCTGGCTGACTGACTGAAACAAGTTTGTACTGCTCTTTACGGCAATTAGTACAACAAAAATAAGAGGCAGTGCTAGATTTTATGTATTTCTATACATTTTTTCTATATTTATATATATTAAATCCATCATGTATATAAAAGTAATATATATTTATAAATATTTTATATACACACACACATACACATCCTCTTGCACATCAACAGTATTGTTAATTATGTTCTAAATGCCAAATGCTCCCCTCAGATATACCAGTACAACTCTGTTTGGTCTATAAGCTGTTGCTTTGTGCACTGTTACTCAGTAAGATGCAGGGGCTGGCAGATAGACTATATTTTAGCTTCTAACTACCCACACTTCTTTATATAGGAGTTATTAAAAAAAACCCTCAAACAAAAAACCACATCTCTTATCTTTCTTTGCCAGAGAGTAACAGCACTGTAGGATGACAACATCTGCCATTAGCTCTCTTATTCAGAAAAGTCTCCCGCTTTTACAGTAAAAGTAGAGTGGGTTGAAACTTACACAATTGCCACAGAGATCATCTGTTAAACAATTTCTCCTTAGTTGCACTCATGTAAATTCAGAATAGACCCTCTAGGCAGCAGTTTCAAGTTTATAGCCACTTAATCAAGAAAATAAATTAGTAATATTTACCTATTTTTTATTTTATTGACAATATTTTATGTCAATTGCTCTAAATACAACCACCGTAAACAGAGCGCTAATTTAAAGAAAAAATAGTTCAAGAGCTCTGCACATTTCCAAGTTTTAAAAGACAGAATCACAAATGGATGAGTCTATTTCAACAAGTTCTATTCATTGAGCTCTCTTCCTGCCTTTCTAAAAGCAGTAGCATCTTATCATCAAAAGCGTGATCGTTCCTCACAAACCACAATCACTTGATTCTGACAAACACTGCAATGAAGTCAGTCTTTTAAGACCAGAACACATTATCAAACCAATCATTGCAAAAAGAAATTAACAACCAGCCAAAGAGATTGTGGCCAAATATACTAGCCTTGCATATTTGCTTCTACATTCTATGAGATACATTCTAGCAAAACACTCCTCAAAAAATTCAACACGCTATAAAACTATTTCAAAATCATGAAAAAATAATGGAGGATATAGATAACAATTGTAAAAAGTTATCTTTAACAAATGCATCTTTGCTCACCACTTGTATCCCCTTCTCGCCTTGACCTTGGCACACCACGGGAGACAGCATTTGAAAAGCCTTTTGAGGTAGTACTTTGTAAAGAAGGCTGGCTTGCAGTTAGAGTCCACGCAAGACGTGACCCTAATTGCTGGCGGAGGCAATCTCCAACACCTGGAGCTTGATAGGATTGTCTAGAAGGACAAAAGGAAGAAGCATCTTTAAAAACTTTGATTCTATACCCGTCACCTGGTTTGGGGTATGCAAATTTTGAAAAGAGTAGTTGCAGAGCTGCCTGGCGGAAAAGGATCTAGGGGTGCTGGCCAACAGCCGCCTGAATATGAATGAACCAGCAGTGTGCCCAGGTGGCCAAGAAGGCCAACGGCATCCTGGCTTGCATCGGGAATAGTGTGGCCAGGAGGACTGGGGAAGTGATCGTCCCCTTGTACTCAGCACTGGTGAGGCCACACCTTGTGTGTTCAGTTTTGGGCCCCTCACTACAAGAAGGACACTGAGATGCTGGAGCATGTCCAAAGAAGGGCAATGAAGTTGGTGAAGGGTCTAAGGAACAGGTCTTTTAAGGACCAGCTGAGAGAACTGGGGATGTTTAGCCTGGAGAAGAGGAGGCTGAGGGGAGACCTTACTGCTCTCTACAACTACCTGAAAGGACATTGTAGTGAGGTGGGGGTCAGTCTCTTCTCCCAAGTAACAAATGATAGGACTAGAGGAAATGATATCAAGTTGTGCCAGAAGACGTTTAGATTGGCTATTAGGAAAAACTTCTTCACTGAAAGGGTGGTCAGGCACTGGAACAGGCTGCCCAGGGAAGTGGTTGAGTCCCCATCGCTGGAGGTATTTAAAAGATGGGTAGATGTGGCGCTTGGGGACATGGTTTAGTGGTGGTCTTGGCAGTGCTATGTTAATGGTTGGACTTGATATTCTTGAAGGTCTTGTTCCAACCTAAATGTTTCTATGATTACCAAGAATGGCCTCACAGTGACACTGGCCTGCTCCCTCAGCACTTGTGGATGCGTCCCATTAGGTTGCATGGGCCCTGATCATCCTCTGCCAGGGGTAAACTGGGAGTAATGAAGATTTTCCCAGGGGTCTCAGGGTCTGGGCTGGTCTTACCAGCACAGACCAAGGCAAAGGCAAAGAAAGCACCAAGTACCTTGTCCTTTTCCACATCATCTGTCACTACAGCCCCTGCCCCTTGAGCAGCAGGCCCATGTTTTCCCTAGCCTTCCTTTACTGCTCATGTACTTGTAGAATTCTTTCTTGTTGCCCTTCATGTCCCTTGACAGATTCAACTCTAGGTGAGTTTGGGCTTTCCCTGCTCCCTGGATGCCCCTCTGCACCTTCCCCTGCTTCTGTCTTTTGTACACTTTATGTCTGAGTTTTGTCAGGAGCAACTTGTTCATCCATGCAGGCCTCCTGCCACCTTTGCTTGAATTCCTGCTTGTCAGGGTGGACCATTCTTGAGCTTGAAGGAGGTGATCCTTCAATATTAACCAGCTCTCAGGTCTGGCAGTTGGACTAGATGATTGTTCAGACAGAACTATTCTATTGTATTCTCTCCTGAACCCCTCTTTTCTCCAGGAGAGTCTCTCATGGAATTCTTCCAGGCAGATCCCAGAAGAGCCCAAGTGTCCTCTCCTGAAGTCCAGGGACTGGATCCTGCTTTTTTTCCCTGCTTCCTCCTTTCAGAACCCTGAACTGCACCAGGATCACTGCAGCCAAGGCTGCCCCCAACCTTTGCTTTCTCAACCAGTTCCTCCTTATCTGTAAAAAAGTAAAGTCCAGCAAAGCACCTCTCCTCATCATCTCAATCACCTGTGTGAGAAAGATACCATCAGTGCGCTTCAGAAACCTTCTGGATTGCTTGTGCCCTGCAGATATTGTGGTGATTAAAGTCCCACATGAACACCAGGGCCTGCAAATGTAAAGCTTCTTCCAGTTGTCTGAAGACCTCATCTACTTCTTGCTGATAAGGCAGTCTACAGCAGATGTCCATTACAGCATCACCAGTGTTGGTCTGCCCTTTAATCCTAACCCAGAAAGTCTCAGCTGGCACCTCATTTGACCCTAGGCAAAGCCCCATACATTCTTGCTGCTTCCTCATGTAAACAGCAATTTCCTCTCCTTGCCATCCTAGCCTGTCCTTTCCAAAGAGCCTGTATCCACCCTCTGCAATACATCAGTATCCCGCTATCCCACCATGTTTTTGTGATCCCAATGAGATCAAAGCCCTAGTACTGCACACAGACCTCTTAAGTCATCCTGTCTGTTCCCCACACTGCATGTGTCAGCGTGTAGGCACTCCAGTAAAGTTGTGCTGATCTCCCAGAAAAGGTATGAGAGCTTCCCTTATAAGGCTGCCCTCTCCACATTCCTCATTTGTGTGCACACACTTGGGTGGACCCCCTTCTGCCCTGCTCTGTTGGTTTCAAGGTTTCTCTTGACCACATCAGCCTGCACCTTTTGCTTACTAACCTGGTCTACCACCTCCTCACTCAGTTGTGGGCCATAGTCCTCCCACAATGTTCCAAGCTTAAAGGTATGCTCTCCTTGTGCATCCAAGATACACCGCACAAACCTAGTACTGACAAAGTCAAGAAAGTATTTGTATTGTAAAGCATATTAATAACAATAAAATTCAGTTGTGTCAGCACTGGTTATTAATTCCAAAATATGAATTCTATAAATCATCTCAAATACACTGTATTAAAAAAAAAAAAAATCTTCAACTCAAAATAAAGCTGTAGTACTTTCTGAAAATGCACCAATTCCGATTTTGTGTTTGTTTCGCAACTGTTGGGGGTGGGGAGGAGAATTAAGAGACAAGAATATGGGGTCTTTCTCTTTTCTGATTATGAGAAAGGAAATAAATTAATAAAAATTTCCATAAATTAGCCTTATATTAGGGATTTGGTCAACTCATAACCCATGAAGCTTCTGTTAGGACAAAATAATGGGGTTTTGCTCATTTCTTCCCTTTTATTATATTCTCTTGAGTCTTTCTGACATTAACGACAGTTTCTTGAAAAGTGATGTCCCCATTGCTTTTGGACAAAGGCTTTATTTCCAGGCTTTTTTGTTCAAGGCTGAAACAGCTATGCAAATAAGCACAGTCCTCACTTTTACAAGTTTCGTAACATTCTGTTCACTTTTCCATGCTCAACTTCCATGAAGCAATGTATTTCCAGGTATATATTACAGAATGACCGTTGAACCACTCCCTCTCACAGACTATGAACACGTTCATTTTCCCTCCATAGAACACAGACTCTGCGCAGTGCATCTCTGTCAGTCTTTGTAGAGCTGGAGGGGTAATACAACATGATATCCAATGGCACAAGAAGGGCTCAGATTTTGAGCAAGTAACTGTCTGTGTTGGCTTATTTAACGAAGTCAATAATCAGGCAATCTTCTTACGGCTTACAAGGGCCAGCTTTTACTCATCAAAAATCTGAACTATTTGGTATTTGAATGTTTCAGTTCCAAATGTAAATTCATCTTGGTATGCACAGACAATTAAACCACTGCTGAACAGTAGGTGTTTTAGGATTTTTTTTCTAATAGGTAATTTTTTTATAAGAATTGATTAACTCTTGTATAATTTTTTTTCAAAAAAACCTCTGTCCACTCAAGATGCAAGACTGCTCTAGTACAACAGCCAACCTGCTGTGAACATGCTTAAAAGAAAGTCAGACCATGCAAGAAAGGTCACTCACTTGAAAATGGATGATGTTAAGTTTTTGACTTAATTTGACTTAATTTTTGTCTAATTTGACACTGGCTGAGTAATGCTTAGTAAAAGGAACTTCAGTAAGGACTCTAAATCCAAGGTGTTTACAGAAGTAAGATAAAGACTGTTTTAAAGGGTTTCAGAGAACTGAGAAATTTGGAAAAGGACTTGGCACTAGAATCCAAAGGAGTGGATCCAGTGAAATATAGCTGTTCAGCAGATAGCTAAGGTTAAGTTTAAGAATGGATACACTTGGCCAGCCATTTATGGCTTCACATGGTCATATGACAGCACTTGATATTTGAACTGTTCAGCTAAGGAACTCAGTTTCTATGCACCTACAGTGGAATTTCCGATGTCATACAAATGAGGAGGGTGGGGGAAAGAAAAAAAAAAAAAAAAAAAAAAAAGAAGAGGGGGGCGGAGAAGAGCAGATCATCTCAAGCCTTCCCCAAACCTATTTGTAAGGTAAAACAGTTTAATTTACCCTGGAAGGAGTGATTGCGGAGTTGGCGTTGGCCCATTCAGGGCATACAGGCTGATGCTGCTGATCCCACTGCTCCCCATGCTGCCAGAACTCTGGGCAGACTGAGCACTGCGGTCTTGGTAATTCAATGGAAGGCTTTGAGGCCTGGCATAGTAATAAGGGGTTGAATGAGCATCCCGTGGCAATGCCTGAGCAAAAAGTGTGGCATAACTGGATACCTGAAAAAGAAGAGAATTTGAAAAAGGAGGAATAAAAAGAAAAGGTTTTTGAGTTGCTTCAGTCATGTCTTTAGTTAACAGAAGTGTAATATTCAAGAATGCAAAAAATAACTGAAGACCATGTTTATGCAAAGAAAAATTTGTTGTTACAATTATAATGACAAAAAAGCAAGTCCCTTACAGTGAGCAAAAGTACTTTTAGCAATATAGCTTATTTTTGTGTGCAAATTGTCATTAGCAATAGCTGCAAAAAGCACTTTAGTGCCAGCAGAGCTGCAACCAAAGGAGGAATTTTGCTCTCCCTACTCCATTTCAAACTCATTAGCACGTGAGCAGACATTACACCACCAAGCAGAAAGAAAACAAAAAAATCACCCATCTAATAAAGTCACAACTTCAGCTACAAATGTTGGACAGCTCACATTTTTACATTTACTTAGTATAAAAAATTTACAGAGAAAAAAATTGCAGATACTTGCATCGTGTTCTTCCTTTCAGCCTCACACAGAAACACCACAAACACAACCTGAGGTGTTGGTTAAGTCTGGATAGCAATTCTTATTGACATCTAGAACAAGTGACACACATTTATTGTTTCTCAGAAGTAACGAAGGTGTCCTCACCTACCTTGTTAGACTGCTTACGTGGATCTTCACTAAGGCTAAGCAGGAGGTAGAGTATTGACCATTTGTTTTTCAAAATGCCCTTTGAAAAAAGATGAAGACAAACAGAAATGAGTGTTTTAACTCTTAATAATAATGGATTTTTTAAAATTATGCAGCCTACTAACATGTACCATATAAATCAATTTTCCCCACAAGTAAGACCAACTCAGAGCCACGCTCTTGAGTAAACTGGGAATGTGCAGTGCAGCCTCTCTATTGCTAGTCTGATGAATTTTCTCCACTGTATTAAAATCATGAACTCTCACCTGCTCTGAGATCAGCAAGTACACTCAATTTAAAATTCATAGCTACTAAGAAAGAGGTTTATACAGAGTTCAACTTTTACCAGCATTCCCACACACTCTCACCATTTAAAACATCTCAGATGCGGATGCTACTCTAACCTAAAGGCGAAGAAGGAAGACTCTTGGTACAATTTTAAGCAAAGAACTGTCTTTTCTCCACTCTCCCCTTCACAGGGAGGCTTCAAAAGTTTCAGGATTTCAATTTCTATTACTTTAAATGCCATTCAAGAGAGCTACCAAAATTTTCACAGCTTAAGACAGACACTGTTAACATGAAACTTCAGGAATATGCAATATAGTCTGGCAAACAGACAAATAGACAGTTACATACAGACTGTTTGAATAACACTCTCAGCAGCTTTAGATCTCAGCAGAAAGCTTACCAGCAGAAGACAAAACAACTAAAGCCCAAGCTACAAATTGAACACTTTGAAGAGAACAGTTATGGCAAATATTAAATGTTTTATTTTAAATACACGTATGTTTCTAGATATGCTACTCTGTAGTTCTGTGACACTAACGCTTACACCTGAATTATCAGGGACATAGAACCTCATAATGGACATGAAGTAGTGGAGTAAACCAAAGAAACTCATACAAGTTCCTTCACAATATTGATCATGCTATGGTCTGGAATACTAAGCAATGTTGAATACAAAGGAAACTTTAGTCATACCAAGATTCAACAAAGATCCCATCCCTTTTGAAGCAATGTAATTCAGTGCTATCAGATTGCAAAAAGCACTTTCAAGGTCACTTTGAAATTCTCTTTTTTTAAACACATTTTCATTCTCACCTTTTTCGATTTTTCCTGTTTCTCTGCAAATTATGCATTTTGTGCATGTATGTTACATGGTATAAGAAGTTTGGCCATAGAACATTTCTTTCTTCAGGACAGAGGCCACTAACCAAACCTACCAAAGCTCCATACTGTTATATAAGAGTAGAAGCAGACATACTATATTATTATGTAGAGCAGAAGTCTATTATCTTCTCCTGTGATCTCAACAATAAGCGAAAAGTAGATGTATTGCATCTGTTGCAAATAACTAATCCAACAACTCATTAACAACTGGTGAAGAAGGAGCAGCAACATTACTGCTTCTTCTACTGGCCAGGACAGAATAACTCTAAGTGCCTCAAGAAGTATGGTTTGCTCAACTGGCAAGCTGCCACTAAAATAAGCACTGACCTCCTTTTCTCTTTAGAGTAATGGATGAAACGAAGTTAAAACAGATTCACACAAGCTTTTTTCTTTCTCCTAGTCGCTTTCAAGAGAACTGCTGGAGGAAGAAAAACCCTCATTGATTCAGAAAATGTATATTCCTTCTGTGCCCTTCTGTAAGCTCATGGGGAAAAGAAATGATTGTCCACCATTAGTAATAAACCTAACAGCAGATTGAATTATAATTGGTAGAATGAATTTTAAAGAAGGTGGTATTCAGATGGTATCATTTCACATACACAAGATGCTAGCACAGAAAAAAAAAAAGCCAGAAGGTTAAAAGAACCTCAAACATTTGAGCAGGCAGCAAAATATGAGGAGATAGCTGATGTAATCTTGTATTACATTCAGAAGAATAACCAAACCAGTATGAACACTGACAAGGATTTTGTTTCAAAGTTAACAGCCATCATGCTCTGCAGCTATGTTGCTTGCCAAATGCAATGGTATGGCAACATAGTATGTAAGGTACAGAAACACATTACAGAAAATCTGTATTAAAAGAGCAAGATCATAGAGTGTAATACATGCAAGAAGGGGCTGAAACCAATGTCTGAGGTCATCGGAACAGGTGTCTGCAAACCAGTGACACTTGCTTCACTGTACAAATCAATGCAAATAACACACAAAACCACAGGATAAGGAAAACAAAGAGTTACACAGTACCTTTAGCTCCAAGCACTAACAAACTAGTGAATAAGCTAAGTATGGATGAGGGGAGGGGCAGAACTGAGTTCTGACTAGTCATACTCTCCACAGAACCACTTTTTTGTAATCTTAAAATCTTAGTATTATCCTGTAAAACTCAGCCATGATCTATATGTAAATTCATGAATAAAAAGCAGAAGAACAGAGAAAAACATTTCTCTTAAATACAAAGAGTAAAATAAGGACAATTCTTCTGTTATATAGAAAACATTGTCTTTTACATTAACTAATTTTTGTTGTCAAAAATCAGGTACGTGCAAATGACAACTGGGCATCTTATTTAATTACTGCCCACTATATTCTACCTTGCTAAATACTCGATTTTAAGGAGAATCCAGAACAGATCACCAGCAATCATTTTTCACCTACCTCAGCTAAACTTCCATCCTCACACCTCTTCCCCCTTTCACCTGATCCATCTTCCTGCATCATGGACTTTCTGTACACTAACATCTTTTGTCAGAGTATCAACATGTAGTATTCTTTGATTAACACTGGTGTTAGCAGAATCATCAAAGTCAGCAAACCCTTAACCTTCAATATTAAAGACCTGGAACACTTAAAAATTCAGAAGCATGAGGACTGTTTAAACCCTAGATTAATAAAATCAATATACTTGCAAGGCATTGCTGTAAAATAAATGACAATCAGAAAATTCATCAGTTTTACGTATAAAAAAGATGAACGCTTTTATTTTTACAGAGTTCCTTCCTTCATATGAAATGCCCCTTCATGTAACTCGACGCAAACTAAACAGGTATCCTTTATTCTCTTCTGATTTACAATTAAATCCAAATTAATTTCTAATTAATAGCAAACAGCTCATAGTAGAAACAAAACAAAACAAGAGTAACTTGTAAACATTTTCACAAAAATTACAAAATGGTTGAGGTTGGAAGGCACCTCTGAAGATCATCTAGTCCAACCCCTCTGCTCAAAGCAGGGTCATCTACAGCAGGTTGCTCATGACTCTGTTCAGTCAGGTTTTGACTGCCTCCAAGGATGGAGGCTCCACAGCTTTCCTGGGCAACCTGTTCCAGTATTCAACCATCCTCTCAGTAATAATACTGTTAATGACCCAAGCACTCTCCAAAACAACTCCATAACGTCCGAAGGATGCATATTTGTGCTTTCAGTTTCTTTACTCTTTATACATTTATTACACTACCTGTGAATTAAGTTTTCTGTAGAGTTCTGAAAACAAAGCAGCATCTGCTTCCCTTCTTTGCCGCACAACTATTAAAAAAAAAATATAGATAGATTAAAAAATTGAAAGAAGTTTAATAGTCATGTATGAAATTGTATATTTGTGGTAAATTGGAAAATGTACCCAAGAAAGCATAATGATGTTTAACTGTTTCACTCTACTTACTCATACCGTTTTGCCTGTTTTCATGTTATCTGCATTAGAGCCCTGAAAATTCTTGCATCAGGAGTGATGTAATGTAAGTACCTGTTTTTCTTAGAGCAATAAAAATACACACCTTCTAAATAAGTGCCCTTTTAATGTCTAGTCTACCATTCTGTGGGTTTAAGGAATCAAAACATAACCAAAAGCAGACATGGGTTAAAGAATGCTATAAAGCCCTTCACAAAACTAAGTGGAATTGTTCCTATTTTAAGCAGTAAAAGCAAGAAACAAAAGTAGTAATGCTACTTGATCAAAGTCAAGCAGAATTCCAAGGTCACACAACTTTTATATATTAAGAAAAATAACAGTCTCAATCACTGCCAGTTACATAACAGAAGTCTTTGCTCAGAGGAAAAACATCTCCAAGCTTTAAGATGTCTTCAGAAAAGCCATGCTACATCAGAAGGAGCCGTGTTTTTCTTAAAAAAAAAAAAAAAAAAGATAAACAAAAAACATCCGAAGAAATCTTAATAATAAAAAATTCACTGTTAAATGTTAGAAACATTAATTAGCATCAAAAGCCACTGCTAAATACATTTTGCCAAATAAGTCACTTCCTGCACGGTAACTTTGAAATAAATGTAAAGTTAGAAGGATATATCCAGTTACTTGTTACATGATCACTAACATCAGCCTACAAGCTGAAGCTGGGGAGAAGAAAGATGAGGGAGATAGCCCTCTTCAAAACTCCTGGCAATAGGCCCAAAGAATATATGCTGTGCTGGCTAGTACTAGCCAAAGCACGTAGCAACTCATGCAGAAAGTGGATACTGTAGAACACAGTGTTTTGGAGATGCATCTAGAGAAATTCTGATGGGCTTATTTGCCTATCAGCAAGTCATGGAAGCTCTGTGTCAGCAAGAAATACACATGTACTTTAGAACAGTTACAACCACTGACTTCAGTTACCCTAATTCAATCTCCCTGACTGAACATTCAAAGTTCAAATACGAAGCTTTAATTTAATTAGCATACTTCAAGTAATTGTTTCTGGACATTCTACTGTAAGCACATAATCTGCTGAAAGCAGTATTTGGCTTTTCAAGAAGAATGCATCACATCCCCATTGGATTCCCACAGTGAAAGACTTGACTCAGAGCAGCATAGAGCACAACGGAACATAACTGCAACATAACTTACACTGTCACGGTCTAATGTTTTGGTTTTGAGAAGGTGGTTGCAGATAAACTTGTAGAGAAACTGAAGGCAAGAAACATCAGATAAGTCACATAAACAATTCCATCAATTCCCAGGATGCTCATTCAGCAAGTTTCACACAGGTGCTCATGAAGTTAATTGTGCCAAATGTAATATTTCTAAAGTGCACATCACAAAAAAAATCAGTCTTCTAAAAAGAACTATGAATTCACAAAGTGAGTACTATTAAAGTGAAAGGAGCGCAATATTAATTGTTCTTTATTTTCATAGTGGCTAAGATACGAAGTAAATGGCAGCAAGGGAAATCTAAGCTGAGCATTCAAAAAAAAAAAAAAATCTAAGCTGTGAATATAAATAGCCACTCAGGAATACTAACTGGGGAATTAATGGAATTTCCATCGTATTTTCAGAGGGTGAGCATTAATAACAGATCAGATAACTATCTGTGAGGCAGAGTTGTCCCATTTTCAGAGTAAACTGGTCAGATATCTTCTTGAAGAGCTTCCATTCCTATTTCTAAGAAAGGAACAAAGATGCACTTACGTTCTTTCTTGATTTTCTCTGCTACAAGAAATTCATCCCGTTCAACGGTGGGAGCAAAGTTGCTTCCAATAACTCTCACTGCATACTGAAATTGCTGGGCTGCATCAGCTGAAAGAAAAAAGGCAAAGTCGCTCAGTTAAGTGGAATGTTAAAGTTCTATTAAAATAAATAAATAAAAAAGTTAGACATGAGATTGCATTGCTATGGCAGAATCTGGCATAAACGTACCTGGCTTAGATCAGATAATGTTATACTATAATCCTTGGACACACTTCTAAACAGAGGGCAGTAAAGTCCAGTTTACCCATGAGCATATTATCAATGCTATACTTGAAACACACTCACTCCGCAAAATAATTGCACTTAAATTTGTGAATAAGCCTTTCCTATGCTCTGCTGATGGAAGAGACACTTAGGCCTACCCACTTATTAGAGAGCATTAGCACACTTCATCTGGCTCTGCCCTTCTCCACAGACTGAAATGCTGTGGGACTTGGCACAGTGTCACACAATTCAGCTCGCACATAGGAACAATACAGCCATGTTCACCAGGCATGCTCTCTCACCAGGCACCAAAACTGGGTTATCCTACATGTGGATCTTTACTCAGATATCCACAACAGTGGTTTTACCAGTTTGTGTGTTGTTTTTAGTTTTTTTGTTTTGTTTTTAAACCAGTTTACATTGTTTCACCACTTAAGTTCAAAGCTAGCTCAGAGATACTGGCATCATATTCCAATGCATAATATAGATACTAGTGGAGAAGTCACAAGCCAGTGACTTCCCTCCACTGCTCCTTCATCATGCAGTAATTCTCATTTTAATATTGTTGCTGAACAGTATTGTTTTAGTGCAAGAATCTCTGCTTTTTGGGAAGATTAGGAGTCTGGTAACACTGAGATAGGGCCAGCTCAATATTAATGCCTCTACAGCATAGTCACATTCCTATTTATTGACCTGAAAAATCAATCAAATTATAACCCTACAGACATGTCAAGTGCCCTTACAAAATGTCAGATAAATTTCTACTCCTCTTGAGGAATAACTGTAATAACATGAGGGGAAAGGTACATAAGAAAAAGTAAGTGTAAATGTATGGCATCAGCTACTTGCATCCTTACACTTCCTGACTTCAGGAAAAAAAAAAAAAAATCATCTAAGCAATTCTGCCTATTAAGTCTGTTTTGTATATAGCAATTTTGTGTGCAAATGCATCAGACTTGTCATGTATTTTATTTAGTCAGTTAAGCAGTCAATTTTCAGAGAAAATTGTAGAGTAATGCAGCAATGGTTCAGCCAAGGAAAAAGCAAGGATGCTGACCTGGACAAATACATACAAAAGGAACACAAAAATGGAATAGGGTAAAGGTTCACTAGAAGCAGAGATATTTTCAGTGTTGAATCATTTCTTAAATTAACTAATATTGACAATTGAGAAGAATCACCTGGGAGATACTAGGAGTCAATTATTGATTAAATGCATGAAAATCTCCAGAAATTTATGGAAAGGAGAAATCTGAAATCAGAACGTGCTACTTGAATGCCCATTTTTTACTGTCTTGTGATATAAATGCTGCCCACTGGTCCTAATCTACTAGAATACAACTGTAGACGAGCAAACATTAACCAGTTCACACAAAACAGTACTTCATACCATCAGGAAAACAGCCAGACAGAATCATTAATATTTAACAGTATTTGACAATATTGGACTACAAAATGAGCAAGGGTATCATTCTACTTTCAGGGAAGAAAATGTCAATATTCAGACTACAGTAAGGTCACAAATCTGCATGACTTAAATGCCTCACAGAAAGACTAGTTCTACTGTGAGATTAAGTAACCTCTCATTTGCAATAAGGACTGGAAAATACACATATAAAATAATTTGATAGTTCAACTATTGATAGCTTAAAGTGAACTGATGAACCAGGTGGGAAGAGTAAGTACGAGGAAGTGTTTCTGAGTAATTCTTAAATATAACACACATCATTACAGAACAACTCAAGATTTCCAAATGTATTCTGCAAGGCCAATTTAAGTCAAATATTGGCACTAAGCTATCCCGAACGACAGTAAGAATTTTGTTGTTTGTTAATTCCTCAACTGTGTATCTAGCAGCAGTTAGGCGAGAGCTAGGTTTTTCTAGTCATTCTTATATATTTTTGGCATGTTGCTATAGTGACTCAACACAGGCTACAAATTAAAAATAAAATTGCTACAAGAGTTCCCGGTCAAGCATCTTGGATGAACCAAAGTTAGGAGAAGGATCAAGGGTTGATACCAAAGTACTTTACCAGTTATGACATGTATCTAGATTAAATAATGAATTCCCTCACTGATTATCCACTAAAAACTACGAGAGAATGGATCTCCAGTAAACTAGTTCAATACAAGTTATAGAAAAATATAAAAAGAAGCAATTAAAAAAAAAAACAAACATGTATAGACATAGTCTTAAAGACCAAAATAAAACAACACACAGACACACACACACTTCAACCACAACAGAGCTGTAAGAACTTGCCCCTACAGTTCCTCCTCGCTCATTAGATGCATTACCCTGGTTTTCTAAGGAAAATTATGTTCTGAAATTAACTTCTATGTCCACCTGCACCACCCTATCCCTTAGGGATTGCCCTTTAATTTTTCTTTTTTTAAATTAATTTGATAGAGGTCTCAGGGATATGGAGTTAAACAGCTTTCATAGAAACTGAGGACTGGTAGAACAAACATCCAACCAGCTCTCCCTGGGGAAGAGACTGCAGCGAAAGCTCAGTGGTTAAGTATTCCCTCTTGTCTGCCTGCACAGAATGAGCGATATCAGGTGCTGCATCCTGTCCGGACCACAGCCAGCGAGCACGAAGAAACAAGAGACCTGGAGGATGAGGGAAGAGGGATTTCTGAAGAGAGCTACAGGCCATGAAAGTACAAGCTGGCAGTATTGCAGCTGAGGAATGCAGGAGGGTTACTGAAGAGAGGACTTGCGACACAAATCCACAGGAAATAAAGACTTTTTTAACTTTACTGAATGAACTTGTTTCCTGTACGTTTATGACCTTGCAGTATATCACAGTATGTTTATCCTGATAAGAGTGTTGAATAAGAAAATATATAGTGGATTGTAAAAAAATAATTCGATGTCTGGGCAATTGAGCATTATTCATTCAGCTGCTTCTGCTAACTTTTCAGTATATGCTATGATTTATACTGTGATTATCAGCAAGCTTAATGCTTGGAAAAAAAAATAAAAATCAAAGCATTACATTTTATTTATTTACACTGAACAGCAATGCACAGTTTTTCCATGTAATCAATGCTGTATTTACTGTGTTTATTCACTTTTGGAAAAAATCTTTGGTTTCTGAACAAAATGTTTCATATCAGTGTTTCAAAAAGATTTAAGTGCTATGTCTCCTCTCTGTTGTTCCCTGTGGTTTTGGGGGTTTAGATTAAATTCAAGTGAACGAAGACCCACACAATAAGAAATCAAGTGGGTTTACTGTCTCCAGTCACCTGATGAGATAATTACAAAATCCAGCAAAGGCATGTACAAAGTCTCCAGAGGTTCTCTGGAATTTCATTTCTCCAGAAGAATGGACTCAGAAAGACAGCTATACATTGCCACAAGTTTGGGTGGGGTTTTTTTGGTTGATGACGTTGGAATAGGGATTTACCTCAAAATAACAGAAGAAAACCAGGGACTTTGCCATTTGTGTGTTTTCCAATTTGCCTCTGACACTAGAGCTTTTAAAAGGCTACCTATGCTTCGAGTTCTTTGGTACAAGGGAATATTGATGGCAAGACTGAGAAACAAAGAAACACATGTGAAAGTTTCTGGACTTGAAGATTTAAACACAAGTCCTCAGTCTAATAAAAAACACAACAGATACATTATTAATAGTAAGTAGCAGGGTTTTTTTTCCTGTAATGGGGAAGTTTTAAGAAAGATATATAACCTTCCATAATAACCTTCTGTTTCAACACCAACCATAGCAAGACTAGTTAAAGCACAGAAACTTAGGATAGTCTTTTCCATACTGCCCTAACAAGGCATCTGAGAGATCTCTAGTCGAAAGACTACAATTCCATCAAAAAATTCTGATTATTAAACCTGTTACACTACTAACAATATGGAACAAAGTTATCTGCTCTTTACACATACTGATTCACACTGGCAATTCAACAGCATCATAGCAAGACTGTTTTTATATTGTTTTATCCAGATTTTCATGTTTTATTCATATCAAGTTCAGCTTCTCTTTTACAAACTAAACTCCCTGCTGTGGGAGTTTCTTCAGCAGATTATTTTTTATAAGTCTGTAAAATAACTTCAGTACCTAAAGTGATTAAACATAACTTAATACGGATATCAGTCAGTAAAATAAAAATTCACATAGCTTATAACTAATAGACACATTTAATTGCTTCCCTCCTCAAAGAACAGCCATTATGACAGCAGACGGGCTTAAAATGCACAGCTATGTATCTATGTACGTCTACATCCTCCTTCATCCAAGAGTGATTACAGCATGAATCTATTATGTAACAGCAAGCTCAATGTATCTGATGCATGAAATTGATGCAGCTGTTTTTGGGGCAAGGGGGGAAAACAACATTGATCATTACTTGTTTTCCAGAGTCTGATCAGAGCAGTGAATGCAGATAAAGACAGCCACTCTCCCTCAGACTATATCCCTTAAATAATACACGCACACACACCTAACGATACTGGTTTAAACAAGGGCAAGTGCCGGATTTTGCACCTGGGACATGGCAACCCTGGATGTACGTACAGACTGGGGAACGAGAGGCTGGAGAGCAGCCCCACGGAGAGGGATCTGGGGGTTCTGGTCGATGGCAAGTTGAACATGAGCCAACAGGGTGCCCTGGCAGCCAGGAGGGCCAACTGTGTCCTGGGGTGCATCAAGCACTGTGTTGCCAGCCGGTCAAGGGAGGTGATTGTCCCGCTCTGCTCTGCACTGGTGCGGCCTCACCTTGAGCGCTGTGTGCAGTTTTGGGCCCCACAGTACAAAAAGGATACAAAGCTACTAGAGAGCGTCCAGAGGAGAGCCACGAAGACGGTGAAGGGTTTAGAGGGGAAGCCGTATGAGGAGTGGCTGAAGTCACTTGGTCTGTTCAGCCTGGAGAAGAGGAGACTGAGGGAAGACCTCATTGCGGTCTACAGCTTCCTCACAAGGGGAAGAGGAGGTGCAGGCACTGATCTTTTCTCCCTGGCAACCAATGATAGGACCTGAGGGAACAGCAGGAAGATGTGCCCGGGGAGGTTTAGGTTGGACATTAGGAAAGGTTCTTCACCCAGAGGGTGGTGGAGCACTGGAACAGGCTCCCCCAGGGAGGTAGTCACAGCACCAAGCCTGACAATATTCAAAAAGCATTTGGACAACACCCTCAGACATATGGTGTGAATTTTGGGGTTGTCCTGTGCAGGGACAGGAGTTGGACTTGATGATCCTTGTGGGTCCCTCCCAACTCAGGACACATTGGTAAGCAGCCATGCAGCTGAACAAAGAAATAGCACTTGCAAAACAACAACAAAAAAAAACAAAACGAAAATGCTCTCCTTTGAGCGCAGCAATCTATCAGTAATTCAAAGATCTATACTCCACTCGGCCATTTAAACTTTCCTACAAGCAATGCAGTATTAAAACTGAGCTACTTCAAAAGGCAGATAACAGCATTTTAAAGCTGCAGAAAATGCAAGTCTAGCACATGCAAAAAATATAGAAGCAATGCACAGGAAGAATTTGGTTGTAAAGAAAGCAAGGAGAAATAGGACAAAAAATAAAGTTTAAAGGAAAAGTTCAAGAGACAAAGAGACAATTGGCCAATATACTTCCAAGAAGCCAGTATTTCAGAGGAAATGCTGAAATTCAGCAAGTCTTTTGCTAACAAGAAGCTTCTAAGATTACCTATAATTTTAGGAAGTGATCTGAAATTCACTTTACAGTCTTACACGTTTCTTTCAGCAAATCAGTTACAGGTCTATTAAAGTTTCCGGAGGAAAAACATCCTGAAAACCTAAGTACAAATCAAAACCATGTTTTCAAACATTAATGTGTCATGATTATGAGAAACCTTGTTGCCTGGAAAGAAGACATTTGGTTATTTCAATTTGTCTGTAAGCATAATTTCTAAACTGTAGGACAATTCTAAAGAAAGCTTATCTAAACCAAACAGTAATCACTTACTTTCTTGAAAGACTTCAGAGATTAGCAAACTCTCTCCACTATCTCTTCTTCCAGTCAGCTGTCTGTCATCCCCTCTCCACTATCTCTTCTTCCAGTCAGCTGTCTGTCATCCCAGACAACAGTTTTGCTTAAACGCAGATGTAAAATTATCATGAAACAACTACACCCTAAACTGTGTTCAATGCTCTATGTGTGGCACTGACTGACTAACAACTATTGCTGCAAACTACTCAGATACAGATGCTGCCATCTAACATATGCTGAAGAAAAAAAGCCAAACTTCTTTCCTGTAACGAAGTGTTTGGTAAACACCTAATGTGCGACTGTTGCAAAACTAAGCCTGGAAGAAAAGCTGTAAAACTTCAGAACCTGTGAGCATATACTGAGTTTGTCAAGACAGTAATGCTGCTGTATCTTCTCGGTTTTAACTATATCAGAAGTTCTACATCAGTATGAATTATTAGTGGGGAAAAAAAGCAATTGCATTAATATGATGTCATATACCGATAAACTAAAATACTAGTCTAGAATGCCATTAGCGTTACTATTTTCATTTTTTAAGCATTGTAAGCAAAACTGCTTGTTCCTCTACAAAACATCATGTTTGAGAAATGCCATTTTAGGATCAGCCCAGTTATGAAGTATTGCTGAAAAAAAATAATTTTGCATCAGTCTTGTGCTTTAGTCAACTATCTTAAACTTCTCTGTTTTAAGTTCATTTCTTTCAGGAGGAAAAATAACAGTAAAAACAAATTACAAAATGTAAACGTAAAAATATTCTGTTCATGCAAGTTTTTATTTGAAGCATTTTAAGTTTATTCTTAATTAACCATCTTTCCAGTCTCCACACTCCTCTTCTACAACAGAAAAACACCAACAAACCCACACAATAAAACCCAAACCACACACGCTCCCATGCCTTTCCTTACTTAGGAGTTGTCCACAAACTTTGAAATGCTGCACAGGAAACATTAACTATTCTTTAATTCTGTTAATATCGCTGGCTCTTGTTGTATTGTCAGTAAACAGATTTATTTGAGGAATGTCCCATGGGACTATCAGCAATTTGGTCACACAATCTTCTCAGAACTTTCCCCTCACTGTGAAATTTTGCCTAACTTGTCAACTTGAATTTGCTTCTGTTATTAGCATAGGTAAGAAACACTCCATACCACCTTTTGAATGAACTCTATGCTTTCCCCTAACCATGAAAATGTAAGATCTATTCCAATAGTTCAGAGCTTAAAATAAAAAAATAAAAATTAAAAAAAAAACAACAAAAAAACCAAACAGACCACACACACACACAACAATAACAAAACTCCCACTGAGATTACAGAGATTAAATTAAGGCCATATTACAGACTTCAGGTAGCAAACTGCTGTCTGAAGACTGAAATGCTACTTTCTAGAACATGCGCACCTCCAGAAGCACTTTGGCACACAAAAATCTTTTTAGGATTCAAAACCAAACACATGTAGCTTGAATATTTACAGCAATACCATTTGATTCCATTGAAGGCACTAAGAGTTCTTACAACTGACAAGCTTGTACGGCAGTCTACAAAGTCTCTAAGATTGCCAAGAGGTTTGTGAAAGACAGCTAAGAACAAGAAGCTTTTTGTCAGAAGGATTAAATTCACTGTCCAAAGAGAGGCATGCAACCCTGTATAACTGCTGGAGTCCACAAATAAGGCGGGGGGGGGGGGGGGGGGCAGGGAGAGAAGTTACTGCACAGGCAGACAAACTCTCAACAAGATCAGGTATTAGTGTAAAAGTGAGGTGGACAGCCTGGTGTGGTGGGGTGACCCTGGCTGGATGCCAGGTACCCACCAAAGCCGCTCTATCGCTCCCCTCCTCAGCTGGACAGGGGAGAGCAAATATAGTGAAAGGCTCCTGGGTTGAGATACGGACAGGGAGAGATCACTCGGCAACTACCGTCATGGGCAAAACAGACTCGACTTGGGGAAATTAGTTTAATTTACTACCAATCAAATCAGAGTAAGGTAATGAGAAAATAAAAACTAAATCTTAAAACACCTTTCCCCCACCTCTCCCTTCTTCCCAGGCTTAACTTTACTCCCAATTTCTCTACCTCCTCCCTGCTCCAGCAGGAGGACGGGGAGCGGGGGTTGCAGTCAGTTCATCACACGTTGTCTCTGCTGCTCCTTCCTCCTCAGGGGGAGGACTCCTCACATTCTTCCCCTGCTCCAGCGTGGGGTCTCTCCCACGGGAGACAGCTCTCCATGAACTTCTCCAACGTGGGTCCTTCCTACAGGCTGCAGTTCTTCACAAACTGCTCCAGTGTGGGCCCCTTCCATGGGGTGCAGTCCCTCAGGAACAGACTGCTCCAGCGTGGGTCCTCCACGGGGTCACAAGTCCTGCCAGCAAACCTGCTCCAGCACGGGCTTCCCACAGGGTCACAGACTCCTTCAGGCATCCACTTGCTCCAGCATGGGGTCCTCCAGGGGCTGCAGGTGGATATCTGCTCCAGCACGGACCTCCACGGGCTGCAGGGGGACAGCCTGCCTCACCATGGGCTTCACCACAGGCTGCAGGCGACTCTTTGTTCTGGCACCTGGAGCACCTCCTCCCCTCCTTCTTCACTGACCTTGGTGTCTGCAGGGCTGTTCCTCTCATATATTCTCACTCCTCTCTCCAGCTGCAGTTGCCCAGTTTGTTGTTTTTTTTTCCCCTTCTTAAATATGTTATTCCAGAGGCGCTACCACCGTCGCTGATAGGCTTGGCCTTGGCCAGAGGTGGGTCCATCTTGGAGCTGGCTGGCATTGGCTCTGTCGGACATGGGCGAAGCTTCTAGCAGCTTCTCACAGAAGTCACCCCTGTAGCGCCCCTGCTACCAAAACCTTGCCATGCAAACCCAATACATCTGGATAAACACAGAAAGATTGATAATGCAAAACTAGTACACTAGTTCTTAGACACTGTGAGGACATGAGGAAGAAAGAGGTCAGCAACGGCTCCAACTGCAGAGTGCAGAGATCCCCAACTAATGGCAGTGAGTGACTGCAGACACACAGCACCATGGGAAGCTAGCTTTAAGCTCTTACATGAGAACTGGCTAAAGCACAGGAACAGAGAGCTTTCAAACCTTAGCTCTAAAAAAAAAAAAAAGTTGAGGTAGTTTTTTGTTTGTTTGGTTTTTTTTATTTTAAATAGAGTTCTTCCACATAACTCAGTAGACCTTGTAATGAATTTCTCAGAAGCAGAGCTGTTTGCAAAAAAAACAGTAACTAGGCCTATGCAGCTGACTGATTTTGGAAACTGAGCAAGCCATCTACTTAGTGGCTGCTCTCAAAAAAGTGGGAAAAGAGAGAGGATAGCTCCACCGCTGGGAGCCTCTGCAGTCACATTCCATCATAGCTCAAATTCACTTCAACATAAATCTTTAACAAGTGGGGAAGGTGGAGGCCTTCTAAGGCCATGATGGGCAGAAGCGAAAGAATCCCCAGCAGACCACAGGCTCCATCAGGTTTACGGAGGACTTCAGGCATGGGATCGCAGGATATAAACATGGATGCAGAGTAAGACCACTCACCCCACATTAGCTGTAAGTGCACTATTATGATACAGACATCAACGGAATCCTTCAGCTCTTTCTGAAGCCATAGCTTCCTCACAAACAAAATAAAACACAAGTGCTGAGAAGGAACATAGCCAACTAGATCAAACCTTTTGAAGTACAAACTCAGGGAACGTACAGGCAGGAAGAACCATTAGATCATTGAATCTCAACTCCTTTCTATTACTTACCCATTACATTTCATGCAATTACTTCAGTACCTTGTATTTTACTAGAGCACTTATTCCAGGAGGGCATCAAAAGCTAGGATTTCAAGACATTCACAGTAGGATAACTATACAAATGGTTAAAGGTGGCTGTTTGTATCTAGCTTCAGCTTCTTGTTACTAATTTTTATGAGAAATTTCTCTAATGAATTTAAAAATCTCTTAAGGATCTAAGCTTTTTTCCCCCCTAAACTCTAGGGAAATAACTGAACATTATAAATCACTTATCAAAGACTAAACTTACAATACTTGTAAAGTCTTCTTCAAAAAAGAGAACATGTATATACAAAGCAGCCTAACTTCATCAGTACACAAGGAGCAGGGAAGCTGCATGTAGACCACTAACCACACATAAATACCATACTTTAAACTTATCCTGTGCTGAAAGGAAATTAGAGTTACAAGTCTGAAAAACAGCGAGATGCTAAATAACTTGTCTGGTGGTTTCCCTATCACCTAGGGATACGTGCATCACACCTCAACACAGAGAATGCCATGCACACCTTTCATGACCAGGATTTCTTCCACAAAGGCTTTTTGATTTTTCCGTCTCTATGAGCTTTATATCAATAGCCGAGTTGATGACAAACTAACACACATACTACAGCTGACTGCTTCAAGAGAAGTCTTATGTTAGAAAGGAGAGTCTTCGGTACTAGAGTTCCTTGTAACACAAAAATAACAAGCAGGGTAAGGACGGGCTTCCTGTCTGTCACATGCATAAAAATGACGGTAATAATAAATGTGGCAGATAACCCGCACTCATTTTTTAAAGTTGTTACTTCAAAGAAATCCTCAGATAATGCACAAGTGAACAGATGCAGTGGACCACAGGTAGCACACAGCAGCTTACCATGATTTTGGGAAAAATTTCCCCTTTCACTAGTCACACACAGGCAAGAGAGATTTTAGTTACATGAGTAGAATCCCACTGCACAGGAATAGGTTGAACACTTATTTTAAAAAAGTAACAAAACCCAGAGTTCTCTTCCATGTTTTTTACATGTACTGCTTTCAAATAAACTTATTACTCCAGTCAGAAGAGAGATGTGTAGAAACTATGATTTCAAAAAGATTAGATCCAAAGTCAGTACAAGTGAGCCACCTCTCCTCAATACTCATACAGTGATTGATAAATGCAGAGTTTTCTGTTTCTATTCTAACGCTCTGTTTAAGTTTTATAAGTATCACAGACCTAGATAAGATAATCAACACCAAGAAACAAGTTTAGATTAAGTTTAGATCACAGGTCCTTTCAAATCTATGAAAAAGAGTCATGAAGAAAAGAGAGGCCTCCACTACTCCAATAAAGCAAAAAAATTTATTTTCCAAAATTTTTTTTCCTTTTTTTTTTCTTTTTCTTTTTGGGAGCAGACCTAGCACAATAATTTAAGATTTCTGGTAGTGAAAAGTTTGAGGTGCTCTTAAATAAGAACATGTACCAATTGTATTAGAAAAAAAATTTCAAATGTTAGAAGTGAGAAACAACTTTAAAAGCAGAGCTATAATAGCACCTTAGAATTGTAGGCTGATATGAAATACCCTTTAATACACAATTAAACCAGTTGCTAAAAGAAACGTGTAGTTACATAAAAACACAGGATGTATTAAACCGTTTAGAAGCAAACATTGATTTGGGGGAGGTAGGAGAAGAGTAGAAACTTGCCACATCCTGATAAAATCTCACATCAGAAATTCTTGTCACAGAAATATTAGAGACTGACAATTCTGGAAATTGGAAATTTATGGCTTTGCAGAAGACCTAAACAGGCAACAGAGAGGGAAAGGATTTTGGAAAAACAAAACAAAAACCACAGCAATCAACAGCTTTAAGGATGTTTCTGTGAAGGGCTCCCTACTCAACATTTCAGTGAAAACAGGAAGATTCCGACTTCTTCCCGACTCTTCCAAGTTTGTCAGATGAAGCACAGAATAGTTTGGGTTGGAAGGGACATTTAAAGGTCATCTAGTCCAACCCCCTGCCATGGGCAGGGACATCTTTCATCAGGTCAGGTTGCTCAAAGCCCCATCCAAGCTGGCCTTGAACACTTCCAGGGACGGGGCATTCACAACTTCTCTGAACAACCTGTTCCAGTGCCTCACCACCCTCATTGTAAACAATTTTCTCCTTATGTCCAATCTAAACCCACCCTCTTTCAGTTTAAAACAGTTGCCCCTTATCCTGTCACTACACGCCTCAGTAAAAAGTCTCTCTCCATCTTTCTTATAAGCCCCCTTTATATATTGAAAGGACGCAACAAGGTCTCCCTGGAGCCTTCTCTTCTCCAGGCTGAACAACCCCAACTCTCTCAGCCTGTCTTCACAGGAGAGGTGCTCCAGCCCTCTCACCATTTTTGTGGCCCTCCTCTGGACCCGGTCCAACAGGTCCATGTCTGTCTTGTACTGGAGGTCCCAGAGCTGCATACAGTACTCCAGGTGGGGTCCCAAGAGGGGAACAGAGGGCCAGAATCACCCCCCTCAACCTGCTGGCCATGCTTATTTTCATGCAGCCCAGGATATGATTGCCTTTCTGGGCTGCAAGTGCACATGGGCAGCTTGTGTCCAATTTTTCATCCACCAGTACCCCCAAGTCCTTCTCCGCATGGCTGCTCTCAATCCCTTCATCCCCCAGCCGGTATTGATACTGGGAGTTGCCCTGACCCACGTGCAGGACCTTGCACTTGGCCTTGTTGAACTTCATGAAGTTCACATTGGCCCACTCCTCAAGCCTGTCAGGATCCCTCTGGATGGCATCCCTTCCCTCAAGCATATCAGCCGCATCACTCAGCTTGGTGTCATCCACAGACTTGCTGAGGGTGTACCCAATCCCACTGTCAATGTCATTAACAAAGATATTGACCAGCATCAGTCCCAATACACACCCCTGCAGGATACCACTTGTTACCAATCTCCATTTCCACATTGAGACATTGACTGCAGCTCTTTGGCCATCAAGCGAGCTCCTTATCCATCTAATAGTCCATCCATCAAACCCGTATCTTTCCAATTTAGAGACAAGGATGTTTTGGAGGACTGTGAGGTGCTGTCTCCTATTGAGAGAGATACACAAGTATATTTGCACCTTGTCACTCATTTTCTAGCCTTCTAAGATAGCAGTAATTCAGGTATAGGCCATGTTTTAGTCAGTTCGAACCCAATTCTTTACAACAGGTCAATACTCAAAGTTATTAGTTACTGTCACAGAAACACCTAAAAGTAACCAGGAGAGACTTGTCAGAAGAGAGTTGGCATGGAGGGAGAAAAGGACACATAGGAGACTTCACAGCTATTGCTAGTAAGGAATAAAGCCACCTCTCATACCAGAAAACAGATGCAACAAAAGCTATGGCATGAATTTGCCTGGTGAGCAATGCTTATAAACAGAGCAACTTAAAAAGGAGACTTCGCAGATGCACCTCTTCCTTTCCAACCTTCCAACCGCTTACTAAAAACGGAGTCTTAGCCTTGATCGCAACAGATAGATAGAAACTTACGCAAACAGGCAAGAGATTGATTCCCTTGCTGGAGGATCGCGGCAGGACGAAGGCGCGGAGGACCTGTCGAGGACCTAGCGGACGTCCGTGGCTCAGCTGGCGCAGACGCCGGCGGAAGGCAGAGATGCCTGTCGGCGTACACCAGCCACCTTTCGCCCCGAACGCCCCGGGGGCGGTGCCCCGCTCCCCACCAGCCGAGGGCAGGCAGGCGCCGCAAGCCCACCTCCCGCCGCGGGGCTGCCCGGCCGCCCGCAGCTCCGGCTCACGGCGCCGCTGCCGCGCCGGCCGCCAGCAGAGCCGCCCGGAGGCCCAGGGCGGATCGCCCGGGCTGCCTGGCCCCGCCGGGCCGAGGGGGACGCCCTTGGCGGCCGGTCTGGCCGGGCCGGCACCTCTCCGCCTCACGGCCACGGCGCTCGCCCCCCCCCCCCCCCCCCCCCCCCCCCGCCCCCAACCGGGTTCGCCCCCTCCCCCCGCGGGCTCCAACGGCGGCCGGTGGGGGGAACGGCCGGCGGGGGACGGGAGAAATCCGTTACCTTCGCTTTTGCCCAGGATGCGGCAGCAGAGGTTCTGCAGCAAAACGTTGGGGGATTTTTGGTCCGGAGTCGCCATCGCCGCCCGGGAGGCAGGAGGTGTGGGGAGATGCGGCGGGCGGCAGAGCCGGGGGCACGGCGGGATGACAGAGGAAAGGAGGAGAGGAAGCTTCCCCCGCTCAGCAGCGCAAGGACCCGGCGACACCCCCCGCCGCCGCCCGCCGCCTAGGGCGCCATTTTAACAGAACCCGCCGAAAGCCGCAGCGGCGGCAACCCCGCACCCACAATGCCCCTGCGCGCGGGGCGGCATCGGAGCGCGCCGCCACGAACACGCTCCGCCGCGCCGCCGCCGCCGCCGCCCAGAGGTTCCGGGGCGGCCGCCGCCCCCGCCCCCTTCGCCGCCCCTTGCCCCCGCCGGTCCCGGCACCCCCGCGGGAGAGGACACGCAGGGCTCCCGGGGACGCCCGGGCGTCCTGAGGCAATGGGGCGGGGACCAGGCCTGGGCCACCGCTGCGAGGCCTGCGATGCCTGCCAGCCCTGGCCAAAAATGTCCCCCCAAATTCCCAAAAATGGAAATAGAAAATTCGCATCTGCAGCAGCTTTCCGCTTTTGGAAAACGTCCTCTCACCCCTCCCTCAAAAACCCGGGCAGATCAGGCTCACTCGTTCCTCCCCAGAGAAGAAGCTCGGTGCAGCCCTGGGGTGCCAGCCCTTGCTGTAACTCCCTGCCTTGGGGAGTCAAGGCACATCGGTAACTTTTCCACCCAAAGTAGTTACGAATCGGTGCCCATCTGGAAAAATGTGTGAAGATCCTCGACCCGCATCCTCCCTGCACCGCCCCTGTCCCCTGTGGAGGCCTCGGCCTCCGGCCAGCCGGGCAGAGCACGGTGCCGGGGCAGCGGGCTGATGGCTGGCCTGCGGTGCTCTCGGTGGCCTCCTCAGGCCTGTCACCCCCTAACACAGACGCTGGCTCCCCAAGATGTCTGTCTTCCATTTCTTTTATTCAGTAAATTCATGCTGGGTCCGGCCCAAAATACATCATTCATGAATAATTATTCTGCCTGTGCTGCTGGAGCTCTCTGTCTAACCCACCTCTGCTCTGCCCCGTAAGAGGTGCTTTGAAACGCGGCAGCAGCCAGGTAGGCTTGGTGCGCCGCTGGCTGTAAACAAATACGTTCCTGCTGTGCAACACACTTCTTTCCGGCAGCCCCTGTTGCCTTCATCATCTCTGCGTAGCCACGATTTTGTGTGTATGCCTTCTACAGACACATACAAGCAAGCCTTTCATTATGGGAACATTATAGCTGCAAGAGATGGCTCATCACTAGCATTACTGGTAAATACTAATGGCAAACCAAGGACTGAAATTCATTGAGGACGTACGCTTTTTTGTTACTTGGAATATTGTAGTAGACCATCATAGTCTTACCACTCCCATTATAACTCTTCAAATCCTAGTGGTGCTTTCTTTAGATTCTTTTGAGAAGTAAAGTAGAACCCCAAATTAATAAGGCTATCAGAACTTTATCCCATGTGAATAGCGGGGGGTTGTAATCTGCATCTCTACTAATGCTGAAGGAAAGACTTCGAAGATAGTATGACTTTTTTTGTACCTAGCAGTAGAAGAACCTCTGTTCCATTCTCCCTCTGAAGGGAAGCAGTCATCCTAGAAAGAGCAGTGACTCACTGCTGCTGACGGTCACTTAAGATTTAGATTCCATCACAGAAGGTGTTAATCTATCAAGCAGCAAATATGGTTGCTCACATGGGAGAAGAAAACGTTAGTGATACTATCACGAAGTGGTGTTGCTTTATAGAATCTTTAAATTCCAAGGGACTCCAGTCACTCACAAATATCCTGTTACTGCTTTTAAGTGGATATTACTAATTCTTTCTGGTCATGCTGGTTGTTTTACCTATGGCAACTGTGTCACAGTTCTGAAATCAGCACACAGTGATTTACGGAGCAGCACAGTAAGAACATGCTATTAAAATGGGCTCGCTCATGTGTGCCTGCAAGCAAAAGTACAATTAGTAATCTAAGCTTTTCAGCTTCAGCAAAACCACATCCTACCTGATGCTTCTGAAGTACTGTAATAGCCGGCCATTCTGTTACATTACTGGGAATGTATTCTTTCATTTCTAGTCTCTTTTTCCTAAGGAAATGAGGCTTATGCAGTTTTTCTGTGTGTCAGTGCCTCCTCATAACTGTTGGATCTCTTCAGCAATTTTAAACACGTTTAGTAGAGGGATAGAGTTCTTAAGGATATTAACTTAATAAACATTTTATGGAATTCAGTGGCTGAGAATACTAAGGTCCAAGTTAGTGCCCCCTTGAAAAGAAAGATAAGGAGAACTTAGATCTCCCTATTGTGTTTGCTGTTAGCAAACCAGCTGATAGGTATGCGCACCCTGGACAGCTAGGCATCTACACCTAGCTCTGAACCAGCTACAGTAGCAGCTACTTCTTGCCCAGCCTGATAGATGGATGATGCAGGGACTGAAGGTGTAAGGGACAGAGAGCTCTGGAAATACTGTGGAAAATAGTCAGAAAGAGGCAGGAGGGATGCAAGGGAAGAAACTAAGCTTCAGAAGTTCTACTGCTCACAGATCTCCTCGCTTTTTTCTTAATGAAAAGAATTAATCCTGCAATCCTGCTTGGAAATGCTAATTCTGATAAGTCAGGTTGCTAGCATATGCAGGTTATTGTGCTTTTACCAACTCCAGTACAGCTATGATCACTTAAATCAGCTTAAGATATCCCCCAGCATTTTTATGGACATAAAGGACTGTATCTTAATTTATTTCGTTTTTGAAAAGTGAGAAAGAAAAAATATCAACTATTTTTTCTTACTGTATTGCTATAAGCTTAGTTCACCTTGCTGCTTGGCCTCTGAGCAATAAAAAAAAAGTAATTGCCATTCACATTTTTCATGGTACAGAAAATCCATCAGTTAGCATAGTTAAATGCATGCTTTTAAAAGTATGACAGTGATTTACAAGGAATTCAGTTTATCCATAGAAGCTTAAAGAGACTTGCGCTCAGAGCTGCTACATAAAGAACTTTTTCTCATAGTAAATAGCTTTATAACAGAAGAACGTAAAATGAGATCCAGCAGGAGATGGAAGCTGAAGCTTGCCAAAATAAGGCTAGAAAAAATTATGGTTTTAATTCAATAAGGATATTCAGTCACTAGAGAGATATGTTTAAGAGCATGGCACTTTCTCCATATCTCAAACATTTTAAATCAGCCTTCTGTTACAGGCCTAGTGACCAGATACAAACTGACACAGAAGCTACTGAGTTGTGCGTATGTTGTGCACAAGATCAGACTGGAGGGCATTGTAGTCCCTTTTGGTCTGAAGCTTTCTAAATCTAAGCAATAATGCTAAGAAAAGATTCTTACCCTTATAGAAAACCTGAGGGTTAATTGCTCTGGTTTTCTTAACTCCTTAATGGTTATGTCTACAGGGCACAATA